>NC_058130.1:453481204-453547293 GCF_016433145.1 Gracilinanus agilis | reverse complement strand
CTCTTCCTCCTCCTCCTCCTCCTCCTCTTTCGCCTCCTCCTCCTCCTCTTCCTCCTCCTTCTTCTTTTTCTTTTTGGTAGTTTTCTTCATGACCAATTAGTGAACAACACAATGTGGTTTTTGTTTGGATATCTGAACCTTATGTTTGAAAGAACAGATATGATTACTTTACTTGCATATTTAGTCTACCATATTTAACTTGTATTGTTTTTTTGTTTCTGAAAATCAAACTCATCCACTGAAAGGAAAAAGATTTGACCTTATTTTAATATTCAAGTGACTATGAAATCTCCTCTTAAGAAAACTATGAAGGTAGAAACTTTTGTTTAAAATGCAATAATAAAAAATATTTAACATTAAAGGGTTATGTTATTCCACATTGATATGATAACAAAATCACAATAATGGCAAGGGAATTAACTGAAATGTGTCTGTTTTTTAAAATAATATTTACTTTTTGTCTTAGAATTAATACTGTATATTACTTTCAATGCAGAAGAACAGTAAGGGGTTAGGTAATGGTTCTTAAGTGACTTAACTCAGATTTAAATCCATGACATTCTGTCTCTAGACCTGGCTTTCAATTCGCTAAGATGGCTACCTGCCCCTATGTGTGTACTTTTAATTGAAGAACAAGGCATGCTAATTTTGGTAATAATGTTGATTGAAATGATGTATTTGAAATGAAATTATTTGGTTCATTTAATATTACTTGATTCTCTTTTTGCTGCTTCCCTCCTTTTGTAGTCATGATCCCAGGGGAAAGAAGGGTAATTTGAACATTTTATGATGAAAAATTTCACTACTTAGTAGCTACTCAGTGTGAAGCTCACCTAAGATATGTCAGAGTACACTGGAATCACAGGTGAGATTTGTTCAGCCTTGCCAGTATCATTCTAATATTAAAGACCAACTATTAGCATATACCTATATCCCTGAAGATGTTCCCAATCTCATCCTCTTTGTTTCAGTGAGGCCCACACTCAAATCCAATTTTACTTATATAGACTTTATGAGGTTCCTCTTTTTTTTTTTTTTTATAAAAAATGTACTTTCCACAACATCAATGCATCCTTCTTTCCTTCCTTCCTTCCTTCCTTCCTTCCTTCCTTCCTTCCTTCCTTCCTTCCTTCCTTCCTTCCTTCCTTCCTTTCTTTCNCTTCCTTTCTTTCTTTTTCTTTCTTTCTTTCTCTTTCTTTCATTTTCTTTTTTTCCTTCCTTCCTTCCTTCCCAAAACCTTGCTTTTGAGCCTCATCTAAAATTGCTTCTCTTCCTACATTCTATTTTTCCTGGCAAATAGGATCATCAAATATACTTGGAATCCAAGCATTCATACAGCCATCTTTCCCCAACACTAGCTATCTGCCACACCTCTAGTGTCATCCATTTTCACTACTATGAATATTTCTTTCTTGTCCTTCTATGTTCAGCAAAGATCAGACCCTTTGACTCTCTTCCCTTAGTTCCCCAATTGTTAACACTCTCATTCACAAATGATCTTATATTTATGTCTATGAACTTCTTTTATGCCATTCATCCTTCCCAACCCATAACTGGAAACTCCTTGAGACCAGCATTAGTTTCATTTTTCTTTTTGTATCCCCATTGCCAGCCTAAAGCCTTACACATAATTGGTACTTAATAAGTATTTATTAGTCATAGAACTATGACTATTGATATATTAAGTGCATAAAATTCTTGAACTAGTGTGCAGATTTTAGTATTAAAAATTCATAATGCTACTTCTTAATTGTCACCTCTTTCCCTTGCCTCTTTTCCTCTAACATATCTGTGGTCTATTTTCATCCTTGCTCAATTTTTCTTTTTTGCCTTTATTTTTTATTTCCCCCTTTGTTGATTTATTTACTTCCTCTTGTTATCTTTTTTTTTTTGCATGGCCATGAATAAATACAGGACCAGGAATCAGGAAGCCTTATTTTCAAGTTCCATCTCTGCCAATAATGAACTCCAGACTAATAAAATTTTTTCAGTGATTTGATTGCCTCATCCATAAAAAGAGAGGATCACCACTGTTTTCTTCAACTTTAACAGCCTATGACTTTGAACAATAATGTATGAATCTTATTCTTTTATTATCTCCTTCAACATTGTCTAAATCTTTACTACCCTAGTAACTGTTCATTTCCTTATGGTCATCACTTGTTTTCATATATCTTGTACTAGCAGACCATACAATATACCTATAGAACATGTCTCAATGCAATGGTTATTATTCACTTGAGAAAACATCTAGTTTCTTCATTGTGATGTTGGACTTGAGAACACTTCTAAGTTATTTACAGACCCTAATGGCAGAGTTCCAGAAGAACATGATTTACCATCTAGGTGAATGATCTATCTTTCTCTATTTCTTATTTTCACTCATGACAATTATTTGGAACCTTATGGCCTGACATATTTGTGGATTTTATTTGAGTAACTACTATGTTGTATTTAACATATACAGCTCGGATTTTATTGACTTTTATAAATACTTCATTAACTGGGATTTAAGATATAACCTCTCAATAGAGAACGGTTGGAATGGATGGGAGTATAAATCACTGTTACCCATGTGAAAATCCTATCAAGTTTGAAAAGATCTACACATCTGAAACTGAGGTTATAGAAATGGAATATGCAGTATAGATTATTTCTGTGGGGTTAACAGGAGAGATTGAAGGAATCACACTCCTATAATTTGTAAAGTAGAAATGATTTCATAGCTATGCAGAAGGGTATTTGTATTTAAATACTTATATATAGTTTTAGTACCCTGAAAGTGTTGACTCTTCTGAGTGTACAATTGTGGCTTTCAGGAAAAGAGAGGTAAATGAGGATACTGTCAGTATCTTCTAGTGACTTTGTTTACTATAATAAACCTCTGAATAAGCCTTATCCTAAAATATTGGCCCTCAAGAATACATATTTTAAGAGTTTTCCCCTTTAGTGCTGAATAAATAAGAAGATCCCATTGGCTGATTGCTAAAAAACCAACCAACAAACAAACAAAAGCTATGTATAAGTTCCATTTTATTGTTTTGTTTGTTTTTTGAGGAAGAGTTGTTTATTTTTTTGCAAAAGAAATGGTTATTTGATACTAGGCTGCTAATATTAGCTTGAGAATGAATCCCTGTTACTGATGAATAGCTATATTTATCTTTATCCTTTCCCACCCTTTGTATATATTCAGAACTTAATTAAGAGCTATTCCATTAAAGCATATTGAAATTTTGCCTAAACTCCAACCTTCCAAATCATAGTTAATTCTATGAATCTTAAAACCATATACATTCCAATAAAATATTTCCACATTTTTATTTTCTATTAAAATATTTACATTGTCACATAAAAAAGAGTCAATATTTCACAAAATATTAAAATACAATTTTTCAAGTTGTATTCATTATATCTTGAACAAAGAAAAGATGCAGACTTAATAACTATGTAAACATATCAGAGGATCTTAGAATTTCATAATATATGAGAAACCAAATATTTCTTATTGCAGTATCTTTTTCTATATGAGAAAACTGAAGCCTTTTGATAAGTACAAGAGTGGAAATTTTATTTTTGTTCCTCAGATAACAGAGTAAATTTCTTTTTACTTTATTTTTTCTTTTCCTTAAGCAAAAATTAACCCAAAGTAGAAATTTCTCAGAAGTGTTTAGTATCGGCTCAAAATTTGATAAAACATCAGATTTTCTTCATTAAAATATATATTTTGTCCAATCTCATCATTTTATGCATTGTCCTTAATTTTTTCCTTAAGGACAACAAAATGACTATTTATGAGTCTCTTCTAAAAAAGAAATAATTTTCTTCAGTATGGGGAGAAATGTAATAAATGTGTTCAAAATAATGACAAATATAAAGAAAGAAAGCATTGTTTAGTTGGCTAAGTGTTATGAGGCCAAAGCAATTAGGAACCATTTTCATATCTAAAAAAGAGAGTTTTAAGATAAACAGAAGGAAATTCAGAGTAGTTATATCACCCAAACATTTAGATAAAGTAGTCAAGCATAGGTTAGATCAAAGTTTAGGTAAATGTGTGGATGATAGAACTACCACAAGTTGCTTGTAATTGTCTTCCTAAGCTGCTAAAAGTAATACAATATAGGATAATCATAAACAGTCATAAAATATTCCTTGATTTCCCTAATTTATTATGAAAATTGCTAGATTTTAATTGAAAGGAAAACATATTAAACTTATAGATCATTTCATATCACCATGATAATATTATTTCAATTTAAGTCATTTGTGGAATATTTTACAAGCTTTTACTTTTTAGACTCTCAACATTATTTAAAGACATTCTTTGATTTAGGTTGGTTTTTCTACACTTCGTAATGAATCTTTGATCTTATTAATAATGGGTATTCCCTTCTGCAGTTCTAATTATTACTCTTTTATATCATACATTCTATTTAGTACTTTATAAATATCTTCTCCTTCGGTCCTTAAGACAACCCTGCAAAGTTAACATGATTATTGTTTCCATTTTACAATTGAAGAAACTGAAAAGAGTTTAAGTGACTTTTTCAGGGATATGCAGCCGTTCACTATCTAAATCCTGATTTGAATTAATATCTTTTCGATTCCAGGTGCCATGTCTCCATTCTACCACCTAGCTTCCTTGAAAATTCCTTGGAAAGGGATTCAAAAGAAAAGACATATATAAATTAATATTTATCTAAATTTCTTTAATATTTTCTCAAGCAAGAACTTTTCAAACTTGTCATGCACACATGCAAAAAACCAAGTGTGAAGACATTAGCAATTAAAATAAAAGTCAGGACTTCAGACATCAGAATAATTATATTTTCTTAGACTATAATCAAGAAAGGCAAATTTTTAAAAAATTCCAAAAATACATTTTTTCTCCAGCATTATTTATATCTTTAGTATATATAAAGCTAATAAATGAGTCTGGAGATGCCAAGAGTTTTTCATTTTTGGTGTCATGAACTCCTTTAGAAGTTTGGTGAAGCCTATGGTTTCATTTAAAAGCCATATTTAAATTTACAAAATATAATTAATAGAATTAAAAAGAAAGTTAAATGTTAAAGTAAAAACACAAATGCAAAACTCTGAACCCCAGGTTAAGAATCCTGTCTTAGACCAAATAGTCTGTGTTATATACAAGGAGTTAGCTCCCCAAGTTATGCCAAGAGGGTTTTGACCTTAGGTACTCTGGCTCAATTCAAACTGACTGGAGAGATCTCAAAAGAGTTCTCTATAGTAGGTTATTTTGGCAGTTGAAATTACTCAAGAGAAATAGACAAATAGTTTGGCATCAAATCTACCTATAGTATGTTCAAGTTAAATGACTTTTTAAATGAAATATTTAATTGAACACCTGTTTTTGACTTTTAAAACATTTCTAACCAGCATGCCTATTTGCTAGATTATTAAATTACAAATGAAGAACTTTCTTTAGTTGATCCTCAAAAAGGGAATCCTTTTAATTGCCTTTTAAAAGGCAAATTTTAGGATGACTTGCCTGAAATATTTTGACTAGAAAAAAATTAAATAAAAGAAAAATCTGAAATTGATATGTGTGTTTTTGGATAGAGATCAAAAGATATGATAGGATGTATCCATGGTCCTCATCTGTTGATTTTAAAGCTTTAATTTTTTTCAGGCTTACCACTTTTATTATTTTTTTCCAATAAGAGACAGCTATATCATCAATTCCAATGTAATGTTTTCTATTTCTAGCTCAGCATCTTTGGTTATTTTACCTGAAAATGTCTAGACTATTGGCATCAACTGCTTCTTTTGCATAATTAATCATCTTGGCTTCATTTATATAGAAATTTCCAAATTCCTACACTAATTTCAAAGTAATATGTCTATATTTATTTTTCATGGTATATCAGCAGCTTGTTTTTTAATAACTAAATGAAAAATAAAGTTTTCTTTTTAAAATTAAAAACTTATCCTCACTTCCACTGAAGGTACTTGAATATTCCATGTAAATAACTGAGGTGGCTGTTAGGGTTCAAAATGAACACATAAATATACTTCAAAACTCCCATGTATCTATGTCTTAGCACTAATGAGACAATTTACTCCATCAATTCTGTTTAAAACCCATTCTGGATTGTATATGTTCTCCCATAAATCTTACACAAAGAGTATGAGAATTTCCTCTAGGGCTTTTAAAATCTTATTTGTATCAGGGGAGCATTTCTACTGCCTGAATGTCATTCTATTCTCTAGCCACCTGGCTAGTCAATCACTTTTTCTGGACATTTTATTCTTTTTTAGAATAATCTTCCCTCTGATATTTTTGTCACTCCTTTTTAGTACACAGCTCTGAATGTGTGCTTTAGCCTGCTCACATTTACTATACAAGATTCCACTGAACTTTGGTTCACACATATCTCCAATGATTTGCAGTGATTATTCCAAAGTTTATAACTACAAATTATGTTCAGGAGAATATTTGTGCTAAAAAAGATTAGAATTTGTTCATGAGAATAACTTGTAATTACTGAATTTGCTGCCTAATTTCCTAACCGATTATTCTCTCCTTATTTTACATAATTAATTCATCGCCAATCTACAGTGCCTAAGGTATATACATATGTATGTACATACATGTGTGTATATAAAGACTATATCAAAGTTTTTATACATTATTAATTTTGTTTAGGCCCTCAGAACTTCATAATGAATCTTTGATCTCATTGATAATGGGAATTCTCTACAGATGTTATAATCATTAATCTTTCATTCCATATGTGAAAGGCACTATGTTAAACTATTTAGTACTCAAAATAATTAAAACATATACTCACACACCTGTATATTTTGGGGGGCAGGTGTACCTACATATACATATACACACAAAATGCACATATAAGTCTATATATAAATGTGTATGTGTATATAGTTGTGATTTATACATATATTCATATGCATATATACATATATATGTATATATGGCAGAGAGGCAGAAAAAGAGGGTGGGGTTGAGTAGATGGATAGAATTTGAAGTCAGGATAGATTTGAATACAGATGCTTATATATCAGTGGTCCTAGGCAAGTCACTTAGCTTCTCTGAATTTCTGAGAATGTTTATTAATGGCATCATCTATGAACAGCAGATTGAATAAATTAATAATTCATTGAATAAATTAACACACATTTATATAGTACTTTGCATTCTCTATGATCTTCACAACCCCATGAGATAGCTACTAACAATATCCCATTTTACAAGTGAAGAAATTGAGTTTAAAAGACATTAAATGACTTTCCTCTTGTTTCAAAGCTAAGTGACAGAGCTGGAATTTCAAATAATTCTTTATATTTTCAAGTCCAACCTTCTATCCATTCACCATATTGCCCCATCTCTATTCTCTATCTCTCTATCTCTATTCAGAAATATCTCTATTCCTGTCTAATGGTATATGTCTAAAATTAGGGCAATTGAACAATTATTTAATCATAAATATTATTAAGCACTTACTCTATAATTAATCAATTGCTATACTTAGTTCTGGTAATATGTGGTGATGACAGTCCCTTAACCTCAAGAAGATTTCATTTTAATAGGAAAAAATAATATCATATAGGGGAATGGTTTTCAGAGAGTCAACTTGGTTGAGTCAGAGGGCTTACTACATGAAAAATAAGTGGTTTAATTTTATAGGAACTGGGAGGCATGATTTTTAGAAGACATGGGAGTGAGACAAAAGATTCAAGCTGAGGTAGGAAGGCCAATAGAGTTCTTTTACTTCAATCATGCGTATATACTATAGAGAATATATACTATACAACAGCATATATAATTTACACCCTCTCTGAACCTCTACAACTGTAAAGCTAGTTGTTTTTTTTTTTCATCTGTGTTAAAAAGAGTTTGACTAAATGATCTCATAGGTATCTTCAGCTCTCAATCTGATTTTTGAAACTCCATTCATAGAGACTGAAACTTTTACATTTTGGTAGATTTTTCATGAGTTGTGATAGATGGAAACATTCATCATCCAGTTTCTAACCTTATGTGATGAGCCTTTCAAAACTTAGAAAGTTTTGTGATTGAATGACAGACATCCAGCCAAATGCTACTCTTATACTCAAAGCCTTTCAAACTTAGAGGGACCTGTCACAACTTGCACTCTGCTGGCATAATCTTCAAGAATCAGGGTCACCTTCAAATTACAGAAATGCTTCAGATGAAGCCATGTATATACATATGAATTTTGGAATTTCTTTGGGCTATTCCTTCCTTATTTAAAGAAATACAATCATTTTAGAATCATAAGGAAATGATCCTTTTAATTCTCCAAACTCATCCTTCATTTCTAATGATATACCTGTTGAGGTGTAAATAAATGTGTTTTTAGAAAATATACTGTTCTTGCCTGAGGAGTTTCAAAAATGTTATTGAATGGGTTCCCCGGGGCCTTGTGAGCCTGGCATTCAACATTTATTCACTCGGATCCTCTATAGTTTGTACTTTTTTTTTTCAGTTCAGAAGACCACATAACTCTTTGTGCCTTACAGGTTTAAGAGATTTGTCTCTTTCTTACAGCAACGTAAATAGATATTTCTAACCAGCTTCATTTTGCTTAAAGTTTGATTTTCAAAACTTCACATGATGAATTTGAAATTTCTTTTCATGTATTTATCAATTTATTTTCTTTGGTTTTAATTTTAAGTTTGCATTCTGTCTTTTCTTTGAAACACAATGGGGAAAAAGTATTACCTTCTAGGAAAGTATTTAAGATAAAATAACATGTTAATATTTTTAAAATGTACTAAACAAAAAGTGCAGTGTTCCATCTTAAAATGTTATTTCTGATATATAATTAATAAAGTTCATTATAAATAATATCTGTCATGCTGTAATAATATGCATATTTCACAGTCATGGTAAACTAAATATTGATGGCCTATATGCAAAGTATACCATTTTATTCACTATTAATTATAAATATAGTTTATTTATGATAGAGAGTATGTTAAATATTGTTTTATGATTTTATCAACATATTCATTTCTTTATTTTCATTCTGTATGTTTTCCCTTTCTACTTAAGTTTTTCTCTTATACTATAAAAATGGACATCCCTTAAGTCTCTAATTTTGATCTCCTCTTTTTGTTCTATTCTTAGTCCACTGGTGAGTTCACCTACCTTCATGATTTCAACTTTTACCTCTACTGATTGATACATTGATAAGTTGTTTTTTATATATATTCTTTATTATTAAAACCAACTGGCTTTATCTCTTTATTCAATGGTATATTTTGAAAGCATGCTTCTTTGATATCTCTGTTTTCTAGTTCTGAGTGAATATTTTTAAAAATCCTTCCTAGACAATCACTAGAATATTCTAGTTCTATTAATATACTAAGGTTCCAAATGTTTCATTAAGGTCATCTATTATCTTTCATTTTTAGTATTTTCTGGTAATGCATTTATAACAACACTTATTAAATGTCATAATATCCAAAGTCCAGTATGTATGTTTGCATTGACCTTTGAATTACTCATAATTCTGATTCCTATGAAATTATTTTATTCCCAGCCACTATAATATTAGGTGGATAGGACTGATATTAAAGAGATTATCATTTGTTGTCATCAAGCAGTTTGAAAATACTGTGTCATTTTTCAAATTCCCAATCTACTCTTTCTACTGAATTATAACCATTAGCTGTTAAAAATAAACTTAATATATAATAATAACTTTAAAAATGTTATGGTTTTTATAGTTTTACCAGTAGCCATTAGGAAATGAAGCCACATGCCATGCTAGTTTAGGCTGTTTAAAAGACCTGCCATTACATGCCTCCACCATGCTGCTGGATCAGGAGCCAAAGAGGAAGTATAAGTCCAGCCCACTCAATTTTATCCTCCTGTGTACATCATTACGTAACTGTCTACATCATCACGTAAGAAAGGAAGCCAGTGGGTTCATGGGAAATGTATTTCAAAGACCCCCAAATTTCCAATAACACATAGCCCATATGCATGGCCTGTCACTCATTTTCTTCTCTCCTCTTCTTCTTCCTCTTTCTCTCTTTATCTCTCTGTTTCTAAGTCTCTGTGTCTATCTCTTTCTTTCTCTGATTCTCTCTGTCTCTCTTTCTATAATCTGGCTACTCTTAGTAAATCAACATGCCTCTAGTTCTACTATTTATGCTTCATTGTATGTTCAGAGTTAAAAGTTTAATTTCTTCTCCATTGCTACAGAATTTACTTAGGAGGCCTGGCCACAGTCCAGGGTTTCCTTTGATTAATACATTCTGATTCAATAATCTAAGCATTTAAGGAACCTTCCTCTCAGTCAGACAATCATTATATTCTTCATAACTTGCTCAAGACAGCTACTATGGCAATGGAATATCTTAGACTACTATAAGTTCTCGTGTTTTTACACCAATTGATCATTGATTAAAATGGGTACAATCTCTCATCTGACAAATGTTTGACAGCTAGCTTGTTTTAGATGACACTTTAGAGTTTCATTTCTTTCTACCAAATAAAATGTTCCTTTTAAACAAATCAATCTGAAATAGACAAAGGGAAAGCTTCAGTTTTCTACCATGCTCAATTAACTATGGGACTGACAGGATATGGTCTCTAATAGAAAATAAGCTGAATTACTGCTTATGTCATGAGTCTCATGTTTTCATCAAGTATACCTTTACTGAATTTAATAAACCATTCTCATAGAAATAAGAAAGCAAATATATGAACAAATAGATCTTTACATTTTCTGATGTCTTTGTTTTTATTTTTATTTTTTGCAAAATAACCCTGTTATTTATCATTAAAATTTTCATCTCTTGGGAAAAATAAAACAATATCTGCATTTATTTTTAAATGTGGTATCTCTGGCTCATATTTCCCTATAGGTGAAATTTATACTAATTCTTAAATGTGTGTCTCCATGTATTACATTTCACATGTGCTCCCCCATAATATTTCCCCTCTGCCAACTTTCACCTGATGTCCTTCTGTCACTTCAAACTACATTACATTAAATACCTACTAACCTTCACTAAGGGAATAGTTTAAACATACTTCTTTGTTTTAAAAATAGTATATATCAATTTTCATCACCTTTAGCATGATCAAATTAGAATGTTTTATAGTATTCCATCAGCAAACTTTCTATTTACAACTATCTACAAGAGGAACTGATCGTTTTTTGTTTTTCCCCATCCAATCTTTATTGCAATTATCATAAAATTTGAACATACTCTAAGCAATGCTGCTTCCCAATATTCTTGAAGGGTATAACTTCCAGTATAATCAAGGTGATTGTTGCTGTTTTGGGGGCACTTGATTTTCTTGCTCTGCATCTGTTCTTAGTGAAGAAAGTTTCAAGGTGATAGGGGGACTTGATCTGGATTTTGAAGACAGAGTAAGATTTACAGTAAGGTGGAAGGATTAACATGTAAAGAACAGATAATTATGCCATACTGATCTCTTTGTCCTTGTTTCCTTTCTCTCTGTCTCTCTGTCTCTCTGTCTCTCTGTCTCTGTCTCTGTCTCTGTCTCTGTCTCTGTCTCTCTCTCTCTCTCTCTCTCTCTCTCTCTCTCTCTCTCTCTGTCTCTCTCTCTCTCTGTCTCTGTCTCTGTCTCTGTCTCTCTCTCTCTCTCTCTCTCTCTCTTTCTCCACTTTTTATAACTCTGGTTAGCACTAGATAGTTTTGTTGCTACTTATCTTCTGACGGTTTTTTGTTCCCACAGTTTTTAGTGACAAGGATTAGTTTTCTTCTGTATTCCAAAAAGATTGGATGGGACTAAGCACATATTAGCATGTAATGAATAGTTGATTATGTACTAATTTACTTTTATCCATTCTCCCAGTCATATCCTATATTTTTAATATATATTGTACAAATACTGAATGAGGGGATATGTTTTCTTGAGGCTACAAATATTTTATATTAAGATAAACATATATTTTATGAGAGAGATAAAGAAAACATGAATAATATTCTAAAATAAATTATAAATATTATTTCCTTTTAAGCAAGACTGAGAATATAGATATAATATTTCCCCTTTAAATTATTTGTTATAAAGTAATAATAACAACTATATAATTGTTTTCAGAAATTTTTCTTTCTTAACATTATCAGATATGTCATTTATGAGGGCATCATATTTGAATTCAATTGTTTTAAAATACATAGATATATTTTAAAGTGCCCAATAAACCCTCCTAATGGACTATCTCATTCTACTTTCTGTTATTTTCTTTTCTTTGTATTTAAAAGAATTTTTTTCCTTTTACACTTAAATCAAATTAGAATGTGCTAGAGCTAGGTAAAAATTATAAAATTAAATTAATTTTCACTTTCTTACCTGAAAGCACATTCTTTTTTCATGATATCCACATACCATCTGTTCAGTATTTACTATGGGTTGCTGTCACTAGAAGAAAGAAAACAAGGAAGGTAGGATGTTTGGATTCTACCCTTCTCCCTCTCACTGCCCTCCCCTCAGATTACTAATTATGCACTTAAAAAAACTTACAAGAGTCAAAGATGAAAAATTAGCATTATGGCACATTACATTAAATAATTATCTCTACCCTCCACTTTCTCTGTCATTTCATATCCCGAAAATGTTTCTCCTAAAAATGTTCAAGTAATGAGTCTGAAAAAGCCATATAAAGGACAATGAAATGTGGTGTACGACTATACATGGTTAGTATTATCTCTGTCTAATTAGATGAGAGGAAGTAAAATCCCTCTGGCCCTGCTTTGTCTAAAGATGCTATTCCCATGATTCCCCCTCACTCATCTGCTAACAATATGTACAGATTTTCCTGCTTGCACACAATTCAACATTTTAATCTATATTCGGCATGACTTCATGTTTTTCTCTATGTATTTATTTTCAGCAGTGTTACTGAGAGGCTGATACCAAATGTAGTCCACTCAAACATGGTCTATTTTAATGCATTAGGGTGATCTAAACAAAAAGTGAAATATTTCCAAGTGTTTAATACCCTAACTCCTCCTCCAACATATTACCTAATTAGTAAGTGAATTTTTAGTCCCAAAATAAAGATTTAGAAAGATGAAACTCTGCTTCTTTCATATTAACCTTTTGTCTCAAATCCTAAGTAAAATGATCATTTTGTATTTATTTTACTTTTGGTATTAAATTCCATTTCTCTCATAGCCTTTATTTTTTTTTTGGTTATGAACTAGTTCCTCTACCTTGATGGCAAAATTGCTCATTGAAACTTTTTCTTTTTTAATTAACATTTTGTGATTTATTTTCCCTCCTCATTCCCCTCACTGCATCATTTATTATGTGTAAAATGGTTGGGGAATATCAGACTCTCTGTGGAGGAATACTTCTGATCATTTCATTTTGCAGATTGTGGATATTACTTCTAAGTAAAATTCACAATTAACCTTAACAGAAATAGTCAGTAAAGCTTAATATATGTCACATAATAATGAGATTATATCTATTTATAAGTTATTTGTGGCCTTAACAAGTCATAAAAATTTTCACAAAAATCTGGACAATCATAGCTCAATCTTAGAGTGTTATATTTTCTAAAGTCACAATACCAGGCATGTAGTTCAGTTTCATTACCTGAAGAATAATGCCCCAAAAGAAAGCAAATGACTATCAGTTTGTGTTATATTAAATTTCGACATAAATAATTAAAAAGAAAACATTGTACACTACATGGTACAGACTGCATACATACACCACCCTCTCCCTTAAAGATCATTTATCTAGGAAACACATGCTAACAATGAAGAAAGAATCAATAGGAGCGAGCTTTGCTTAAAGAAAGTTAACTGGCTAGAATAAGGAAATAGAGGAATCCAGGGCCTATATTTAATTTTACATATTTATTCACATGCTATCCCCATGATTAGATTATGAGCTTCTTGAGAGGAAGATATTTTTTTGCTTCTTTTTTTATCAATCCAAAATTTAATATAATTCCTGGAAGGTAGTAGATACTTAATAAAGGTTTACTGATTATTTACCTTCATATTTTTTACCTTCTAGTCAAAAAAGAGTTTCTCAAACTCACTATTATCTCCTGTCTCCACCCTTTGGTATAGTCTGTTCCTGGAATGTATTCATCTTAACCTTTACCCTTCAAATATGTTATTTCTTACAAGAGTTAATTTAAGTTTCTCATCCTAAGGAAATTTTGGCTCAGCTGTTACTGTTCTGTCTTGACTTAAATGACCTTACCTTTTGAATAGATTTCGTAAATGCTTTGGGATCACAGACATATTTTTCTTTGTGTTCCTTTGATTATCATAGTGTCTTGCATACAATAAAATAGAATTAGTCAACGTATTTTAAGGATTTTAATGCCTTTATTTTATCCCTCTGTCCCTGTAGAATGTTCCTTGTAACAAAGGAGTGATGCTAAGCAAAACAAATCATCACATATCCCGTTTCAGAACTTACTTGCCTTATTCCTTGCCCATAGTTTATCACCTCTCTACTTATGTTTCACTTACATTTGTCTGCAGTTCTGTTGATAAATGTCTTTTGAATTGAGTTTATTAAAGTCCAAACAAAGTTATTTGGTTTTTATTTTTAATTCTGTGATTTTGTAAGATATCAATCCCTTTCTTTCTCTTCCCTAGAAATGTTTTATTGAAATTCTTTGCTAATATCATCTGTATTGATTGTCCTCTCTACAGCTGTTAGCTATCACCTTCCAATAATATTGAAATATATTTTTGTTGTCAACTCAGTGATTAAATTGGAATGAAGGAGAAGCTGCTTGTGTAATCCCTTTATTTTCAAACAACTAATTATCAAGGGAAGACTTTGATTAAAAGATAGAAATAAACTTTATCTCGCGTGTCCTCTGTAAACTTAGGAATAGGAAAGATAATGATGAACCAAAACCCATTGATTAGTACTTTATCCTTCTTCATTCCCCTCCTTAACATAAATAATTCATAGTAGATCTACCTAAGTTATGGGAGTTCTTTCTCTTCAACTTTAAATATATTGTGTTTACCTGCTATTCCCCATCTTAATATGACTGAATAGAATACACTCACAATTACACATCAGGAATTGTATGATGCTCACTGAGTTAATGGAAATCCTGGATACTTAGTTATAATTTTGTATTATGGCTATTTTGAACATTTGTTCTGTTCTCTCTTAGTGGGTTTCTCATTTCTTCTAACAATCCAAAGCAAATTGTTGATGGGTCAATTGTCATCTTGAGTCTGATAAGAAATTTTAAGTACCCAATATATAAATAGTAGAGTATGAAATGTGTCTCTTCAAGACTAAATGACATCATTGAGGATACAAAAGAGAGAAGATGATAAGGTCAACGAGTTTTCTTATTGCCCTTGGTACATTAGCTTGGAAGTGATATAATTTTAGAGTTCATGTTGAACACTTTTAAATAGAATTCTGAAAATTCAGTTTTCTTTAAGGATTTCCTAGAAAATATTAGCCACATTTACAGAAATTTGATTTTATGAAATAAAGAATGGGCCACATAATCTGACAAACTATCTTTACTTTATAAAGCATTGTTGCAAACTTACTTGCCCCCCACAACTAAAACAGGAATGTTCCAGAAAATCTGAGATAAATTGTCATAGTATCAATATATTTACCCAGCGAAAACCCCAGACCTTTCATTTATCAGTCTCTAATTAAAACCTTTAAACTTTGTGAATTTCCAGAAAAGTCCTCAAAGTGGTAATGCTTATAGTGATCTTTCCTTTCCTTGGCATCCAATATATCTATCTTATATATTCCTATCCCTTCCTCATAAATACTCACATATTATTCTTAGACAATAGTAAATCAGTCAGTAACAATTTCTTGGGTACATAAAAGCTAAAAGAGGGGGCATTTGGGTAGCTCAGTGGATTGAGAGCCAGGCCTAGAGATGGGAGGTCCTAGGTTCAAATCTGGCCTCAGACACTTCCCAGCTGTTTGACCCTGGGCAAGTCGCTTGATCCCCATTGCCTACCCTTAGCACCCTTCTGCCTTGGAGCTAATACACAGTATTGACTCCAAGATGGAAGGTAAGGGTCTTTAAAAAAGCAAATAAATAAATAAATAAAAGCTAAAAGAATTTGGAAAAATTTTATTGTTCTATGAGTTTGTATGATATTTTCCCCAAAACCCATTTAAGTACCATGCCAACAATTTACCTGATTTTATTGTAAATAATATTTATGATAAGGAGCTTAATTTTGTTTTCATAGTCATATAGATATTGTAGTTAAATACATGCATACATATACACATAAGATTTATTTACCAAACTGGTTTAATGTTTTCAAGTCAAATTCTCTCTTCCTCTCAGTCAATGACATTGCTGCATCACATAAATACTATAATCTTAAGTAAAAGGAATGAATATGAGGCAGGGGGAATTAAAATGTATTGCTAACATTATATAGTAATTTTCAGTTTTCAGCTCCGTGTTCCATTCAAGTCTTACAACAAACCATGAAGGGAATTTATATATATATAAAACTTTACCATATTACAAATTAAGAAATGGTTTCAGACAAATTAAATATATGGACACATCTATACTAAATATGAAAGGTAGAATCTGAATTCAGGAAAAGACATACTGTAAGTCTATCCACTGTAACCTACTACTCTTTCTACTACCCCTTTTCCCTCCCCTCCCCCAGAGCTGATAAGCAATTCCACTAGGTTATTCATTTATCATTGTTCAAAACCTATTTCCATATTATTCATATTCATATTATTCATATTTGCAATAGAGTGATCTTTTAACATCAAAACTCTAATCATATCCTCATCAAACCGTATGATCAATCAAATGTTTTTCTTCTGCATTTCTGTTCCCACAGTTCTTTCTCTGGGTGTGGATAACATTCTTTCTCATAATTTCCTCTGGATTGTCATCACACTGCTGCTGAAAGAAAAGTCTAATACATTTGATTGTGCCATGTTTCAGTATCTGTAAACAATGTTCTCCTGGTTCTGTTCCTTTATCTCTGCCTCAATTCTTGGAGACCATTCTATTTCATAGAGAAATCCTCCAGTTCATTATTCCTTTAAGCACAATAATATTCCATCACCATCAAAGACCACAATTTGTTGAGCCATTCTCCCAATTGATGTAAATCCCCTCATTTTCCAATTTTTTGCCACCACAAAGAGCGAGGCTATAAATATTTTTGTACTGGTCTTTTCCCTTATTATCTCTTTGGGGTACAAACCCAGCGGTGGTATTGCTGGCTTAAAGAGTATGCATTTGAAGAATTAGATTTTAACTTTCCAAATAAATTTAAATTTACCTTTCCATGTGCCTTATTAATTATGACTTTTATTACATTATGCTCTGAAAAAGTTGCATTTATTATTTCTGCTTTTCTACATTTGTTTGCAATGTTTTTATACTCTAGTACTTGGTCAATATTTGTGTATGTTCCATGTGCTATTGAAAACAAGATATATTCCTTTTTATCTCTATTCAGTTTTCTTCAGATATCTGTTAATTCTAATTTTTAAAATATTTCATTCACTTCCCTTACTTCCATCTTAGTTATTTTTTAGTTTAGTTTATCTAGCTCTGATAGGGGAATACTGAGGTCCTGACTAATATGGTTTTACTATTTAATTCCTCCTTAAGCTCCTTTAATTTCTCCTTTACAAATCTGTATGCTATACCATTTGGTACATATATATTAAGTAGTAATATCTCTTCATTATGTATACTGCATTTTATCAAAACATCAGTACCTTCCCTATCTCTTTTAATTAAATCTATTTTTTTCTTTAGCTTCATCTGAGATCATGATTGCGTCTCCTGCCTTCTTTTTCTCAGTTGTAGCACAATAGATTCTGCTCCAGCCTCTTACCTTCACCCTATGCCTATCTCCCTGCCTCAAATTTGTTTCTTGTAGAAAAGTCTTGTAGACCTCCCTTCTAGTATTTTGATTTTAGTCCGTCTCCCCCTTTTCCCTTCTCATCTAAGAGGTACTACCTGAACTGAACACTGATTTGAGTTAGTGATTCCAGAGGCAGAGGAGAAGAGGGAAAAATTCATGAATAGAAAATAGCTTGTGTGCACAAATACATGGAAGTAGAAGATTGACTGTCTTAAGTAAAGAAAAGCAAGTAATACAGTTTGGCAGGATTGTTAAGAATGTGAGGTATTGAACAGGAGAGGAAATGATATCATTCTGGAAAGACAGATTAGAGACGATTTTGAGGTATGTTTTATGCCTAATTCAATAAGAGAGAATATGGGGAAATGGGAGGAAAGGTTAAGGTGAAGAATTTAAATAACTAAGAATTATGTATAATTTTATGAAAAGATAAATATGTAATGAGCCTGTTCCTCACATGTGGCTGGAAGGGAGACAGAGTAGACATCTCTAGCCTTTTTTCCTTCCTTCAATACAGTTTCTGGAAAATTGTAGGTGCTTAAGAAATGTTTATAAGAGAAGAAAATAATGGGAAGTATGAGAGAACCTAGCTGGGAGAATAACTGATGGAAAGCAATATGATCTGTTACAAAGTCTAAAGAATCACAGATGTTGGAAAACAATATGATTTGAATGGATGTCTGTAATGTTATACTATCCAGAACTCCTCATTTCATAGTATTCCAAGGGAAAGCTCAATGGTAATGTCCCATTGCATGACATGTTAGTGTCACAGTGATATGAGACCAGGCTTTTTTGAAGGACAGTCAGTGTTATGGAGAAAATAGACCAGACTTCCTGGTATCCACCTGTACCCTTTATGGATATCAAATTTTTAATAATTGCACAAGGGCAGCTAATACCACAGAAATAGAAGTTTTCTTTCAAATAAACTGATTTATATTGAAACCTAAGTTTAAAACTTAACTCAGAGAGGAAAGCCAAATTTCTTGACTCCTAAACATCTGACCTGTATTCAGAGATAAAGAAACATTGTTCAGGCAGTAATGAAATAGAATCAATTACAGAATGTAATCAAATATAAAATATTTAATCTATATTATAGTTTCTTAATTATCAAAGTTTGGCTTCTGGTGACTCTCTTAGTATAGGATGATTCCCAGAACTTTCAGGCTGGCAAATGTGTGGTGAACAAAAGGTTTGCCTGGATTTGCATAAGAAAATACTATACATGGGTAAAGCAATTGATTAAGTGCTTGAAGGCTTTTTTCAAAATGTTCTACACATTTACCTCTAAAAGTCTTTGTGAGTTTTTATATAGTTTTTCACTTTCTTGCCCTTTTGATTCTGGATCTTTTCAATCACATGTGTGTGACTTCAATCATTTAAAATTTTGGCCATAGCACCATTGTCCTTTAAAAATTTGCAATGGTTACCCACTAAGTGCAAGAAAAGTTCTTAAGCCTCCATAGTTTTTTGGGTTGGACGCTTCAAAAGTGCTTCTACCTCCTTTGGATCAGTGCTCACATCTTGTTGGGAAAGAATGTCACTCATATTCTGAAGAGGCTCTATAAAATTGGCAATTATTGATTGATAGCTTTTGACCATTTTTTTTCTTCCAATATAACATTGTCATCAGTCTCTTGACATGTTTCTATAGTATTTTATCAAAAGCAACAATGTCTTCAAGTTACACTAATACTTCCAGATAGTCTGTGGCTTCAACTATTTTTTTCCATCAGGCTTTGGAATGGTAGCCATGTGAGATGCTCAAAATGATAAAATACAGCTGGAAAGAAGAAAAAATTCTATCCTCTTATCCTTAGATATGAACATCTGGTAGTCTCAACCATGTAGGTTAACTGAAAATGACTGGCTGTAGAGCATGCTTTTCCTTCCACCCTCCCCCCTTTACCCCATCTTTTTGGAAGCTCCCCTGAGATACCTAAAGGTCAACCAGGACTTGGTGACTTCCTTTATACCACCTCTTCCATTTGTTCCCCTTATAAGTGAGAGTTTGTATATACTGTGCTCTAGAGTAGAGGGGTGCTCAAAAAACCTCTGTATATATGGAGACAATAAAGCTACATCTGGCCAAAAAAATGATGGAATGGTATACTTGTCAATTTTGGTTCTTTTGTTCTAAGTTTGGTAATCAAAACAGATATTTCTTAGGCACTATCCATATGAATGATACATAATAGCTACTACATTTTATGATGCATTAAACCATCATTTTTTGAGATTTTCTAACATCTTTCACCATAAAAAGAGAAATCTTAGATCATTTCTCCCTTTCGAGGTAGACATGCACAAGACATTCTTCAAAGAGTATTTCTGTTGCTTTTTAAAATATTCTCTTGATTTTGCTTGTTTTGCTCTTTATAATTTCATGTAGGTCTTTCCATGTTTTTCCAAAATTAACTTGTTCAACATTTCTTATGGTGCAGTATTATTCCATCACAATCATATGCCAAGATGAAAAGTATTTTGCTTAAATACCTAACAAAAAAGATTAAACATGACAAAACATGAAAATGATAAATGTTGAACTAGATGTGGAAAAATTAGTGCAATAATACATGGCTGGCAGATCTTTGAATGGATACAGCCATTCTATAAAGCAATCTGGCACCATGCCCAAAGGGCAATCAAAATGTGCATACCTTTTGATACAGCAATACCAAGAGTAGGTCTGTATCACAAAGAGATCAAAGAAAGAGGAAAATACCTACTTGTACAAAAATATTTATAGTATTTTTATGTGGTGGCAAAGAACTGGAAACTGAAGGGATGTCCATCAATTGGGGAATGATTGAACAAGTTATGGTGTGTGATTGAATGGAAAATTATTTAGGTGCCACAAGGAATGACAAACATGATTATCACCAAAAAAAAGGAAAGATTTACATTATATGAGCACAACCAGGAGAATATTTTACAGAGTAACAACAATAATGTATGATAATCAACTGTGAATGGGCTTAACTATTAGGACTCATGACAAAAAAGGGTATCCCTCATCAGAAAGGAATCTCTGGAATCTGAAAGTAGATTGAAGCATGCTATTCTTTACTTTATTTCCTCCATGAATTTTTCTCTGTGCAAGCAATACATTTCTTGTATCACAACATGACAAACATTGAAATGTGTTATACGATTATATATGTACAACCTATGTCATAGTATCTGCCTTATTGGGGGAGAGTGGGAGAGAATATAAATTGCAAAATGTCAGAAAATGATTATTAAATTTTTGTTGACATGTAATCTTAAAAAAATAAAAAGAGGAAAAAAGACTTAATAATATAACAGTGCCTTGGAATCTACTGTGCCAGAGGAATTGCAATTTTTAACATAATCTCTATAAGATCCTATGAATCCAACTGGCATTGGCAAGTAATTGATGATGAAGTCAATGCAACTGTATTTTGGGTGAGGAACACCTACTTCTCCTACCCTGATCTACTTTTCCAAAGCTGTATTACAAGTTTTTTCAGTTCTTCATAAGAAATGCTGTCTTCTCCTTGCTAGTACATACAACAGAAGTTTGACCATCGAATCCACAATAATAGCAAGAGGTATCTCTGATATATCTGAACACATGATAGATGGCTTTTTTGGTCAGGCTTTTGGCCTCTGCGTACCCTTGAATCTCAATCTTTCCAAGGAAAATGGACTTGACTTATTCTCATTTTTCATCACATATTCTGATGTTTACTAACTGCTTCTCAGACCCTATAGTGATGTTGTCCTGCTTTGTTCCTGTGACTGGTATTCAGAAAACCTGGAAACTACAGAGACTGTCTCAGTGAATTATATTGACCCTTAAAGATTAGGGGTACCTATCCCACCTCAGACATTTTTGGCAATGTTTTCTGTGTCTGCAGTGGTTTGATAACACTAGATGCACAAGAGCCAGATACAGTGACCTGCAACAATCTCTGCAGTATAATTTTCTTATATTCTTAGGATCCATAGTACTTAGCATCTCACTGAATACAAAATATGGATTTTAAAATAAAAATCATATAGTTTTTCTTTAAACATTTGAATTAATAACTAATTAAGATTGGTCTTCTTAAGTGTCTTTTTTCTTTCATAACAGTAATCTAGGATATTTTGTCTTTAAATCAAAAGAAATATGCAGCTTCCTCTGATCATTGTGTTATTGATGTATTTCATAGGGTTTGAGTATGGGAAAATTAGGATGAAATGTCTAAAGAGATTCAATGACAGTTTCAGCGAATTTCAAAATAAGCCAATACCTTTTGGCCAAAAAGCATTTTGGCTATTTAAAAAAAAATGGTGACTTCATCGAAGTACCCGTGAACCATTATGTGTCATTTTCATTTTCCCCCAGTTCTTCTTCGAAGTAGATTCAGACTGGAGAGTATAAGAGGGTAATTTTAAGGGATGGGTCTAGATGGTTAATATAGGCCAGTATCAGAAGATTTAACAGGTTTGGAAAGGCTAACAAAACCAGTGCTAAAAGGATGACTGAGGTTGATAGACTGACAAGACCCAGACAGGCAGAGCCTGTCCTGAGATAGCACACAGACCACTCAATTAGATAGATGTTGGATTTATCATAACAAGGAAAGGTAGAAAGGGAATTTGGATAACCCTAAACTAATATCAACTACCCTCCTCCCATATCTAAATTTGTTCCCTTGTGGGAAGTTTTCACAGAAATTGATACCTTCACTGATCTCCCTAGACATAGATCCCAGTCCCTAAACTGGATAAATCTACATTAATCCAAACTCCCCTTTTGATGGTAATAGAGAAGTGGTCTATGGCAGGTTATCTGGAACCAGGGAAAAGATCTTGGATCCTCAAGGACCGCAGACCTGATCTGATCTTACAGACAGCTGGTCCAAAAGACTCAGGATCACACCAGGAACTCCGTAGATCACAGCAAGTAGCAGGTAAGCAGGTAGGATGGGAGATTAAAGTAGTACAGACACCAAGGAAAGAAACCAGTCTTCCCCAGGCAAAACAAGAGAAAGCCCCATCACCCTCCAGGTAACACTCTGAACCCACTCACTTCCAACATTCCAGAATCTTTATCCTCCTGCCACTCTCCCTTGTAAACCTGACACGCTAAAATCCTTTTCCTTATAACAACTGTCATTAATTTTCAGAACAAAATTCAAATTCAAAGTCTTTAAGCTTATTTAAAAAGACATTATTTAAAGAAAATACCTCCAATTTAATTTTAGACTATTTATAACATTAAAATAAAGACAAAAATATTTTTCCTGGTTTTAAAACTATACTTAATAACAATCAAAAATTTAGAGATCATAGGACTGTAGATCTATCTCTTAAAGAGACTTAAGATTCCGTCTAGTACAATTTCTTTGTTTTGCAGATAAGAAAACTACTGCCTAGAGATCTTAAGGGGCTTACTTAAAGTTACAATGGTCATATTGAAGATTAAATTTGACTATTTTTCTAATTCTAAATTCAGTGCACTTTCTACTGTTCATACTGTTTCTTGTCCTGAGTAAAACTAAGCATTACAGCTGTTTCCCACTTTAGAGAAAAATAACATACAAAATATAGAAATCTAGGAAACTATACATTAGCAAAAGATGACTCATGTTACTAAAAGGATTTATTGTTATAGTTAATTGACTACTTATCAGAAAGACTAGTGATGGAGAACAGACAGAAAGATGCCAATTGTCAAAAATTAAAAATATTTTGAATGGAGTCAATTTAAAGGAAATTCTTTTCTATAGGTCGAAACAGAGAGACTCATTTTGAGATTAGTGAGATAGCTAATAAACACGTCAACTTTTAAATCTAGGTTACTTTATGATATACTACTTTATGTAGAATTTTTCATCCATTAAATTCAGAGATAGAAAAATATCAGTTTTTCAGTTGTTTCCAACTCTTCATGATCCCATTTTGGGATTTCTTAGCTAAGATACTGAAGATGGGTCTTCCTGACTGACCGAAGACACAGAACTCTATCCATTGTGTCATCTAGCTTCCCAAAGAAATGTTATCAAAATATTATTAAGGTAAACAACAGTTATTTTAATTGATACATGACATATGTATGTTAATTGAATTGAGGTAAAGAATTTTACATCATTATATTTTATGTAGATGGGATTTTATTATTTGGAATATCTCACAGGAAATGTCTCTAGCACTTTTCAATTCAGTTTCTTTGTCACAAAAAGGTTTTGCCATATTAGTTGGAAATTATAATTCTTCCCTACAGTCTTTGCTTGTTTGAGTTCAATAACTCTATGGATAAGCAATAAGAGTTTTTTTTCATATCCAGATATAGACATAAAAAGTAAAGAACTTTCTTTGACTTTAATACATTATTGGAAAATTAAACCATTAAGTATGTTCAGAATCTCAATATATAAAACAAAACTCTGACAAAGAATAAACCATGTTATATATGCAGAGTCTTTACGTGAGACCCAATGCATCCTCCTGATTAAATCTTCCTAGATTTTTTTCTATTTAACTTTTATTGGATTGAAAAGAAGAAAAGTTTAGCCCAGGTGGCTCTTAGGTATTGTAATGATAGGGATAAGGAATCCAAATTGTGATTTCACTAATATAGGAACTTCCAGATAAGAAAACTCTACCAATGATGCTTGTCACTTTGTGTAGAAATATTAAAATTATTTAGAGAAATGAGAAATTAAGTGACTTATGAAAAGTTGTACAGCCATTATTTGACAAAGGAATATAACCAAACTCATCTTCCTGGCATTGATGGCAAGGATCTCCATCAATTATGCAATTATAATGTCTATCTAAAAAGACTATGCTTAATTAGTAGAGAGAGGATTTCTGTGTTGACACTAAGAAGCTGACCAATAGCAGATTTATTGCACAAGAGAATGGGGGGGGAAATAAAGAGGACCTGGAAATATATGCATTAAAAATAATTGAATTATACAATTGGATAAAACATACATTGTTCTAGGAACCATATATCAAATTCTTCAAAAATTAATTATATTGATATTTTGTTGGAGAAAAATGAAGAAAAAAATTCAAGAAGCTAATCTCACATTTCAGGAAATTGGCAAAGAAAATTTCCCAAAATTGGCAATAAATAACTTGAAAATATAGATATTATAGACTTCAAAAAGGTCTCAAGATTTAAGGTACATAGATACATCTTAGTTTTATTCCAATACTTCAAAGATAAATAAAAAATACAACAATCTCTCAGAAGTTCAAAACTGACTCAAAGAAAAATAATTAGGATCACAATTGACTTTATGGTCCCTGTACCATAGATGATTTTTCTAGTTAATTTAGTCAAATTTCTTCTGAATCCCTATACCTAAGGGCATCCCATATTTTCTTGTACCTCTTCCTCTCTAAAGTCAATCCAAATGGAGATTCTTACTTCACTACAGAAATTGGAATACAACTTTTTAAAAATACCAAAAGATCCATGTGTACAGTTATTTTCCTAACCAAAAAATAAATGTTGGAGAAAAGGAAAATCTAAAAATTGTAATACAAAATGTATATTTCTAAAAATTTCAATGGATGAAGGAGAGATAGAGTTCTCTTCTTCAAAATTATTCCTTCTAAGGAGGATGAAAAGATTTATTCCATCGATAGGATGTCCTAGCACTGGAATGACAGATTCTGTACTAACTATTTTACCCAAGTCCTGACCATGATTGATTCTCTTCAACTAATCATAAGATATTTCTGTGTGGTTGTGTCAGGTTTCATTCAAATTATTCTTAATTTAGATGTGTGATTGAGCAATTGAATAGAGATATGTAAGCGTTGGTCACAACTAGTTTATATCTTTGACAAATTGATGATATAACTTAATTAGAGGTATTTTTATCTGGTAAACATATCAAGGCATAACAGTCTTCTTAAATTAGTTAGGGTTAATAATGTGGGACACTACTCTTATACTGCCCCATCCCCAATTTAAAGTCTGTTTTTATCAGAAAATAACTGTAGTGCGTCTGACAAAATAACAATATCAAATCCTCTTGTAATTTAGGGACTTTCTTTTCCAGCTCTGTAGTTAAGAATATCAGGAAAAGTCTATGTGGCACAGTTCACAGGCACACAACAATTGAAAAATTAGTGCTCTTCAATACTTCCAAATATATTATTGCAATACAGTTTTTAAAATATTATTTTAAAAAGTGCTCTTAGATGACTGTCTTAGCGTTTACAAAATACCTTCCTCAACCCCCAAACAATAAACGAAAACCAAATTGCTTTTCTAAAAAGAAAACCCTATTCCCCATAGAATTCCCAGAGACTTTTAAGTTTCTCTCTATAGACATTGGAAACTTAACATTGCCAGGAAATCAGAGCATCAGTACATCAACATATGGGATGTCCAAACTTCATAGGTGTCCTTTTTCTCCACAAAAATTTATCCAGGATGCTCTCACCATAGACCATTTACATGGTCATTCAATCTTATTTCCCTTGGATCTCTATAGCAAAGAGCATCTTATTTCCCTAACAGATTCCTGCTATTATATCTGCCATTCAAATAGAGTTTCTAATATTTCTCTCTAGGAAAAACAGATTAACTTAAAAGGAAACAAATTCAAGAAAAAGTCGTGGGGAGTGTGAAACTTTCCCAAAAAGAATTTTATGGTAGGAGTGATTACTCAGGGTTTCTAAACCAGCAGCTAAACCTTGTTCTACATACCTTGCTGTCTATAAGGATATTTAAAAAATATTCTGTGGACTCATGTCAAAAAAGCAGATAATATAGAATTCTCTTTTATAAAATTAATTGTATATTTATATGCTATCATAGAGTGGTATAAATGATCAGGTTTCTTCAGTATTTTAGCAATACACAATCTATACTTCTCATAATATCCCTAATACTTATAAGGGTACAGTATTAAAACATATATTAATAATTAAGTATTTATAAAAAACAAAGATTATTGAGAAAATAAATTAGTATACCTTGCAAAGAAATACATTGGAAAACTGATAATTGTAATTCAAAACAAACATGGTAAATGTTTGCTTGTGGTTCTTGAAAGTTATGGTATTGAATAATGAATGTACCACTTTAGAAAATGTAAATGCAAAGGAATAGATGGAGCTCACAAGGTGTAACAACCTTCCTGTGTTTACTGTCCTAATTCCCACCTCTACAAACAGGTAAGATCTATGGGAAAGGGTATAAGCATTTACATAGCACCCACTGCTTTGTGTCAGGTACTGTTTTAAGTGACTTACAAATATCATCCCCATTAATCCTCATAACAGTTCTATGAGAACTTATCCTCTTTTCATAGATAGGAAACAATAGTCAAACAGAAGTTAGGTGACTTGTGCAGGGTCACACAGCTAGTAAGTGATATCAGATTTGAATTTTTTTTTCTGACTCTAGGTCCAATGCTTTATCCACTGTTCTACCCAACTATTTGAAGACGTGGTTAATTACTTTCCTTTCCAGGTTCTGTGGGAATATTAGAAGATGTATTTGTATGTATATGTGTCGGGGCGAATGGGTGAAGGAGAGATGCTTGCTCTTAATCCTATCATTCATGAGCCATAAATTGGTTTGATTTCCTTAGGTTATCATCTCACAGATTTAATTGGCTTTTAAAAATGATATGATATAGTAAGAAAACAGCATAAAAAGTCAATGGTGTGCTTTCCCTGCTCTCCACAGGTCTGATGGTGAAGTATATCTAATTATTTACTATCTCTTCATGCAACTGCCATCAGCTGCTCATATTATTCCAAGGATACTGTTCTAACACATATAGTCCAAATCTTCCAATTTTCGAAAGATTACAAGGTAATTTGGTCAGGGGTTTGGGGGAATGATGAGAAAGGAGAAAGAGGACAGGATCTCTCAATTTTCTCCCTTCCCCAAAGGGATTCCCTTTAAAAGGAATCATTGAAATTGAAAGCTGTCCTATCACTAGGTAGTAAAGCTGTTAGAATGCTAGATTCTGAACCTATTTACTGATCCAAGCTCAACAGGGCATAGTTGATTTCATTTAACCAACTACAAGAAATTTCCCATGTAATGTCAACCACTTTCTTTTAATTCATACCTAATTTATAGCTAGATTTATTGATTTAATGGGTATTTCTATGTCTTGTTCACACCAATTAATAGATGTGATCATCTCTTTTTTTGTTGTTATTGCTGTTGATAGGTTGGTTTATCAGTTTTACAACTCAATCCATATTGCATTCACACCTGATAAAAGTTTCAGAATGTAAAGCGTTTATTATTTATATTAAATGGTATAAAGCAGTGATGGCAAACATTTTAGAGATTGAGTGCCCATACTGCACCTTTATGCTGCACGTGAGCCACCCTCTTACCCCAGATAGGAGAGGAGGACGCCTTCCCATTAGACTGCTGGGCAGAGGGGTATGTGATGGGAAATGTCATCATGAGCATGAAGAGGGAAGGGGAGCAGCCCCTGCTGGCACACATAGGTTCACCAACATGGGTATAGAGTAATGTGCTTTACCTCTCTTATACTGGAATATTGCCAAGAATTGAAGTAAAGTTAACTGGACCATAGTTTACATAATAATTAGCTTCCCTTTTTGAAAAATATCCATTCTAGTCACAAGGATGCTTATATATCCCTTGTCCTAAAAGAGAAAATAAGAGAAAGGACAGGTAGGAAGATAGAAGGAAGAAAGGAAATGAGAAGGAAGGAAAGAAGAAAAGGAGGAAAGAAGGAAGCAAAGGAGGAAGAGAAGGAGGAAAGAATGAAGGGAAGAAGGAAGGAAGGAAGAAAATATTTTATTAACTTTTTAAATCAAAAATAACTTTTTCCTTTTACAAGAAATTTTAGAGCTCAACTAGTATATTCCTCTCCATTTCAAGACAAGGAAAGTAGGAGCAGCTAGGTCACACTTTAGATAGAGTACAGGAGTCAGGAACCCCTGGGTTCAAACTTGGCCTCAGATACATTATAGCTGTCTGACCCTGGGAAAATCACTTAATCCCAGTTGCTGGGCCCTTTTTTCTGCCTTAGAAACTATACTTAGTACTGATTTTAAGACAGAAAGTAAGGATTTAAAAATAAAAATAAGGAAACTGAAGTTTTGTGACGCTAAAAGACTTATCTAAAGTCACAATGAAACTTGGTGGTAGAGTCTAGACTAGGACTCAGATTCCTGATTCCTAGTCAGAGCAATATTCTAGGCATGGGTTTAATTTCACTAAGTTCCAGTGAAATCAGGTTGACAAATATTTCTTTCTTATTGAATAAACTTTGAGCATTTGTGTATGCATTTTTGAAGTCATAGATTTTACTATCAGTTTCTTTCTTAGATTTTGTCTCCTATGAATTTCTAAATGTTTCAGCTCCTATTTTATTTGGCAAATAAGACATCTTTTGAAACAGTTTTAGTAAAGTAGTGGAGGCGGAAGCTTGATTGCAAAGGGTTTGTAAAAGAAAGAATTGTGAGAAAGCTGACTCATTGGGTGAGGAGAGGAGATTGGTAAAATTTTCTAAAATTTTCACAGGAATCAAGATCAGTATTCTACAGTTTCAAATAAATCTATCCTCTTTTTACTTTGAAAAACTAGGCCATATTTTCCAATCTGCAGTCGTGCAGCACCTCTGCACAGCAGGCATGATTTATGAGAGATCAGAAGCCCCAACGTCAAATCTACTGGGTTTTGTTTTGTTTTTTAGCTCCCTAGGATAACAACACATTCATTTTTGATTTTTTAACCCTGTGCTTCACATAATTCTTAGTAAAAATTACTTAATATAGGGAGATATGTATTAAGTAATAATATATATACAAAACAACCTATATCATAATACCTGCCTTCTAGGAGGGGAGGGGGAGTCATGGAAGGGAAGAGAAAAAAGAATAAGATACAGATTTTTGGACATAGCTAATGTAAGACTTTTATTTTTCTTGGAAAAGAATATAATTTGTTATATGTTTATTATAAATCGTATGTATTATATTGTTGTTATATTATATTTACACATACACACATATCAAAAATAAATAGTAACTCAAAAATTTAAAAAAAACTGCCTTGTAAATTGATTAAACTCCTATGGGATACAAAATCTATGTTAGATCAAATTTTAACTAAAGCAAGGTCCCTATTATAGTATAAATTATAATATAGTACTGTAATTATGTTCTAACACATCTATGATATACACTATTACATAATAAGTGGTTTAGAGGCTCCCACCTGAGCCAGCCAGAATCATATTAAAATATAATTGAAGAATATTTAGCAAAATAAATAAAAAATAAAACATTGATATACTAATATGCAATTTTCTAAATCAACATATGACCCACAGAGATATTTTTATAGGATAGTGCTCCCTGTTTCTGTTTCAATTTGACATCACTGCTTTAGAATGTTATAAAATAATGTATCATGTGAAATTTGTGCCAGAAGTTCTCAATTGACAGAAAAGATCAGAGAAAACTTTTTGAAGACAGGCCATTTGAGTTTCACTTTAAAATAGGGGTTTGAGTTCAGTAGTTGAAGAGAGGGCCAGGTGTACTATTTTTATTGGATTATACAATATTTTCATATCAATCTGGTATTACTTGTTCTGCAGTTCAGTTTTACTTCCTTACCATATCCCAAATTATTATATGGGCTATTTGTGCCCAACTGATCAACCACAGTCAGACACACTGAACATCAACCCCAATATAGTGATATCATTTGAGTCCTTTTCAAGTACAAAAGACAATAGCTAACCAACCGACCAACCCAACCAATTTCCTTTACATCTCATTATATAAATGGTCCCTTTACTCTTAGTTAACAATCTTCAAGATGCTCTAACTCTCATTGAGGATAGTTCTAATTATTTTCTGCCTGGCATTCAAGGACTTTACAATCTGGTAAACTCTTAAAGCCCAAACTCATTATACAGTAATTTGTTTAATTTTCCCTTTGACTTAGCAAAACTTGATAATTTTACATTTTAGGACCTAATATCACTCTTACTTCTATATTATATCTATATCTATATCTATTTATCTAAATATAAGATCTATTTACCAATGAGTGAAAGGTCCAAATCCTTCTTTTAAATAGGTAAAATTCAAAGTCAGGAATACATTCAACAATAAATGCCCTGCTTTATGCTCTCTGTTTCATCATCTACAAAATAGTCTAGATCAGTGATTCCAAAAGTGGCCTTCACCACCCTCTAGTCAGTGCTACAGCGATCCAGGGGGCAGTGATGGCCACAGGTACATTTATCTTTCCTATTAATTGCTATTAAAATTTTAAAAAAAATTAATTTCTAAGGGGTTAAGTAATATTTTTTCTGGAAAGGGGGCAGTAGGCCAAAAAAGTTTGGGAACCACTGGTCTAGATCATTGAAATGCCAGAGAAAAGAGAAAAAATAGATAACATATTTGTACTTTGTACGTCAAAACTAAGACTATAAAAAGGAATGTGGATAAATGTCTCAAATAGGGAAGATTACTTGAGAAAGTCATTAACTAAGGTACTATTTATATTTCCTTTGTTAACTATAATCATTTATTTACTTAAATTAGAGTTGCTTGCTTCTATACCTACCTGAGAGAACAAAGGGATCATTTCATATTTTCTATGCATGGTAAAGTTTTGGAACTTAATTTTTAACAACTCTGGTGCAATATTTTAGCTCATTGTCAGTAAAGTCTATTGATGAAGGAGGACACTAAATTTTTAAAGTACATTAAAATTTCACAAGAAGGACAAAGTCTTAATATTTTCTTGCCTATTGAATTAAGGCTTAAGATCTTACTTCAAAGAGTAAAGGATTGTTTTTTTATAAAATCATAAAAAGAAGTATTTTCCGGAATTTACTAATTAACCTTCTTTTCTGTGGATTTGATTTTCTTTTATTCTGATCAGAATTAATGTAATTATTTTAAGTTAGAGGTGAGGAGGTTAGATTAATGAAGGACTTCAAAAACCAAATTGAGGGTTTTGTATTTAATCTTAGAGGTGACAGGAAGTCACTAAAGTTTATTGAGCAGAGGGATGACATAGTAAGATCTGTGCTTTAGGAAAATAATTTTGTCTACTGAGTGGAGCATGGACTGGACTACTTGTGAAAGGACAGAGGCAGCTTATGAAAGAGTAATAATTGAATTCATTGATAGGAATAGTCTGTTATAACTGTAACAAATCACTTAATAAAAATAATATTTAACATTTTGGTAGTACCTACTATGTGCCAGGCCTGTCCTAAGCACTTTACAGTTATATTCTCATTCAGTCCTGATAATAATCCTGATAGTAAACCTGGGAAGTGAGATCTGTTGTTATCCTCATTTGAAAGATGAGGAAATGAAGGCAAATAGAATTTGAAGGTCTTGCCAAGGGTCATACAACTAGAAAAGATGTAAAACCAGATTTGAACTCAGGTTTTCCTAATTTCATGTTTGGAGTACTATACTACCTAGTCTCCCAGCACCCTGGAAAACTCTTATAAGACAATAAATTGCAGGTGCAGATATGCATTGATTGCCAGAATTCAATATAATGAAATCTCACATCTCTGCACTGGGTGAGGAAATGTCCATCTGTTACTTTAGGTTGGCTCCCTCTTTTCAACTTTTAGTCTTAGAGGGTTTCTCTCTAAGTGTGTGTGTGTGTGTGTGTGTGTGTGTGTGTGTGTGTGTGTGTGTGTGTATGTGTGTGTGTGTTACACACATATATGAGCTTATGTTTGCATATATGTACATTTCATGCTTAAAACATACATATGAACATGTATATACATGTGTTATCATCCTACATGATTTACAAATGATAAGGATTACATTGAAAAAAATATATGGATGGACATAGCTAAGTGCCTCAGTGATTTGAGAGCCAGGTCTAGAGATGCTGTAGGTCCTGTGTTCAAATTTCACTTCATACACTTCCTAGCTGGGTGACCCTCAACAAGTCATTTAACTCCCATTGTTTAGCTCTTGCCATTCTTCTGCTTTAGAATCAATAAATACACACTATTGATTCTAAGACAGAAGATAAAGGCTAAAAAAGAGAAAAGAAAGGAAAAGAAAAGAAAAAGTATAGACAAGAATTTTGCTTTCATACTCAGATTTACATATTACTGAAATAAAATACACTGTAGCTAGCAAATCATTTCCCCCTTTGAATATGATAATAAATGTTACTAGTCCAGCATTTTTTTCAAGTGCTTTATGAATAGATCTGTTTTTGGACACAGTACAGTAGTGTGCCTAGCAAAATATATCCTAGGAGGAGATTTCTAGAGGTTGAAGAAACATTCAACTTTTATAAGGATTTCTGAGTTAAAGGATTATTTTAGTTGCAATGAAATATATGCTGTCATTATTTAAACAAATTATCATTCACTTTAATTTAATATACATTCATTAAATATTACTTGTGTACAAGGCACCCAAGTTGGTTTGAATGGGTGAATATAAAACAATATAATCTGTAACCTCCATTCTCAAGGAGCTTGTAATCTACTGGGGGTGGATGTGATATTTTAAAAATATACAATAAGGTCATAATGATCCTTTGAAAGGGACTGCAAAGTGATCATTTAGGAAAAGGACTAAGAGAGAACACTGTCATGAATGCTAAAGGGAAAGTATCAAGGAGAGGAGATGATCGACAGAGTCCAAAGTTGAGGTGAAAGATGAGGACAGAGAAAATGTCATCATTTTTACCAATGTTGAGTTCATCAGAAATCTTTTCAAACTTCAATTTAGCAGTATGTCAGAATTCAATGTGATAGGAGTTAAGAAATGACTGAAAGGAAGAAGAAATGGAAGGCATCATGTTAACAACTTTTTTTCTCCCTAGCAGTCTGCTTATGAAAGAAAGAAGGGATATTGGAATATATCTTGAAGGTTTGAATGGGGAGTATTTTTAAAATAAGAGAAATCTAAGAATCTATAAAGCCAATGGAAATGACTTCACTAGATAAAATGAAATTGAAGTTGGAGAAGGCCAGAGTTTGGGACAGCAAGATTTTAAAAAGTAGAGAGGAAAGAGATGGGATCAAACATACAAGTAAAGATTTTGACCTTTGCCAGGAGAATACCCATTCTTCATAAAAAATGGAAATGAAAGGGGAAATAAGAAGGGATGTCAGAGGTTTAGAGGTACAGGTCTGGATCCAAAAGGAGCTCAAGAAAGATGGCTTATGTTTTTTTGCAGTTGAAATAGAAAAGCATTTTCAGGATACAAGATTTAGTTTTAAGAGATAAAAAAAAGGTTTGTTTTTTAGGAGACCTGGTTGAGATAATGTAAATTTCTACTGACAATCAACATGCTTATCTGACTTTTTCCCAAAGTCATTCAGCAGCATATGAATAGGAGTAAGGAATGCAGATAGTGAGGGTAACCTAGAGTTTTTGTTTGGTCAAACATTAATAGGAATTAGACAGAGGGACAAGGGTCTCTATGGTAGATATTAATGTAAAAATTAATTGGTTAGCTTTGATTTCAAGAAAGAAAAAATATTTCTCTAATTATTAGAGATTTAGAGCACTTTCTCATGTGCTTATTGATAGTTTTGATTTCTGTATCTGAAAATTGCCTATTCATGTCCCTTGCCCATTTATCTATTTGGGAATGGCTTGATTTTTTATATAATTGATTTAACTCCTTGTATATTTGAGTAATTAGACCCCTGTCAGAGTTTTTTGTTATAAAGATTTTTTTTCCCAATTTGATGTTTCCCTTTTGATTTTGGTTGCATTGTTTTTGTTTGTACAAAAACTTTTTAATTTAATATAATCAAAATTATTTATTTTATATTTTTTAATTTTCTCTAACTCTTGCTTGGTTTTAAAATCTTTCCTTTCCCAGAGATCTGACAGGTATACTATTCTGTGTTCACTTAACTTATTTATAGCTTCCCTCTTTATATTCAAGTCATTCACCCATTCTGAATTTATCTTGGTGTAGGGTGTGAAATGTTGATCTAAACCTAATCTCTCCCATATTGTTTTCCAAATTTCCCAGCAGTTTTTGTCAAATAATGGATTTTTGTCCCAAAAGTTGAGCTCTTTGGGTTTATCATACACTGTCTAGCTGATGTCACTTACCCCAAGTCTATTCCACTGATCCTCCCTTCTGTCTCTTAGCCAGTACCATACCATTTTGATGACTGCTGCTTTATAGTATAGTTTAATATCCGGTACTGCTAGGCCCCCTTCCTTCACGTTTTTTTTTTCATTATTTCCCTTGATATTCTTGATCTTTTGTTATTCCAAATGAACTTTGTTATAGTTTTTTTCTAATTCAGTGAAAAAGTTTTTGGTATTTTGGTAGGTATGGCGCTAAATAGGTAAATTAATTTGGGTAGAGTGAAAGGAGCAGAGCCAGAAGAATACTGTACACAGAGACCAATACACTGTGGTAAAATAGAATGTAATGGACTTCTGTACCAGTAGCAATGCAATGACCCAGGACAGTTCTGAGGAACTTATGGTAAAGAACACTACCCACATTCAGAGGAAGAATTGCAGGAATGGAAACACAGAAGAGAAGCAACTGCTTGAACACATGGGTTGAGGCGGACATGATTGGGGATGTAGACTCGAAATGACCACACCAATGCAACTATCAACAATTTGGAAACAGGTCTTGATCAATGATGCATGTCAAAACCAGTGGAAACGCGCATCCGCTATGGTGGGGGGAGAGTTAGGGGGTGAAGGGGAAAGTAAGAGCATGAATCATGTAACCATGTTAAGTTTTCTAAAAAATAAAAATTATTAAATGAAAAAAAGAAACAGCTGAATGAAAAAAAAAAGAAAGAAAAAACAGAAAAATGACTGGAAGATACTGTAGGTGATGGATTGGAAGAACTATGTGAAATGGAATGAATGCTTCCCAAAGTGAAGATAAAGAAAAATTCTATAACAAGAAAAGCAGAGGAAGTGATATGTTACTAAAACTTACCTCAATAATTCAGTGTTTTTATAATGATAGCTGTATAGAAGAGAAAACATATTTTCACACAAAAGAGTGGTAAATAATCACCAATATTTCTCATTATCTAAGGATTTGAAGATGGATGAAAAATACCTCAAGTTCATCTAGGTGTTGAAATCACCTTCATTTAAACTTATTTACTTTTCACTCCTGAGCTTATTGCTATTGTTTGGCCAATACTTACATAGAACCATCATATTAACAATGTCCAAGTATTATGTGATCTATTTGGTATTTCACTAATTAAATTCTCTGGAATGAGTGTTAATGTGAACAGGTCTTATATAAAATTCTGCTCTGTTGTGAATAACCTAGTAAGGTTGCAATGAGTATTAGAAATATTGAGTTAATGAAATTTGTTAATTTTGCTGTGTAGTTCCTAATAGTGGATATGAATCAGATATCTCATAAACAACAGTGGGATGCCATTGCCCATGCTGTTTCAATAAAGTGTTTGTGTTACTAAGTTTCATAATATGTTGATATGTTTGCCTCTTCTACAAAAGGAAACACATTTTTAAAAATATAACAGACAATTCTCAATGGACAGTATCTGTATGTGAGCAGAATAATTTTTCATGATGCTAGATGGTTTTTTGAGAAGTAGAGTTCTTCTAAGCATTTTGTTGATATTGTCAATATGCATCTGAGGTTTTAGATGAGAGATGCAGGTGGGGGAGAAGAGGGGAAAGCAGAAGGAAGTAAATTATGTAGTTTACAGATCATGAGAGTGAGAATTAGCTAGGTGCATTAGTAGTGGGAATGTAACAGATTCAACATCTTTGAAGTGCCTCAGATTTCTAAATATTTATAACCATCTGGATGGTGAGAAATCAAGAGTAAAGTAGGAGAATGGGAAAGAACATCTATTTCCTCCTCCACATACCCATTATTGAAAAGAGAACAAATCTTCATCACCTCCCACCCCAAGTGACAACAACAGACCCTGTTGAGCCTTTTGCAAAAATGGTCAGTTCCTAGAAATGCATTTCCAAATGAGAAGTAATTACTCATAATTTCAGTATTTCTGAAAGGTATATACTATAACTTAAGTTCCAAAGGAGATATATTGTATCAAATAAAAAAGTTTATGAATATATTTTATAGCTCCTACTGTCTGATTAATTGCTCTATAATATTTCTTATAGAAGATAAGTAATAAAGGTGCAAAAAGAATGGTCTACAAGGGGAAATTATAGGGCTTCATTTAGTCTTAAATACATCGGTGAACTGTTAACTTAAAGTAGTACAATTTCAAATAAGCCATACCAAAGACATTTAATATTTATTAATTCAGGATAAAAAAAACTATAAAAGTTTGAGGAAATGTAATTAGATATTGGTGCACATTAAAGAATTCTCAATAGGGCTTTCGACTGAATTTAGAAAATGATTTTCTTAGCCAAATCCTGAAGTAAAATTAAGTTTCACATATTGCAGGGATAGGTAGCCATTATTATAATCAAGAATCATTTTAAAAATTCATGAAACTACCAATTGTATATGCCAGATTTCATTCTATCCATCTTCTTCCTCTGGATAGAATATATGTGTAATCCTTCTATCCCATAGAGTTTGTAGGTATCTATTTAGGAGCCAAGGAAAAACATGGGTGTTGCTGTTGTAATGTTAAGATGCTGAAAGAATTTTGGGAGAATGACAGTTTGAAGTGATGGGTAAGAAATGACAAGTACTTCTCCTTATGGAGTGAAGGAGAAAGTATGTGTCTGTCTCTTATCCATGAGAATCTGTGAAGAATTTTGTCTGATTCTCCCTATATAGTTAGAGCAATAGTCTATCTATCTATCTATCTATCTATCTATCTATCTATCTATCTAGTATGTATATGAAATATTCATAAAATTCTGTTTTTTGAGATCTATATCTTAAATAATTGTCCTTATGGAATAACATAAAATCTGAAAAATTAAAGGATTTAAATTGCTACAAAGAGAAAATGAAATATCTCCATTTTAAATGAAATCCATTTAGCCCTAACCAAAAGAGAAACTCTATTTGGCTTTTATGTAGTTAAGTTCAAATATTGAACCAATTTTTATCAATAGTATCACAAATATATGACCATTGCTTTCATAAATGAAAATTTCAAACTTATTGTTTGAATCATGAAATCTTTACTGCACTGTAGATTATTTAGTGCAATTTGAGGAACCTCTAAGCTAGCAAAATCCTCTAAATATTCCTATTTCCAAATCACTTTATCCTGATTATATCGAAACCTATAATGATCTAGTATTCTAAATGACATCCACACTCAATAAAAGTATTTAACGTAATTGCCTGAATAAGATACATCAAGAAATCCACTCTGGATTTAAAACAAATTCCTGACAATAAATGAATTGAGAATTGAACTGAGTGAGTTAGATAAGACATGGAAAAGAGCAGATGTAACAAGATTCTTTTCCTTTATACATGTCTGGTATAACGTGGATGAGTTTAAGTGGTTTATAACCATTGCTGAAAGAAAACCTACCTTTTGGGAGAATTGTTACTCAACTATAATAACTCCAGTTAATAATGGAAAAAGTAGCAGGTAGTCCTAGAGATATTAACTTAAATGATTATTATGACTAGACTTAATAGGAGACTAAAAGAATGAACTGAAAAGAACTGTAACTCTCACCTGAAGGGTAGAATAGTAGCTTCTGCAGTAGAAAGAAGAGTATTGGGTAGCCATAAAGATAGCTTAGTGGACTAAGACAAGTTGCTGTGGAGAAGCTTGCCCAGGAGAGAGGGAGAGTATCCAAAGACAGTGATGGTGGAACCATTAGAGATCAAGTACCCAAACTGCAACCCTTATACCTCCTGTGAGCTACCCCCTGACCACAGACAGGCAGTCAGGGGAGGGAGGAAACTCTCCCTTTGCAGAGGAGTGGATGGTGATAGAAGGGTACAACCTCCTCTGGCATGCATTCCAAAGGTTTGCCAACACAAACCTAGGAAGAGCAGCAGAGATATAATGTCTAGGAGAGATTAAGTAGAAAAGAGAGCAGCCCTACATCACCAGAAGATATCTGTAGCACCAGAGGTATAAGTTGTCTCTTTACTTAGGTATTATGTATGTATATTTCTTAACAGTCTGCCTAACTATATAGATAACCTGATCACATATGTTCCTAGGTAGCATTTACATCTTATAGGCTTTATGGGCATGTTCACTTTTCCTAATTAGAGTGTGTGTTTGTAGGATTCCACAACTTACTATTACAGGGGAAGAAGGAATATTTTGTTTTATATTTTCATTCAAAATGACTAATTCTTGCCTTCTCAATGGGTTGTGTAGGGAATGAGGAGTGAGATAGAATCTGAAACTAAAAATAAAGGAAAATTGAATTAAAGCAAAAGAAACTTATTAGTAAAATTAAACAATGTTAGTTGGTGAGCTATTATAATTTTCAGAGAAATGTTATTTATTAAGCATGTAGAACCTTGTATGGATTTCTGGATCCTCTAACCCCAAGTGAAAAGCAAATAAATGCTACATTTTCATGTGAACTTTTTTTTTCTTTTGCTCTTTTTCTGTCTCAAGAGAATGTATGTCATATGTATTGTTTTTTTTTTCCTTCCTGATGAGCAAAACATGCATTTTCAGTCATGTAACCACAATGCCATCTTTTATCCTACTATTTGAACATGTATAACATGAAATGAACACAATTCTATTCTCACACAATAAGCCAATAGGCTATTGTGCCATCCAGATCTCTATGATGATATATTGCAACATTTGATATGCAATAGTCTATCAAGGACTAAATGGTTAAATGCCTTATTCTGAAAAAAAATACATGCTTTAAAACAAAACACCCTTCTTCTAGAGACCATGCAATCAAATATTAAGATTAAACTTATGAAAATGAAAATGCCAGAGATGAGAAGTGTTCATTTTCTTTATTTTTGCCCCCAAAAAGAGGACTTTCTTGACCTGAGAGAGGAACACATAGTCTTATTCATGCCACTATTGCTATCTCTTCCTTCCATTGGATACTAATGCTCAAGTGTCAACATACCACTATCATGGAATTGATTTAATAAAAGGACAAAAGTATAGTTGATAAAGCCATAAATATTTAATTTCAGCATTAGGAAGGAAAGGAACATCATACTTAAAATATATTTCCTTTTCTAATTTATCTTACATTCTTAATCAACTCTTTTCTGGCTTGTATACGAATTATAAATGATATAGCCTAGCTGTGAATAGTTAAGAAAAATGATCAACATCCTAGGACATTGATGTCTAGCTATTATTATTTAGGGAGAATCTTTTTTGCAAAGGGCTCAAATTAAACCAGTAAAGTATAAAATGAGGCTTTACCCAGAGCCTCCATTAACACAATGTTATGAAAATATCTTTTAAGATTTCACTTCATGAAAAGAGTTATTCACAAATAATCCCTCTGCCTACCCAAAACAATAATTGCCATCATGGACAATATTGTAGAATTAAAAGTAGCTGAATAAATAAAACTGATTATCAATTTGAAATATTTTAGAATTTTTTTTCTCCTAAACAAATTCAAGAACAAGCTATGTTATAACAAATAATGCAAGGCATCCAGAATGTTTTGAGACAATTGCAATTTTGTTGTAATAAATATATTTGTTTTAATAAATACATTGTTAGAAGTTGCATTGAGAAACAGTAAAAGTGAGAGATTTAACAGAGCAGATATGCAGAAAGTGTAAAGAAAATATTCTAAAGGAAGAAAGAGAAAAGAGGGGTGCTAAGAAATCTTGTTCATTTCACTTTCTTCTTCTAACCTTTGGTGTTGTTTTTATTTGGGAGATATTTCAGAGACTTTTACAACAAGACAATTGAAATGTTTGAAGCAGAGAAAGACAATTCCTTCTTGATCACAAGCCATAATATCTGTGAACAACTCAGGTATAACTATGCATTTTGATTTTTTTTTTCTTTTCAGAACACTGTAAATCACCTACTTTGGCTTCATATACAAAATGTTTATTGGATAGACAAAGCCAGGAAAGATTTGTATTATAGGTTATGGGAAAGTATTCTCAAATTAACAAAGACCTCTTAAAACCATCTTGAAGGATTTAAATATGTACTATAATTTATATGATTTATTTAAGTAATCAGTGATAAGCATATACCCTGGGCATCAAAATTATTTACATCTTGTTCATTCAAAATATCTTGTATGAAACAACAGCTTTTCAAAGCATAGGTCGACACTGTCATATGTTTCAGAGAATTTTTGTTTTTAAACTATCTTGTCTTTTTTTCAGTGCCTATGAAATTGTATCTTGCATTTTAACAACAATGAGTGATTATGGGAATTTAATTAAAATTATATTATAAATCAACTATATTTAAATCACTGGAGTGCCTTTCCTATATGGATAAGATTTTTTATATCCAAATGGAGAATACCTTTGGATTCATTTATCAGGCTTACTTAAATCTATATCTCCTAAAATATTATATTAATCCACATTCTCTCTCCTAATCTACTTAGGGATCAGAATTACTTAGAATGTTTTACTTGATCATATTTTGAGAAAAATTCCACCACATCCCTCACTCTATGCTGTGTATTGTGCTGTTTACAATAGATATTTTCTGACTACACCATATTTCTAGTCATGTTTTTATCTGTCATTGTTTGTCACAAAGGAAATTTGTGTTGACACTCAGTATTGATGGTTTTATCGTCTGAAGTTCTATCTTATTCTAAAACTGGACTGCTGACTTGTCCGAGATAATTTTGAACCATTTGTAAAGGCAGTAGAGATTTCATGGGTATAGTTTCTTAGTTGGACTGTCAATACTTAATATCAAACAATAAGCATTTATTAAGCACTAAGCACGTGCTGATTTTTGTTTTGTTTTCTAAGAAGACCAATGACAGCAGGTGATGTGCTGGATTGAATGTGAGAAAGAGGTCCATAAAATCTTCAGCCTCACTCTTTCTTCCAGTCATCAAAGTCCAGTGTTAAGAAAAGAGTCAAGATGGCTGATGATGGCCTAAAGTGTTTGACATTAAGGAGGCACGTTCTCCAAACTAGAGCCAGGAATGTGCAGTAAGAAGCACTCTAAGCTCACCTAACTCACCTCCAAACAGTCACCAATAAACAAACAAAAAACTAAATATCTGATAAAGAATCTTGGAATGGTGGAATCGAAAAGAAGTTAAGGTAAAGCAGGGTTGGTCCAGGGCAGCATGGAAGGACAGCAAGGAGGACCCATCATGCTGGGTTAAGAGAAAGAACATAGTCTGCTGCACAGGGTTAGAACTCAGGTATGATCCAGGCCAAGTGGCAGTGAAGGAGCAGAGTTGAGTTCAGCTTCAGTAGGGGAGAGCTGAAACTAGCCATATATTGCAGGTGGCAGTGGAAGGAATATAACCCAACACAGTATAACCCCTAGCAAAGCCAAGCAGGACACATTGTGGACAGAGGAAGGAGCCCAGCCCATCTCAGTCCAACCATAGGGAAGAGAGCAGAACCTAACTTGATCCAGTACAAGTTGTTTATGGACAACAGCTGCAGGGCCCCCATCCCCATCCCACAGCAAGCCAGGAAGTCCCTCCATGCGGTTTGGGTGCTCACCACAACACAAGAGGCAGCTAAGCTGAACCCAAGCATCAAAATAGACCACAGTGCCAATTCTGGGTGAGTACTCCTTCCATCCCAGGAACAGAGCAGAGCTTCAACATATAAGCAAAGTCATGGTGAGGAAAAATGAGTAAAAGGCAAATGTCCTCCATCTTGATCTTTGAGCAACTTTAGAACCTTGTTAGCAATTTTCTTTACCCTTCCTGCATTCAGAATCCAAGAATTGTCTGATGCTTTATTACAACCCTTCTCTTTGCATATGTCTCTCATTACTGTTTGTCCATCCTCTCTCCATGAGCAGTGCTCAGGAGCCATTATTGTATTACAGAAAGTAGGTTTAGGAATTTAGTTGAGGGATAAGATAATGAAGTAAGAAACACTAAAAAGCCTGTCAACCACTCTAAATGACCACAAAAGAACAAATACCTCAAAAAGAACGGAGCAGCAGAAACAACAGAAGTGGTGAAGTAGTGCTCAAGCCCAGAAGAACATGAAGAGAAAATATTTCATTTCACTGGGGTTTGAGGAGAGAACACTAAACAAGGCTCACTACAGCTCAGACTTTATCAAGTTCAAGCAGAAGGGGAAAGCACATCTAGCTTGGCTTGGTCCAGCCCCAGCAGGTAAAGAGCAGAAAAGACCCGGTTACAAAACAAGAAGCAGTGTGGAGTAATTTAGTCCAATAAGGTCCAGGCTCCACAGGACTGGGCAGAGCCCAGATTAACCCAGTTGAATTGAACAATGGCAAACCTCAGAAAGCCAAACAGGCTGCTTCTGCAGAATGCTCAATCTGGGACAAAGACAGCTGAGTCCACCCCCAGGCACATTACAAGTAGCCACAGTACTCCCTCCACCCTAGGAACAGAGCTATCAAGAGTCCATATAAAGACAAATCAAGAGAGAAAATAACCCCCAAATGAGCAGGAGACAGAAAAAAAAACAGACATTTGAAAAAATATTTCAACAAGAGTGATGACCAAAATGCAAGCTCTGAAGAGAGGGACATCAATATAAAAATTAAAGTGGGTGAAGCTTCAAAGGAAAATGTGAAAGCATAGCAAGGAAATTCCATGTAAAGTTTTCTCTAAGACAACTGATACACAGAAATAAGCAGGTATTAAATACATTTTCACTGTATATATTTTAGTAATAATTAAATATTTAAAATTACAATAATTTAATAGTTAATAGATCCATTATTACACCAAATATGGCTTCTCACTCTTTTAGTATAGATGCCAATTCTTTTATCCTATTTCATAAAGCAAAGTAAAAGACTTCTTTACTACACAAAATTGCTTACTCATAAATCCTCTTAAGAAAATCTACCCAACATACATAAAAAGGTTCTCTGTTAGCATCTTAAGGATTCTATTGAATGATGTGGGCTCTCCATTAAATTCTTATTCTTGCTATAGTATTAACCCTCTTTTAGGGCATTTATTATGGATTATATGGCCTAGACAAATGACACCTTAATGATTTAATAAAGAGACCTTAATTCAACTTTCTAATTTTATAGATGAAGTCAAAAAGAACCCAGAGAGTTTAGACAAATTGTCCACATAGCTAAAAAGCAGCAGAATCACGATTCAAAGTCAAGTCTTCTGGCTCCAGATGCAGTGCTCTTTTCATTATACACTTAGGTCCCTATAAGTGAAAATAATGAGCCCCATAAAATGGTGATATTATTCAAATTTATATTACTTATTTCTATAACCCTGGCACTAATTGTCTTGCTTTACATAATTATAACTACGAATACTGTAAATTTTAATTCACAAAACTATATTACAGGATTCATTATTTGAATTATCTTCTTTAAGTTATAATTATTATTATACTAAAACTTTCTTATACCCACACTACACAGTTATATTATCATGTAAGTTGTTTATGATTCTTCTTCTTCTGAGATTATGGCTTTCAATCATTTGTAACTATATAACACTATGGAGGGAAACTATGTAATTAAAAAGACGGACTTTTATACACAAGACAATGGAAATTTTTACAAACTATAATTTTTCTAAAATGACCTAGTTCAATTTCTTCCTATCTCTGCCCAAAATTATGACAAGTTCATTACTCATCCCTCTTTTCTTTCTAACATACAGAAGAACACCAAAACCACACTGATTAACAGCCTGATTCTTCTGAAATGTTGAGCCAAGAATTTTAGAAAGAGTAAAATATATGTAAAGTCTAGGTTCATTGTAGGATTTAAAAATATTGATAAGGTACCTGCATAACTACATATCATATTCTCCACAGCATGAACTTTTCATCCACTTGGTTTTACAAATATAAGTATTAAAACAAATTTACTTTGCAGCACTATGTATTTTAATGAGAAGATTTTATATTATGATGCAATTAATATGATATGATATTGATTGGAAATTGCTAAAGGAACACAGTTATCATTTCCATCAGTAGGAAATCTTTCAGGGGTTGGAAATTTACATGGGGTATCTTCTTTTACTCTAGCATACTTTTTTTAAATATTTTATTTTTTTAGAAAGATTTTCTATGGTTACAAGATTCTTTTTTTTAATTGCCCCTTTACCCCACTTAAGCCCCGCATATCCAACACGCATTTCCAGTGCTTTTAACATGTGTGATCAATCAATACCTGTTTACATATTACTGATAGTTGCATTTGTGTGGTTGTTTAGTGTCACATCCCCAACCATGTCCACATCCACCCATGTGTTCAAGCGGTTGTGTTTTTTCTGTATTTCCACTCCTGCAGTTCTTCCTCTGAATATGGGTAGTAATCTTTTCCATCAATCCCTCAGAATTGTCCTGGGTCATTGCATTGCTGCTAGTACAGAAGTCCATTACATTCTATTTTACCACAATGTATCAGCCTCTGTGTACACTGTTCTCCTGGTTCTGCTCCTTTCACTCTGCAACAATTCCTGAAAGTCTTTTCAGTTCACATGGAATTGCTCCAGTTTGTTATTCCTTTGGGCACAATAGTATTCTATCACTAGCATATACCACAATTTGTTCAGCCATTCTCCAATTGAAGGGCATTCCCTAGTTTTCCAGTTTTTGCCACCATAAAAAGCACAGCTATAAATATTTTTGTACAAGTCTTTTTATCTATGATCTCTTTGGGGGTACAAACTCAGCAATGCTGTGGCTGGATCAAAGGGCAGGCAGTCATTTAGAGCTCTTTGGGCATAGTTCCAAATTGCCATCCAGAATGGTTGGATCAGTTCACAACTCCACCAGCAATGTATTAATGTCCCAATTTTGCCACATCCCCTCCAACATTCATTACTCTCCTTCTATCATTTTAGCCAATCTGCTAGGTGTGAGATTTTACTTCAGAGTTATGATTTGCATTTCTCTAATCATTAGAGATTTAGAACACTTTCTTATGTGCTTATTGATAGTTTTGATTTCTTTATCTGAAAATTGCCTATTCATGCCCCTTGCCCATTTATCAATTGGGAAATAGCTTGATTTTTTATACAATCAATTTAGTTACTTGTATATTTGAATAACTAGATCTCTATCAGAATTTTTTGTTATGAAGGATTTTTTCCCAGTCGGTTTTTTCCCTTCTGATTTTGGTTGCATTGTTTTTGTTTGTACAAAACCTTTTTAATTCAATATAATAAAAATTATTTATTTTACATTTTGTAATTTTTTCTAACTCTTGCTTAGTTTTAAAATTTTCCCTTTCCCATAGATCTGACAGGTATACTATTATTCTATGTCCACCTAATTTTCTTATAGTTTCCTTCTTTATTTTCAAGTCATTCACCCATTCTGAATTTATTTTGGTGTAGGGTGTGAGACGTTGATCTAAACCTAATCTCTCCCATATCGTTTTCCAATTTTCCCAACAGTTTTTTTCAAATAGTGGATTTTTGTCCTAAAAGTTGGGTTCCTTGGGTTTATCATAGACAGTATTGCTGACATCACTTACCTCAAGTCTATTCTAATTATCTTTCCTTTTGTGTCTTAGCCAGTACCATATTATTTTGATGACCTCTGCTTTATAATATAGTTTAATATCTAGTACTGCTAGGCCACCTTCCTTCATGCTTTTTTCATTATTTCCCTTCATATTCTTGATCTTTTGTTCTTCCAAATAAACTTTGTTATAGTTTTTTCTAATTCAGTAAAAAAAGTTTTTTGGTAGTTTGATAGGTATGGCACTAAGTAGGTAAATTAATTTGGGTAGAATGGTTATTTTTATTATGTTAGCTCATCCTACCCATGAGCACTCAATATTTTTCCAATTGTTTAGATCTAGTTTTAATTGTTTGGAAAGTGTTTTGCAGTTGTGTTCACATAGTTCATGTGTTTGTTTTGGTAGATGGATTCCTAAGTATTTTATATTGTCTAGGGTGATTTTAAATGTTGTTTCTCTTTCTACCTCTTGCTGCTGTGATGTGTTGGAGATATATAGAAATGTTGATGATTTATGTGCATTTATTTTGCATCCTGAAACTTTGCTAAAATTGTTTATTATTTCTACTAGCTTCTTAGTTGATTCTCTAGGAGTTTTTAAGTAGACAATCCATCATATCATCTGCAAAGAGTGATAGCTTAGTCTCCTCATTGCCTATTTTAATACCTTCAATTTCTTTTTCTTCTCTAATTGTTACTGCTATTGTTTTTAGTACAATGTTAAATAATAGAGGTGAAAATGGATATCCTTGTTTCACACCTGATCTTATTGGAAAGGCTTCCAATTTATCCCCATTGCAGATGATGCTTGTTAATGGTTTTGATCTATACTGTTTATTATTTTTAGGAAAGGTCCTTCTATTCCTATACTTTCTAGTGTTTTCAATAGGAATGGGTGTTGTATTTTGTCAAAGGCTTTTTCAGCATCTATTGAGATAATCATGTGATTTTTGTTTGTTAGAGTGTTGATATGGTCAATTATGTGAATGGTTTTCCTAATGTTGAACCATCCTTGCATTCCTGGTATAAATCCCACCTGATCATGGTGGATAGTCCTCTTGATCACTTGCTGGAGTCTCTTTGCTAATATTCTATTTAAGATTTTTGCATCTATGTTCATTAGGGAGATTGGTCTGTAGTTTTCTTTCTCTGTTTTGATCTACCTGGCTTTGGGATCATTACCATATTTGTATCATAAAAGGAATTTGGTATAACTCCTTCTTTGCTTATTATGTCAAATAGTTTGTGTAGTATTGGAATTAGTTGTTCTTTGAAGGTTTGATAGAATTCACTTGTGAATACATCAGGCCCTGGCAATTTTTTCTTAGGGAGTTCTTTGATGGCTTGTTCAACTTCTTTTTCTGATATGGGATTATTTAATAATTATATTTCTTCTACTGTTAATCTAGGCAATTTATATTTTTGTAAATATTCATCCATCTCACTTATATTGCTAAAATTATTGCCATATAATTGTGCAAAATAGTTTTTAATGATTGATTTGATTTTCTCTTCATTAGAGGTGAGGTCTCCCTTTTCACCTTTGATACTGATTATTTGGTATTCTTATTTCCTTTTGTTAATTATATTGACCAGTACTTTGTGAATTTAGTTTGTTTTTTCAAAGTAACAGCTTCTAGTCTCATTTATTAATTCAATATTTCTTTTGCTTTCAATCATATTGATTTCTCCTTTAATTTTTGTCATCTCTAATTGGGTCTTAAGCTGGGTATTTTTAATTTGTTCCCTTTCTAGTTTTTTAATTTGCATGCCCAGTTCATTGATATTTGCCCTCCTTAATTTGTCAATACATGCACTCAAGGATATAAATTTTCCCCTGAGTACTGTCTTAGCTGCATCCCAAATAGTTTGGTAGGATGTCTCATCATTGTCATTCTCTTCAATAAATTATTGATTGTTTTTATGATTTCTTCTTTAAATAACTGGTTTTGGAGAATCATATTATTTAATTTCTAATTAGTTTTTGATTTACTGGTCCACATGCTCTTACTAATTATTATTTTTACTGCATCATGATCTGAGAAGGTTACATTTATTATTTCTGCTCTTTTGCATTTGTTTGCAATGTTTCTTTGCCCTATTACATGATCAATCTTTGTGAATGTACCATGTGCAGCTGAAAAGAAGGTATATTCCTTTTTGTCCCTATTTATTTTTCTCCACATATCTATTAAATCTAATTTTTCTAGGACTTCATTCACCTCTCATCTCTTTCTTATTTATTTTTTTGGTTTTATTTATCTAGATCTGACAGAGGAATATTTAGATCTCCCACTAGTATGGTTTTACTATCTATTTCCTTCTTGAGCTCTGCCAGTTTCTCCTTTATGAATTTGGATGCTATGCCATTTGGTGCATACATAGTGAGAAATGTTATTTCCTCATTGTCTATACTGCCTTTTATCAGGATGTAATTACCTTCCCTGTCTTTTTAAATCTCATCTATTTTTACTTTGGCTTTGTCAGAAATCACAATTGCCACTCCTGCCTTCTTTTTCTCATTTGAAGCCCAAAAGATTTTGCTCCATCCCTTGACCTTAAACCTGTATATGTCCATCCTCCTCATATGTGTTTCTTGTAGACAACATATGGTAGGATTTTGATTTTTAATTCTCTCTGCTATTTGCTTCTGTTTTGTGGGTGAGTTCATCCCATTCACATTCGTAGTTATAATAATCAGTTGTGTATTCCCCAATATTTTGGTATCCTCACCTAGTTCTTCCACTTCTTCTTACTCTATTCCCTTTTAAACCAGTGGTTTGTTTTAGACCAGTCCCCCTTGTCCCCTCACTTGATTTACTTCCCTTTCTACCCCCTCCCCTATTATTCCCCTTTTTTTTATTTTTAAGGCCTAATCAATTCCCTCCCCTCTCTCCTCTCCTTTTCTGACTTCCCCACTCCCCTGCTTCCCTTGGTTAATCCGTTCTGACTTTCTCAGTAGGGTTAGATAGAATTCTATATACCAATGGCTATAGCTACTCTTCCCTCTCAGTGTTAATTCCTCTGAGGGTAAGATTTAAATATTACCTCTTAGTGCTCCCTTCCTCTCCTTCTCATAATAATATTCATCCCTTCCTCTCCCCATTCCCTCTTTGTGTGGTATAGAAAATCCTATTTATCTTATTCATTCAAGTTTCTCTTGATTCCATTTACTATTCATTCCCCTCTTCCCCTCGGTCTCATCCTAGACCACTTAGTGCTACAACCTCTCGCTGTGAATAATTATTCTAATTACTATAATAGTGAATACAGTTTTTGAAGATTACACCTAACATTTCTCCATATAGGAATACAAATAATTTGATCTTATTAAAGCCCTTAAAGAGGCAAATTTAAACATAAGAATTTTCTTTCTTTCCCCTCTGTTTCTTATTTACCTTTTCATGTTTCTCTTGGATTTTGTGGTTGGATATCGAACTTTCCATTTAGTCTTGGTCTTTTCTGTGCAAATATTTGGAAATCTTCTATCTTGTTGAATGCCCATACTTTCCCCTGAAAGAATATTGTCAGTTTTGATGGGTAGGTGATCCTTTGTTGTAGACCCAGTTCTCTTGCCTTTCTGAATATCATATTCCAAGCCTTGAGGTCTTGTAGTGTGGAGGCTGCCAGGTCTTGTGTGATCCTGATTCGTGCTCCTTGATATCTGAAGTGTTTCTTTCTGGCTTCTTGTAATATTTTTTTCTTTTACTTGGAAGCTCTTGAATTTGTGTATTATATTCCTTGGGGTTTTCTTTTCAAGGTCTAGTTTAGAGGGTGATCTATGGATCATTTCAATGTCTGTATTGCCCTCTTGTAAAACTTCAGACCAGTTTTGCTGAATAATTTCTTTTAGTATGAGTCCAAATTTCTATTAATTTCTGTGTTTTCTGGAAGACCAATGATTCTCAAATTGACCATTCTAGACCTGTTTTCTTGATCTGTCAATTTCTCATTGAGATATTTCATGTTTCCTTCTATTTTATCAGTCTTTTGACTTTGATTTATTTGTTCTTGCTGTCTTGAGAGATCATTGGCTTCTAATTGCCCAGTTTGATCCTTTAGAGACTGGTTTTCGGCTATAATCTTTTGGTTTTCCTTTTCAATCTGATCTGTTCGGTTCTTCAAGGCTTCCAGCTGGTCATTTCTGGTCTTCAATTTGCTTATCAATTCATTTTATTTCTGAGCCTCACTTTCCAATTGTGAAATTCTGTCTTTTAAACAGTTATTTTTTGCCAGATCTCTTTCATCTTTCTCATAATCTCAGATTTGAATTCTTCAAGAGCTTGTGACCAGTTTTCATTTTTTTGGGAAGGTTTGGATATGATTAATAGTTTTTTCTCCTCTGCTATTTACTCTGTTGTCTGAATTTTTTCTGTGTAAAAGTTGTTGAGTGTTAAAGATTTCTTCTTGATCTTTCTCTTCTGGGGTTCTTGTGTCTGGCTTGCCATTGTTAGCCCAGCACCCTCTCAGCTTTATCCTCACTCCCAGGGTCTGTCTGTGCTCTTTAGTCTCCTGAGGTCTCAGGTCAAGTTGTTCCCAGGGTCAAGCTGCTTGGTAGTCTCCTTGTTTGTTCCTCTGCCTGAAGCTCCTTTAACAATTTCAGTGTGCTGCTTCCACAGTCATGAACCCCTCTGTGTTGGGTCCCCACCCAAGGTCCATACCTGGACTCAGGATGCGCATCCTCACCTGAGTCCATGCCTGTGTCTGCACCTGAGCTCAAGGTCTGTGTTCGAAGTCTAGTTCTTAAGCCTTTTGGATCTTATGTCTTTCTGCTCTCACGAGTAGGCCCTGGTCAGCTGCCAAGAAATTAATGAATACCCCAAACTTGTTCTAAGTCTTTTGTGCTGGCTTTGGCACCGTAGGTGGTAGAGGGGTAGACTGCTGTCTAGCTTTTTAGTGAGAAGTATTTCACCCCTTTATAGCAATGAAATGCCTGATCCCACATACCTTCAATGCTGCACCCTTTTGTGGGGTACCTCTGTTCATCTGGATTTGTTTTTATGTCCTCTTGAAGAGTCCTGTATGTGTGGGTTAGGAGAGGTTAAGCAACTGCTTCTTACTCTTCCGTTATCTTAACCTGGAAAAATTCTGGCATAGTTTTGATGACAATATAATATCTATAATTAACAAATGGCTCGTTATTAATACTCAGCAGATCATTGAGCAAAATTGAAAGTAAGAGAACTACTGAACTGATAAATAAGACTAGGAGTTGGTTTTATGAAGAAAAAAACAAATAAAATAGAATACTGCTTAATTTGGTTAAAATAAAGAAAGAAAAATCAGTATCAAAAATGTCAACACATCAAAAGATTTTGATCTTTGTGATTTCTAAGCAAAAGATAGCTTCTGTGAGTTAATTTTGCTATTAAAAATAGATAATCAATGTAGGTATTGAAAGTGGGCCTTCAGAAAAGTTATAAAATATAACCAGAAACTTCACTTTGTTATTAGAGAACCTGTCATTCTCTTGAACATTACTCCAAGGAAGAAAAAGGACTGAGTGGTAAATAAATTAGAAAAGAACTCCAGCTTGATGAATGACCATGCAAGCTTTGGAAACTATAACGTTTTCTTGGATAATCAATTTTGGAAGACTTGACAGTGAAACTGAGGCTACCTATGACAGTCTACATGACAAAAATAAGTAATATAAATAAGGGAAACTGAATTACTGAATCTAGCAAGATTGTTTATACTTCTGATGATCTCAGAATAAGTAATGGAGGAAAAGAGATTTAAGTCATTGATTGTCACAGACAGTTGTCTTCATGTGGTTCTTTTCACTTCACAATCAAATCTTGTTTTTTAAAGTCCAGTCTTTTTTTCCAGCATTCTAAATTTAACCAGGCCATAGCAAGTGCCACTTCTTCACTGTTTTAGAATGAAGGACTTGACTTTCACTGTGAAATTCGCATTTTGTCCCAAATATGGCATACAAAACAACAACAACAAAACTTATACAGTTATTCATTTTGGAATGATGTTATTTTTGAAGTATTAGGCTAGCTTATACCAGTGATTCTAAATATCATTTGACCATGGAGCACTTTAGTATTTGAATTATATTGATAGTTCCATGAAGGTAGAATTTTCTAAATAGGCAAGGATAAGATACCTTCAGAGTTGTGTGGGCGTGGTATAACTGAATCTAGAGAGAATAGGCAGTGAGATATACAGCCTGATATGGGCTTTTCAACTAAATAAATATAAGAATTTCTAGATAGTTCATTACCTTATGAAATGCTTATCCTGATTATATATCTCTGTAAGAAATTATTTGGTTCATAATGAAGTTATATTTTATAACCAATTTATTTCCACCATGAATAATGGAAGAATATAAAAAATAAACAATCTCTATCTCTAATAGTTTATTGTAACTAATAAAAATGATATATATGAAACCACCAAACTTTTATTTCCCTATTACGGATCTAGAGTAGAGGATATGTTACTTTTCACTGTTTATTTTTCAAAGGTGTAATTTTTTTTGGTAATGCTATATATTCTTTACTTACACAAATCAGAACTCCTCTTTGCCTTAGTAAATGGTCTTTTGGCTTGTTATAGTGAAAAATACTCATCCTCATTTGGTTAATTTTCTGGATTTAGCTAGGCTAAACTATAATCTATCTAGCTACACGAAGTCAAATAGAAGTCTCTATTCCATAGTAGATTTGTAGATTCTACAAATAATTGTGCCATGCTGGCATAGGTTTTGAGAGCATATCCTTATGAAACATTAAATGGAACTTTAATAAGGGTATTATATATTAAGAAAAAGATAATTATCTAAAAAATGATTAGTATTTTTTAAATTTTCATTTGCTAAGGTATGAAAATCAATGAAATTCTTAAGCAATGAAGTAGTTCATCATGAAGGTGTTATTTGATTTTTAGATATTTATGGAGAAATAGCATACATGGTACAGATAATTCTTTGTAACAGTAAATTCTAGATAATTCAACAGATCTGTGATTCCATAGGTGTGGGTAGCTTTTTTCTACCTACATAAATCTCAATTCAGTCATGGTTCCTAGTTACACATCAATTGGTCACTGACTGGCTGTACAGATGTTACAAAAACTACCAGGTCTTCTAACTGAGTCCACATATTGCTTAAACTTTGAGAAGGATAGACCTATTTTCACTTTGTTTTTCCATATAAAGAAAGCCTTCTTCAAATTCTATCTCAAGTTCTTGGGTAGGTCACTATATATAACTCAATCTACTATCTATAAAAATGAATTTGAAATCATAATGGAGTAATGTAAAGAAATTTAAAAATAAAAAAATAAAGTTTAATATTTGCATGGCATGTTAATATTTTCGATAACAATTTTAAAAATTAGTTTTTTTGGAACACTCTTTTTAAAATTAGAGAATCTGGTTGAATATCCACCCACCCTCCTTTCCTGCTTTCTTTGAAATTAGTCAAATCAATTGACCCATTTTTGCTTTAGTTTCCTTTTCTATAAAATAAAACAGGCTATCAGACTTCCCTCTAGTTTGGGATCCTATGATCTCATTAGTACAGCTAATTCAGAATCAAATGGTAGTCTTACAAATGATACTGACATCTTTTCAACTCAGTTTCACAAAATTTAACACATAGAGACACGTTCCTTAAGAATTTCTAAAGTATGTAATAGGAATTCTAAAAGAACGTATGATACTTCTAATAAGAGGGATGGTTATGTTTCACAAAATTGCGTCTGATTTCAGGTCAATTAAATTCTGAGGGAAAGAATAGCATCAAACACAAAAAGTTTCATTCAGTGGATTCCTATCTTTATTAAAAATTATTTTCTAGCTAATTCAAAGTCTCATTTATTCATGTGCAAAATCTTGTTCAGAGGAAGATGTCAGATTTTTTATACATATGAGAATTTTCGTAGACACAAAAGGTGGGGGAGAGGGTGAAGTACGAGGTGGTTCATTGGATAGAAAGCCAGAGCTAGAAATGGGAGATCCTGAATTCAAATCTGGTCTCAGACATTTCTAGCTGTGTGACCTTGGGCAAGTCACTTAAGCCTCCTTGCCTAGCCCTTACTACTCTTCTGCCTTGGAGCCAATACTTAATATTGATTCTAACATGGAACATAAGGATTTAAAAAAGAAGATGGAAAACCCATAGACAATGCTGCTACGTGCAGATTCACTTTGGACACACACATAGGTAGACACACATGCATATACACATATACATATTCACATATATGTTGTGCATGTGTTTACAGGCTGATGATCATGTTTATTTAGGTAATTTCAATATGGAGATTCAATCCATCAATGAAAATCTCCATTGATTCTGCAACTTATACTTTCAGATAGTTACCTAGAGCTTTGAGATATTATATAACATGAAGAATATTACAGAACTAGTATGTATTAAAGGTAGCATTTAAATGCAAATCTTCTCTAACTTGATTTTTGGATGTATATTTACTATCCTATTTTACCTAAAGAAATGTACATTTGGTATGAAGAGGTTGCTTTGAAAACAAAGTTTGAATGAATAAAAGATAATAAAATTATTTTATAATCCTTAATGAAATCTGCATAATTTTCCTTTAATGTCAGATATTTGAGTGAACATTTAAAGTTGCTAAGTCACTATTGAGAGTTAGAAAACAAACTTACTTCTCAATTTTTCCCCTAAAAAATTATATGCCGAATTTTATTTCTCTTTGAAAGTAGGGGAGAGCATAGTTTATGACAGAATTGAGTCAGAAATTAAGCATAAAATAAAAGATCAAGAATTTTGGAGACATTTTTGAGATAAAATACGTGCTTTTTCTAGGGCAAAATAAAAAATCCAATTAAAAGGAAATTGATGTCACTTATGTTAGAATGTTCTGTCACTAAAGTAGAAACAGCATATAAGACAAAAAAGAAAGTGAATACGTGATATGTGATGAAAAATTCAGAATAACAGTGGAAAAATTTGGACTCAACTTAATGTTTTGAATGACATTACTATTCAGTATTTTGTATTGTACTCCCACTTAAGAGGATTTCAGTTTTAATTATTGATATTGAATGAAACTTTGGACTTTGACTTTAATAGTCAGATTGTTTATATATATATGTATATATATTACATATACATAGTATTATTAGATAATATATAATATATAATGTAATACATATAATATATTATATATATGTATATATTGTTCCTTGAAATTTGGGCTAATGACTATTCCTAGAACTGGATTTAGGTAACTACAGGTTTCTGGAACTTCATTTTCATTGGCCCTTTGGATTATGAACTATGCTCATCCCTTCACTTTTCCTTTTTCCTTTTGTGTTGTCTCCTTCCATTCGACTGTAAGCTCCTTGAGGGCAAGGCCTGTCTGTGTTTTTATTAAGTATATTAATCGTATTTTAATGGAATTTCAAGTCTCTTTGAGGTGAGTACTTATCTAATAGTTCAACTTGCAACCCATCTTACCCACAGCTACATCTATACAGTTACCTATGTCCATATATATATGTATTTACTTTTTCTGTTAGAATGTAAATTAATTGAAGTCAAGGAATGTAACACTCCTATATTTATATATTTGGCAGTAAGGATATTGTTTGGCACACAGTAAGCACTTTAAAAGGATTTCCAATCATTTATTAATCATTCTAAGAAGGGAGCCTCTCTCTAGACACTACAGTTTTCTTTGATGCTACCTGGAGAACAGTGATTCAAAGTTTCCTAGTTCTTATCTCTTTTGGTAGGGTTAATATTAGATTATTCAAATTCTTTAAAAAAGTAATTGATATTTTTACATTTTAATTTGATATTTTTAATTTTTAATATTATTTTCTATTTTTAATTTTGAGTTGAAACCTCTAGGATTTGGTTATCATATTCCTGGGTATTTTCACTTGGGGATATTTTTCAGTTTATGATCAGTGGATTGTTTCAATTTTACCCTCTCAATCTAAGAAATTAGGGTCGTTTTCCTTAGAAATTTCTTGCAAGTATGACGTCTAGGCTATTTTTCAGATTGTAGCTTTCAGGTAATCCAATAATTCTTAAATTATGTCTCCACATTCAGATTTCCAGGTCTATAGATTCTAAGAAGTGGACATTTTATTGTATTTTTTCTTTCTTTTAACTTTGTTTTATTGTTCCTTGATGTTTCATGGAATCATTAGCTTTCATTTTGTTAATTCTCAATTTTAAATATTTATTTTCATTAGTTAATTTTGTGCCACCTTTTCCATTTGGCAGATTCTTTTTTTTATTACAAAGATATTTTATTTTACCAAATTTAATATAACAACACATTTCCACGTAAGTTATCTGAAGATCTAAATTGCCTCACTCCTTCCCTTCCCTCCTCCTCTTGGAGCTGGCAAGCAATTCGATCCAGGTTATAAATGTATTATTATGAAAAGCATATTTCTATATTGTTTATTTTTGTAAGAGAATAATGATATTATACCAAACCCCAAAAGGGAAATTTTGTATAGCTTTGATCTGCTTTCTAACTTCAATAGTTCTTTCTCTGGTGGTGGATAATATTCTTTGTCACAAGTCCCTCAGAACTGTTCTTGATCATTGTATGCTCAAAGTAGCTAAGTCTATTACAGTTAATCATCCCATGATATTGATTTTACTATATAAAATGCTCTCATGGTTCTGCTTATTTCACTCTGCATCAATTCATGTAGGTCTTTACAGCTCTTTCTGAAATAATTCTGTTCATCATTTCAATAGTATTCCATCACCAACATTTAATTTAGTCCTTAATTGAACATTTTTAATTTGCTCTTTTTCAAGTTGCATGCCAAATTAATTGATCTGCTTTTTCTCTATTTATTGATATAAGCATTCAGAGATCTAAATTTCCCCCTAAGTGCTGCTATGGCTATATCACATACATTTTTATATGTTGTCTCCTCATTGTCATTCTCTTTAATGAAATCATCAGTGATTCTTATAATTTTTTGACCTGCCCCTTTTTAACAATTAGATTATTTAATTTTCAATTGTTTTTTGTTTTTCCGTGAACATTTTTGATCATAATTTTATTGCATCATGATTTGAAAAGATTGCATATATTATTTCTGCTTTTTGGTATTTAGTTGTGAAGTTTTTATGTCCTCATTAAGGGTCAATTTTTGTTTACTTACCATGTGCTGCTGAAAAAAAGGTATATTCCTTTTTATACTTATTCTGTTTTCTCCAGAAATCTATTAAATCTAACTTTTCTAAAATTTCATCATTTCCTTTACTTCTTCCCAATAATATAGTTTTACTGTCTATTCCTCCTTAAGCTCGTGTATTTTCTCCTTTAAACATTTGGAGCCTATGCCATTTAGTTTATGTATTGATTATTATTATTTCAGCTTGATATTACTTCATTGTATAGCATCTTTTATTAAGTTGTAATTTCTTTCTTTATCTCTTTCAACTAGATCTATTTTTGTTTTAGCTTTATCTGAGATCATGATGCTGCCTTTTTTTTTACCTCAGTTAAAGACCAAATGATTATGCTCTATTCCCTAAACCCTTATACTTTCTTTGTCTACATACCTCAAATGTCTTTCTTGTAAAGGTTTGTAAAAAATGCTTTAGCTAATATTAATGAGGACCTTATTTGTGCATTTTATATTCACTCAATTCTGTATATATACATATGTGCATATAAATATGCATTTGTGGGTTCATATATGTACATATGTACATACATATATTGATCAATCATTTCCTTGTACCTCACACCATATACCAAGGTAAAGCAAAAATGGACACATGACTCAGAAAAATATGGTGATATTATAAGCAAAGTAGAAGAGTGTAGTATAGTTTGCCTCTCACAACTATGTATAAGGGAAGAATCCATGTACAAACAAGACATAGAGAATATTGCAGAACATAAATAGATAATTTTGACAACATTAAATTAAAAAGGTTTTATACAAACAAAACTACTTCAACCCAGGTTAAAAGGAAACAACATACCAAGGAAAAAATATAACAAGTGTCTCATAAACACCTCACTTCTGAAATATATAGAGAATTGAGTCAAATGTATTAAGCATTCCCTAATTAATAAATGATCAAAGGATATGAACAGACAATTCTCAGAAGAAGAAATTATCTTAACTCACATGAAAAAAAATGCTCTGAATCACTACTAATTAGAGAAAAGCAAATCCATGCCTTAAAGATCAGATAAAATGATAAAAGAGCAAATTTAAATGTTGGAGGGGATATGAAAAAATGGAGACACTAATACATTGCTGGTGGAATTGTGAAGTTATCCAACCATTTTGGAGGGAAATCTGAAATAATAATCACAACAGTATGTGTGTGTGTGTGTGTGTGTGTGTGTGTGTTCTGATATATTTTTGTCAAATGATACCTTCTCTAATGGGAGGAGGGGAGAGAAGGAGTTACCCAAGTATTTTAATATAAACAAATAATCAATCAATAAATAAATAAATAAATAAATTTAATTTGAAACTATCCTCTTCATTGGTGGCCTCTAATGAGAAGTCAGAGGCATTTTATATAGTGATAAAAATTTAATCTTAATAGACTTAGCCTGGGGCTGAGCTCACTCCAACAAAGTGGATTCCCAAAATACTTTAATCAGCTTGCTCTAGGTGGTAGTATTTGCAGACTGAGTGACATTATTAAAGGAATATAACATTTTGTTTAAGATTTCACTCTGGTACGGTGACTTTTTTGGGTTATCATAGTGATGATCGTAATAGAGGTGGTGGTGATTTTTAAATGGTTGCTAGAAGAAAATATTTTAGGTCTTAATTATTTCAAATGGCTTTTAAAAATGTTCAAATTCTTTGCTTGACTTTCTTCTTCCTGTGGTCAATGTAAACACAGCCAGAGTTGGCTTTCCTTTCTGATTATCTTAGAATTTTCGAATTCATCATCAGATCTTGGAATGGATGTAAACATTTTTTCCTATTCTATAGAATTATAAATAGAAAAAAAATTAAAATGGTATATGACACATGTAGATTTCTAAATGTCTTGACTAAATTGAAATTATTTCCTGAGCAAAAGAAAGACTTGGTCTTAGAAATCAATTCAGAGAAGTACAAGGCAAATACTGAATTTAAACTCTCCTACTGAATTTTAATTTTAAAAAAATCTACAAAGCATGCTGAGAAGTTAAATGTTCATATTGTAGAGGACCTGAAATGAGCATTATTTCCTCCTATGATCACTATAAACTTTGAAATGTTTTTGAACATGATATGATCATATCTAGACCTTAGAAAAAAATGACAATGATTTGGAAGGGGTAGGAAGCTATGACCTTATATACCTTACAGCATCTATTCTGACTACTAGTCTTAGTTATTCAGTACAATGTGGTCAATAAATATTTGCTTCATGATTTATTTTTGGTCAGATTTGTGATTTTATTGATTTATGGAATTTATAGGGATAAAACACTCTCTGTCAATACAGGCCCATGCACTCTCTTTCAACTTAGTGAATTATGTGGTGCACTTAGATGCTAGTTGACTTGCCTAGGTAACACAGCCTCATCCTGTGTAATTCCAAGGAAACTTTCTCCACTGTGGTTCTCTTGATATAAAGATATAAAATTTGATGAAATTTTGTCAGAAAAAAATGAAGAATCTCATTTGAATTATTGCACTTTATCCTTAATGTTAGAATGCTTTTCTGAGTCTTAACTTGAAACTATTTCCCTCCTGTCTTTCCTCATTCTTTTACTTCTGTTTCTTCAGAATGCTATTTTTGTCCTCTTATTCTTTACTCATTTTTTGTGCCCATGTTTTGCTTTGCTAATCTTTGGTTTCAACATGTCTTTCTGTTTTGTAACTTTAACATTAAATTTCCAGGATGTGCCAACTCCTTCAAGAATTTGAACTTTGTTCTGGAATAACGTTATACTTTGCTTCCTAGTAATTTTATTGAAAATATGACAATTCTGAGAGATAATAATAGAAAATAATTTTAGGTATACACATATAAATAAGGTTGGTTTAGGCTGTATGATGACTTACAAAAAGATAAAGGCTGTGAGCATTACTTGAAAAACAAACAATAAGTAACTAACTTGTGTATTTGTTTTAACTTATAGTTTAAGATTAGTACTTTTCTCACTTTTGATATATTTCAGAGGGAGGAATTAGTCAATAATATTTCTTGAGCACCTAAGGAATGGTTATAGTAAATTCGTGAACATATAAAAATATAAGTGATATTCATCCAGAAAAAATATATGCATGTATCATAATGTAAATTTATTTCATAGAATATAAACTTATAATAGCATGGAACCATGTTCTATAGTTTTTTAAATTTAGGGAACCATTGCTGTCTGCCTAATGTATAAATAGGCTGTTTGGTAGTTTACATGGAAAGATGGTAGTGCTCTTGGCAGAAAAAGAGAAGTTCAAAAGAGAAGTAGATTTGCATCAAAGTTAGTAAATTCTGTTTTTGACATCCATTTAAAATTCCCAATATGTAACTGGTGATGAGGATGTTAGGAGAGAGACTTGGATCGGATGTATAGATCTGGGAGTCATTTGTGTAGAGATGATACTCAAACTCATGTGAGGAAGTCACCAAAAGGAAAACTGTAGATAGAAAATATAATTTCATCAACAAAAGAACCTTGAAGTACACCCATAGATTGGAGTTGTGATATGGATATCAATACAGGAAAAAGAAAATTTAAAAAAATAAATTTAAAAAGTTTTATAAAATGAGATCAAACAAATTGGAGAATGGAAGTGCTAAAGAAGTGGCATTATGTAATTTTGATTACATTAAATTAAAAAGGTTTTGTACAAACCAAACCAATGCAATCAAAATTAGGAGGGAAGTAACAAATTGGGGAAAAATCTTTATAACAAAAACCTCTGACAAAGGTCTAATTACTCAAATTTATAAGGAACTAAATCAATTGTACAAAAAAGCAAGCCATTCCCCAAATGGTAAATGGACAAGGTACATGAATAAGCAATTTTCAGATAAAGAAATCAAAACCATCAAAAAGCACATGAAAAAGTGTTCTAAATCTCTTATAATTAGAGAAATGCAAATAAAAAAATCTTTAATGCCCTGCTGCTGGAATTGTGAATTGATCCAACCATTCTGGATAGCCCAAAGGGCTTTAAAAGACTCCCTGACTTTTGACCCAGCAATACCACTGCTGGATTTATACCCCAAAGAGATAATAAGGAAAAATACTTGTACAAAAATATTTATAGCCATGCTCTTTGTGGTGGCAAAAATTTTGGAAAATAAGGGGATGTCCTTTGATTGGGGAATGGCTGAACAAATTGTGGTATCTGTTGGTGATGGAATACTATTGTGCTAAAAGAAATAATGAGTTGGAGGAATTCCTTGTGAACTGGAATGACCTCCAGGAATTGATGCAGAGTGAAAGGAGCAGAATCAGGAGAACCTTATACACAGAGACTGATATACTGTGGCACATTTGAATGTAATGAACTTCTGAGGAACTTATTAGAAAGAACTCTATCCACATCCAGAGAAAGAACTGTGGAAGTAGAAACACACACACACAAAAAAACAACTGTTTGAGCACATGGGTCAATGGGGATATAATTGTTGAAGTAGACTCTAAGAGATCATCCTAATGCATATATTAATAATATGGAAATAGGATTTTATCAATGACATGTAAAAGCCAATGGGATTGTTTGTTGGCTAGGGGAGGGAGGTGGGTGGAGGGGAAGGAAAGAACCTGAATCATTTAACCATGGAAAAATATTCTAAATTAATTAATTAAATAAAAAATTTCAAATAAAAAAATGTGGCATTTTAGAAATCTATTACTGTATCAAAGAAATTAAGTTATCAAAAAGGTGAAATAATTCACAGTTCAAGAAGGATATGAATTTAGAACGGGACAGTCATAGCTGCTGTTATGAAGTTATTGAGAGTAAGGAGAACTTGGGTTCAAATATGACCTCAGATACTTCCTAGCCTTGTGACCCTGAGCAAATCCTTTATCCAGTTACTTAGCCCTCATGGCTTTTTTGTTATAGAGTGGGTACTTTGTATTGATTCTAAGACAGAAAGTAAGAGGTTTGTTTTTTTTTTTTAAGAAGCCATTAATAAGTTTCTAGAAAGTGTTTCAGTTAATTTAGGATATAAAACAGATTGAAGAGGGATTAGAAGAGAGCACAAGGAAAAAGTCATTATAAGTAGCCATTAAAGATAATATTTTGAAGGAATTTAATAGGGAAAATATATTTCATAGGATATATATATATATAGGTACGTATATTTACAGTATATGAAATATATTTAAGGAATGGGGACATTTGAGAATATTTATAGGCTGCAGAACAGGAAAATAGTGAGAAATTAGAGGAGAGAAAGAATGTGAGAAAGTGAGAGAGAAAGAGAGAAAAAGAGAGAGAGAATAATAATTTTGTGAGAGTCTGCTAGATAAGATAAAATGGAAAGGAATTAACAAATAAAGCAATATACATAATTTTTTTTCTTATGCGCCAAGTACTGTGCAAAGATTTAGAGATACAAAGAGGAAAGGCAAAAATGGCCCTTGCTCCAGTTTTCCTTGAAGTGGTGAAGAGAACAAAGTATATAAATGAATATATGCAAAAAAAATTGGAATTTGTAGGAAATAAGATCTGAGGGGAAGTCAAAGGCAGGGAGTAGATAAGTAATAATTAATTGCTGACAACATTTTTGAGTTGAATTCTGAAAAAAAATTCAAGATTTCTAAGAGGTAAAGATGATGGAGAGGATTGAAGGCAGGTAGGATAGCCAATGCAAAGTCATTTGGTGTGTGTGTGTATGTATGTTGTTGTTGTTGTTGTTTTAAGAAAACTGCCTTTTTTCTGTTAATAGTTGGAAAAAAATAACTGATACAGAAAAACAGTTTAGTCAGCTGGAGAGGAATGAGAAATGCCTAGAGGGATTTTGACTAACAACCAAGTGCTATCGGGGATTAAGTATACAGGTTTAAGTAGTCTTAAGGCCAAGAGGCCACCTTTTCATCTGATAATAATAAATAAACAATAATAAAAAATAATAAAAGTAATAAAGGAGAAGATAATAAGGGGTGATGTCAAGGAATAAGGAGGAACTGATTGAGAATAGCCTTTATTTTCTTACTAAATGATGCAATGAGATCTTTAGTTGAGACAGGAGATAGTGTGAAAAGTTTGAGGTGAAAAGAGAAAGTATAGAACAATTATGGCACAGAGACAGTTACAAAGATGGAAAGGGATTTCCTTGCTTCTATGAAGACCCACTTGATATTATGAATAAAATGTACTGAATGCAGTAATCACAGTTGTGTGACTTGTTACATTCTTTTTAGAAGCAGCTAAGTAGGATCTAGTAAAGATTATAGTGTGAACTATCTGACATTGGTAATAAGACAAGGAAGGAAGAAATGTTAGAATAAAGGATTGCTTGCAATTTATTTGATGTATTTAAGAGTGAATATTGGGAAAGAGAATATAATTTGATTAGGGTTGATGAACTGGAAAATACTATGAGGGGCATAGATAGGAGGTAACAGGATGAAGAGTAAGTTTAGGAAAAGTAAACATAAGGGGAGGTGAAATTAAGAATATTACCAAAATCAATTTCAGACTTCTTGATCATGGAAATAGAACATATTAAGGTAAAAGTAAAATTAAGAATTTGACTACTCCTAAGTTCCACTAAGGTTGAAATCTAGAAGAAGGCGTGGGAGTGGAGAATATTGAAGAAATGGAAGGTTAGGGCATTTAAGAGAATATCAGCATGTATGTAGAAGTCCTTTAGTCTCAAAGTAGAAATTAAACTAGAAATATAAAGGATAAATCAGGCAATGAACTCTGAGAGAATTGGAAGAAGAATATCTTAGACTCTGTAAATAATAAGCCATGACACCTTAAAAGAGAGATTAATTCAAATGGAGACATTCTCAAAGAAAATGATCGATTTCAACATTTCTTGATGGTTTCTGCATATATGAAACAATTATAGATATAGAAATGCTTAATGCTACAATGCATCTCATAAGGATGAAGCAGTTAATAATAGGACCTGTAAATGAAGGTGAAAGAAATTTGGTTTCTCTCAAATAAACTTTTCTATATCTGTCTTTATAAAGAATTATGTTTAACGAAAGCACAGGATAACTTCCTCAGTGAACTCTCAAAGAAGACAATGGCTATAAAATTCAATTATTGGGATTCAGGTTAGTTATGAAGAAAATCATCTTCAAAAATATTTTAAAATTTCATAATAAATTATATTAGAGGGTTGTGCAATATCAAGAATCTCATCTTCTTGTTAAGAATAAAGTGTCCAATTCCATAGAATAGGATAAATGAAGTCCCTGGAAAGATTCTGCAAGCTATTTGTAATTACCTAAATGACAAGTCTATCGTATTTAAGTCAGCTAGGTACAAGTGTAGGCCAGACAGTTACAGAATGTAGATTAGATTGTTGGTAAAGGAAAAATGGAAGGTAAACTTTTTTTCATATTTAGGGTTAGGGACTTGTGCTGAGACTTTACTTTCCACATTTGGAAAACTCCCAGGAAAGGAAACTTTTTCTTCTCTTCCCTACATAGGTCACTACTTTCTCTTATCTTAAGAGTCTTAGAGAGTTGCTCTTGTGTTAATTACCTTGCTCAGGATCAAAGATCCAGTAGGCATTAGCAAAAGAACTTAAATATAGGTTTTCTTGGCTTATTACTTTAATTTTCATTCTTTATTTAAATACCTTAGGAAGTATTACAAGGACTCTAAAGAATAATTTTTATTCTCAGTTCTTTGGTGTTGCACAGGATTCTTTCTGACAATGAATCACGTAGCACTTTGCTGTACAGTTTTACAAGAACTCTACATGAACAAAGGCAGGATTTGTAAATAAATAGATTTTTTTCTCAAGTAACTGCAGATGAAATAGAATGTGCTTATTAGACATGAAAACTCTTTTGTTCCTTCTGACAAAATTCCTCCTGTTTTATAAGGCTCAATGTCACAATGAAGTAGAATTTAGAAAATGAGTTTAGTTCCTTAGATCAAAATCAGAACAGAAGTTTTGAATTGATTTTACAAGCATAATAAATAAATTTATAAGTTATAAAAAAAACAGTTCAATATACTAGAAGTAAGCTTAGTTCTATTTTCTCAAGCTTTTCTTTCTTTCTTTTTGATATGGATGCCATTTTCCACAAAGAAATCAAAAACTTTCTATGTTCAGTCTTGGAAAAATTGCATTCTGATACTAAAAAACAGCTGCTTTTTACTTCTATTCTTGATGTTATGACTTGACTCCTCTTGTGAAAATATAAATAACAATAATGATGATGATAACATAATTTTGACAATTATGTATTTTCCATTTTTTTAAAAATAATATTTAAACATGCATTTTAAAAACATTAAAGATTGGTTTTAGATTTCTTTATACTTTTATTTTCTCTGAGAATTTGTATATATACCTTGAAAAACATAATCATATCACAATAGTCAATTAATATTTATCATTGACTTCAGTACTGCTGGCCAATTAATCAACCCCATCATGCAAAGCTCCAACTTAGTCATTACCAAAGCAAAAGTAGTTGAATTAGAAATGTTGTCTTAATGGTATTTAAGTCTTGGAGACACCATCTACTAAATCGAAATGAGATTATTAATTAATTAATTACTTTGAATTATTCATTTTTCAAA
>NC_058130.1:453446206-453472448 GCF_016433145.1 Gracilinanus agilis | reverse complement strand
TTTAGTTTGATAAGCATTTTTGGCAAATCTGATTATTTTAATCCATATTTTACACACTGCAAGTCTTAATATGTAACTTTTTCAATATAATTTTTGTGCACATGTAAAATTAACTGAAATTCCATTTTCTAACTGTTAATCAGTAGATTTATACTGTACCATCAGTATCTATTCAAATTCGTAGCAAACATATATTCTAATGAATTAGAGAAAGGGCTGTGAGTTTCAAGAAAAAGGAGCTAAGTTTTTTGACTTTCCAAAATTATTTCTTGCTGAATTGAGGCAGCATACATGATTTGATTTTGGCTTAAAATTTTCTCATGAACCATTCTCTGTTTAAAAGGGTCTAATTATGAAATATAAGCCAATGGTGTTGTTCTAATAATTTATAAATTAAGATTTTCAATAACATCTGTGTGATTAATGGTAGATTAAACTTGTGTCAGTCCAAAAAGTTTTTACCACTCTCAGTTAAGCATTTAGGAGAACTGATGATTCTGATTATCTAAGAAAGTTTTAAATTGCACTTCTGTACCTCAGTATACAGTTCAGAATCATTGCTTTTTCTGTCTGAATAAAATTTTTTCTTAGATTGCATTTAGAATACTTGGTAATTTTGATTAAATACATATCTCAGTATTTAAGCTGTGGATAGAATTTGGTGGTGGGATCAAATCTGTCCCCTTTTATTGTCTTATGATTTCTTTGTTCCCTTTCTTATGGCCAGTAAGGAATGGAAGAAAAAATGTAGACAAATTATCTTGTTGATTCTCGCCTTAATGAGAGCAGAGAATATGAAGTCTGGAGTTGGGAGGTCCTAGATTCAAATTTGGCCTCAGAAATATCCTCATGGTGTGACCCTGTGCTTAACCCCACCTGCTCAACCTTTATTACCTTGGATCAGATACTTAGTATTGATTCTTAGATAGAAAGTAGGAATTTTAAAAGTTGCTAAACATGAAACATTTACTTTATGACAAAACAAAAGTTATAATAATCAGTACATTATTTTAAAATATAATATAAATAAAAGATTAATCAATTCATCATATACCAATCAGATTCCTGGATCAAACTCTAACACCAATACTCCCTGTGTTCATAAGGGAGAGTAGACATAGACTTAAAGAAACCGAGCAGAGAGTTACATCGGTAAGAAAAATCCATCGACTTAGAACAATTCATATTTCTTGCCTGTGTAGATTGATGTTCTTGTTCCCTTTAGAAATGATTAGCACCAAGATGAAATCCCTTCTGTGCTCTTTTAAAATGTAGAATTTATGAAATCGACCTTTAATCTGTTTTGAAAAATCAATATAGTATCCTACCATCTACAAACATTTATTTGATTTAACATTTGTGAGTTTTAACATCTCAAGCTCTTATAAAACAAAATTCACCTGTAAATGAAGTGAGATTAACATCTTCAGTCATTTCTCTGCACTCAAAGGAGTCCTCTAAGTTCTATCTGTTTTTGTCATTACATTTTAACAGAAATAAAAAAAAATTCTTCACCTATGTATTTTATCAGTTTTTCAGGAACAAAACTACTTTGTCTCAATCAACAACTAAGCTGTTTATGTACAAAGGAGGATATGTTTTCATAATCCTTTCCAAGTTAATTTAGTCTTTTTATGCAATATTTTCTACCTCATATATTCACTTTCTGCCTCATTCATCGGCCAAAGTGCTCAGGAACAAAATATAAAGTATCTTTCAAAGTCAAAATAACTGACACATGACATGGCCACTCCACTTAGTTCAGCTATCTAATTAATGAATGTGTATTTCCTCATGATTGTTTCAACTCTGGAAATAAGTATTAATTGTGATGATTTCATGCCATTCTTGCAACTTTGGCATTAACATCTATTAACACAAATGAATGGTGATATACTTCTTGGCAAATTCCATTTGCAGTTTGGAAGAGCTAAAATAATAAAAAGTAAAACACTAGTAATGTTAAAGAACAAATTAGAGCAATTTTCTGACAAAAATTCAATGAACGTTGTTTTTAGATTAGCTCTCTTATACTGTACTACTAATAGCTTATATTGCTATAAACTTTAAATATTTAAAAATCATATTGTATCATATCCTAATTGATGATATTTGTTGACTACACAAAACAGGATTTTTTCACACTCTTATTAATATAGCTTTTTTCAAGATATAAAATATTATGTTTGTAACACATAAGCTTCCTTTGTGTGCAAAGTTAAGTAAGTGACATGGCCATTTTTATTTTAGCTAAAAGTACTTGCAAAATTTAGGCAGACATAGATTGATGCTATAGACTTTAGAGACTTAAGCAGCCTATATGTAATATACTACACCATATGTAGTATATTGCTACATATATTGGTATTTATACATAGAATGGGGAAAGGGGCTACTTCTACAATTTCATCATTTAGGCATTTCATGGAAGAGAAAATTACTTCTACAAATTCACTTTGATACATTCTCTAAAGGGCAAGTATATGGTACAGTGGATAGTGAGTTTAATCAGGAAGTCAGGAAGACCTGAGTCCAAATGATATTTCAGACACTGACTGGTGATAGGAGTCTGGGCACTTAAACTGTTAGCATCAGTCATCCAATCTATTAGGTGGGTATAATAATAGTACCTTTTTCAGTGCTATTATGAGGATAAAATTGAGATAATATCTATTAAGTGCTTTGGGAGTCCTAAAAGCTATAATGTAAGTGACTACTACTACTACTATTGTGTAGAGTTGCCTATACCACTAAGAGAATAATGATTCACTTTAGGTTGCATAGCATATGTGTATCAATCCATCTCCTCTGACTCCACTGCCTTTTATATACATAAACCTATTTGTGGTAAGAGAGTTAGGATATTGCGAAGTATAGATATATATTTATAAATTAATTCCTTGTCATATGCCAAACCTAACTCTTCCCTGGGCATATAAAGAAAAACAAAAATTCCTTTGGCATTCATGGATAGTTCACATAGAAAAGTGGAGCCTAAGTAAGGAGATTTTTTAAAGGTTCAGTAGAAGATTTCTTTCCTGTTTAAAATATGTGGGATGCTATTTTTAAAACAAAAATATATTTTTTCTTTGTCTCTTATTTTCTCTAAAATGACTACATGTATAAGTGAACTTTTCATCTCCTTTTTCATGGAATACCATGTTCTACTTATCTAGAAAAATATAATGCCTAGACAAGAGCAGTCCTGTCCTCAGTTTACTTAACACTCTGTATGTAGCCACTGTTAGTGACTTGACATTTCTCAAATGAATAAAATATTCTGTATTCATTTGGAGAATGTAGATTGCTATGTAACAGACAAAAATGAATATAATTGCTCAGATTGATCTGTGGCCAAAGGTCTCAATTAGAGTAAAAAATCAAATCCACATGAATCTAAATGATATTTTCTAAGTTATGCTGAGAATTTCTATTGAAATATTTCTGGTATAATAAATGTTTCCAAAATATTTCTGGGCTTTTCACAAATGCTAATAAAAATTAAAGTCTCATTTTCTTCACATGGCATAATAAGTATAATATATATTAAAATAATCTAATAAAATACCATTCAGAAATACTACTATTTAAAACCATGGATCTGAATCACATTATACTATTATGAATAAATATCTAATGAAGATGTTATATATTCTTTTAGAAGTAGGCTAAGTTCCCACCATTCCTTGATTTAAAGTAAGAGAGTGGTTCCGGTTTAAGATGGCAGCATATTAAAAAGCAGCTGCTTATCCTCTCTTAACCCACACATATAGGACTCCTCAAAAGGATATAAAAACAAATCCAGATGAATGAAGGGACCCCACAATAGGGCTCACCATTGAAGGTACGTGGGATCGGGGCATTTCCATTCTATAAGGGGGTGAAATAGCTCTCACTAAAATGCGAGCTGAGGAACTCCCTCCCCCACACCACCTACAGTGCTAAAGTCAGCACACAAGAGTCAGAGTAAGTTTGGGGCACCCAATAAGTCCTTGGCAGCTACCTGGAATCACTCCCAAGAGGCTAAAGAACATGCAGACGTCGAAACAGACTCAGTTGAGGATGCTGATCCTGAGAGCAGGCTCAGACCTTGGGAGGGGACCCAGTGCAGAGGGGTGCATGACTGTGGAAGCAGCACCCTGAGACTGTTAAAGGAGCTTCAGGCAGAGAAACAAGAAAGGGGACCACCAGGAGGCCTGACCCTGAGAACAATTAAACCTGAGACCTCAGGAGCCTAAAGAGAGCAGACAGACCTTGGGCATGAGGATAAAGCTGAGAGGGCTCCCAGCTAACAATGGCAAACCAGCCACAAGAACCCCAAAAGAGAAAGATCAAGAAGAAATCTTTAACACTCGACAATATTTATACTGAAAAAATCCAGAAAACAGAGCAAACAGCAGAGGAGAACAAACAAGTAATCATATCCTAACTACCCCCCCCAAAATGAAAATTGGTCACAACATCTTGAAGACTTCAAATCTGAGATCATGAGAAATATGGAAGAGATTTGACGAGAGAAGTGGGAAATATCTCAAAAGGAAATTAACAGGTTAAAAGACAAAAACTCCCAATTGGAGAAAGATGCCCCCAAATTAAAAGAATTGATAAGCAAATTGGAGACCAAAATCAAACAGTTAGAAAACAGGATAGACCAATTCAAAAAGGAAAATCAAAAGCTTATAGCAGAAAATCAGTTTCTAAAGACAAGAATTGGGCAAGTAGAAGCCAATGATCTCTAGGTACAGCAAGAACAAATGAAAAAAAGTCAAAAGACCTATAAAATAGAAGGAAACATGAAATATCTCAATGAGAAATTGACAGATCAAGAAAACAGGTCTAGAAGAGACAATTTGAGAATCATTTCTGAAAAAGCAGAAATTAATAGAAATTTGGATTCCATACTAAAAGAAATTATTCAGCAAAACTGCCCTGAAGTTCTACAACAAGAGGGCAATATAGACTTTGAAAGGATCCATAGATCACCCTCTATACTAGACCCTGAAAAGTCATCCCTCAGGAATATAATAACCAAATTCAAGAGCTTCCAAGTAAAAGAAAAAATTTTATAAGAAGCCAGAAAGGGAGAATTCAGATATCAAGGAGCACCAATCAGTATCACACAGGATCTGGCAGCCTCCACACTACAATACCACAAGGCTTCGATTATGATATTCAGTAAGGCAATAGAACCGGGTCTACAACCAAGGATTACCTACCCATCAAAACTGACTATATACTTCCAGGGTAAAGTATGGGCATTCAACATGTTATTATTAAAAATGATGAGGGCCGAGATCAAAAGGGAGAATAGTATTTTAATAAAAGCCATGCTGATAGAGATAAACTGACACGTGCCTGTAAGAAACCTATTCCAACCTCACCTCAGCCATTTACCTTCCTCTCTCCTTGAGCTCAGGTAACTAAAGAGGCAGTTCCAAGTCACTACCTCCTACTTAAAACAGTCCCTCACCTTTAATACGTCATCCAAAACAGGAAACCCATGAAACCCGTTGGACCACGGGAAATGTAGTTTTAAGGACCCCCACAGGTCCACAGAAGTTTGTCAAACACTATATTGAGGTTCAATCCTTCCAAATAGAACCCCAGGTGATTTTAACTAACACAAACAAGATAGAAGATTTCCAAGTATTTGCACAGAAAAGACCAGACTAAATGGAAAGTTCGATATCCAACCACAAAGAAAACTCTTATTTTTAAATTTGCCCCTTTAAGGGCTTCATTAAAATCTAATTATTTGTATTCCTATATGGAGAAATGTTACGTGTAATTCTCCATAGTAAACTCTATTCACTATTATAGTAATTAGAAGAATTATTCACAGAAAGTGGTTGGAATACTAAATGGTCTAAGATGATATGGGGGTGGATGGGAAAGAGGGGGGTGAATAATAGATGGCACCAAGAGAAACTTGAATGAATAAGAAAAATAAGATATTCTATACCACACAAAGAGGGCATGGGAAAGGGAGGGGATGAATACTATTATAAGAAGGAGAGGAAGAGAGTATTAAGAGGTAATATTTAAACCTTACCCTCAATGGAATTAACCCAGAGAGGGAAGAGTAGCTATATCCATTGGGATATAGAACTCTATCTAAGCCTACTGAGAAAGTCAGAATGGATAAACCAAGGGGAGCAGGGTAGTGGGGAGGTCAAAAAAGGGAGGGGAGGAGAAGAGAGAGGGAATTAATTAGGTCTTAAAAATAAAAAGAGAGGAATAATAAGGAGGTGGTAGAAAGGGAAGTAAATCAAGGGAGGGGAAAAAGGTTGACTGGTTTAAAACAAGTCACTGGTTTAAAAGGAAATAGCCAGAAAGAAGGGGTAGAATTAGGAGAGGATACCAAAATGTTGGGGAATACACAACTGATAATTATAACTCTGAATGTGAATGAAATGAACTTACCCATAAAACGGAAACAAATAGCAGAGTGGAGTAGAAACCAAAATCCTATCATATGTTGTCTACAAGAAACACATATAAGGAGGGTGGACATACACAGATTTAAGGTAAAGGGCTTGAGCAAAGTCTTTTGGGCTTCAAATGAGAAAAAGAAGGCAGGAGTGGCGATCATGATTTCTGACAAAGCCAAATTAAAAATAGATATTATTAAAAAAGAGAGGGAAGGTTATTCATCCTGATAAAAGGCAGTATAGACAATGAGGAAATAACAGTGCTCAATATATATGCACCAAATGGCATAGCATCCAAATTCCTAAAGGACAAACTAGCAGAGCTTAAGAAGAAAATAGATAGTAAAACCATACTAGTGGGAGATCTAAATATTCCTCTTTCAGATCTAGATAAATGAAACCAAAAATTAAATAAGAAAGAGATAAGAGAGGTGAATGAAGTCCTAGAAAAATTAGATTTAATAGATATGTGGAGAAAAATAGACATGGACAAAAAGGAATAAACCTTTTTTTCAGATGCACATGGTACCTTCACAAAGATTGACCATGTAATAGGGCATAGAAACAACGCAAACAAATGCAAAAGAGCAGAAAAATAAATGTAACCTTCTCAGATCATAATGCAATAAAACTAATAATTAGTAAGGGCACCTGGACAGGCAAATAAAAAAATAATTGGAAATTAAATAATATTATTCTCCAAAATCAGCTAGTTAAAGAAGGAAGAAATCATAGAAACAATCAATAATTTCATTAATTTCACCTCACACCTAGCAGATTGGCTAAAATGATAGTAGGGGAGAGAATGTTGTAGTGGATGGGGCCAAATTGGGACATTAATGCATTGCTGGTGGAGTTGTGAACTGATCCAACCATTCTGGATGGCAATTTGGAACTATGCTGAAAAGGTTATAAAAGATTGCCTGCCCTTTGATCCAGCCATACCATTGTTGCGTTTGTACCCCAAAGAGATCATAGATAAGCAGACTTGTACGAAAATATTTATAGCCGTGCTTTTTGTGGTGGCAAAAAACTGGAAAAGGAGTGCATGCCCTTCAATTGGGGAATGGCTGAACAAATTGTGATATATGCTGCTGAAGGAATACTATTGAACTCAAAGGAATAAGAAACTGGAGGAATTCCATGTGAACTGGAAAGGCCTCCAGGAATTGATGCAGAGTGAAAGGAGCACAGCCAGAAAAACATTACAGAGACCAATACAAAACAAACAAACAAACAAAAAAGCAGTAGAAATGTGCATCAGCTATGAGGGGTGTGTGAAGGGGAAAGTGAGAACATGAATCCTGTAACCATGATAACTTTTCTAAAAAATAAAATTATTCAAAAAAATAAAAAAAAATTAATAAAGTTAGAGGGTTAGGTAGATCCTGACAGAGCATTCAGGACACTTCTCTAAACTTAATTTTTACTGTGAATCTGTGATTTCTTTAGGTACTCACGTCACAGATACATATGTAAATTCCTCCATGCTCTAAATCTATGTACAGTATTTGTTCATGTCTTTACATAAATTTTTCCAAAGAAGTTTCACCCAACATCCTGGAGGACATCTTCTGATTCTTTATAATTCATAGTTGTCAGGACAACTAAATGTAAGCCCAACTATCATCAATTATTCTGTGTTTAACCAATGTTCTTTTCTGATCACATATAGTAAGTATTTCATAAGAACTTAACTTGAGATTTGGAAGAGGCACTGGAATTTATATTATTCAATTAATAATTTCATACACAAAGCCTAAAGAAATTAATAAGTTATCCAAAATCTCAAAAGAGATAAAATTTGTACAACATAGCATATTGCCTGGCAGCTATCCTCCAGGTACTATATGGCAGAGCTGAGATTCAGACTTAGATACACAGATATGCTATACAGTGTTCCTTTCATTGATCCATGGGGCTTTCTATTATAATATTAAAAATTAATATCATGACAAATGTAATATGCTAAATATACTTTTTAGAAATTGGTTTGGAAATATAACATTAGTTAAAAAAATATTGTTGTGGTCTCCATTTACAAAATAATTAATCCTTAAGTCATGAGGATGGTAGTAGCTTTTAACAATTTAAATATAAATATAGTTTAAGAAAGAAATAAGAAGGGAAGGAAATAGAAAAATATTTCCTAGCATACCACCCTACTCTTACCAGACCACGAGAATATCTTCCACCTGAGCCACCAATACTTAATCACAGAAAGAACCCCCAGCCAAAGACCTCTATGGTCTCATTTTTATAGTCCTCTTTCTCCATGTCACTTCATTTCCCTTTGTGCTGGTCTATCACATCTCAGGAACCAATCAAAATCTCTCTGACTCAGACCTGCAATCCTTAGTTCCTTAGTTCCCAGTTTTGATCCTATGGCTCTTAACCTATGACCTCTGTTTGGAGCATTCCAGTTACACTAATGGGCTGGCTTGGAACAGCAGAAATTTCACGACCCTGGGAGGAAGGGGTTCCCTTTACACATTATGTCTTGATGTCTTTTATCTTGGCATACATCTTGAATTTAAGTAATCACTAATGAAAATTAGGAAAATCAAATTGATTCTATTTTGTTACTGATTTTCATCTGTATCACTGCAGACATTTTTGTACTTGCTTAAATTATATTTCTTTTGGATCACAGTTAAGTTTGGCAATTCATCTTTTCTGTAAATCACTCATTGATTCTGAGTTAATAAGTTCAGTTTTCCTGCTAATCACTGTTCCACTTTTTTTTAACTTAAGGAAATCTCTTCTCTTTGAAGGATGCAGGTGGCTGCCAGGGAATCTGGTCTATTATCCAAGTTGTCTAGTCCATTAATGGTAAACATCTTTGCTGGTGGACTCAAACCAAGAGCATTTCTTAGTGGCAGGATTGAAGGGTCATTACTAGCCCCTCATTTCCAATTTCTAAGCAATCATATTGTTTCTTATACCTGTAATGCTACAGATTTTGTAACCAGTGATACTGTTTCCCCCATCTATGATGCCTTTTATTCTGTATGCTCTTTCTTTTGTCCATAAAAAACGAGCTGTCCCCCTCATTTGGGGCAAAGGGGCTGAGACCTTGTTTTTCTATAAAAGTGTTCTGTAGGGGCAGCTGGGTAGCTCAGTGGAGTGAGAGTCAGGCCTAGAGACAGGAGGTCCTAGGTTCAAACCCGGCCTCAGCCACTTCCCAGCTGTGTGACCCTGGGCAAGTCACTTGACCCCCATTGCCCACCCTTACCAATCTTCCACCTATGAGACAATACACCAAAGTACAAGGGTTAAAAAAAAAAACTGAAAAAAAAAAGTGTTCTGTAGCAATCAATTGATCATACTAGGAACTTTGTGTCTCAAGTTGTCTGTGAATATTAATAATACACTAAGGTTTAACTAAACTCAGCATTTCACATGTAATAGAATTATGAATAAGTTTATTGAAATCAGTTTGAGTTGTTAGTCAAGTCAGCAAGATTAAAATTCTACTAAAACATATTCTCTGTGATATGAATCAAGCCATTTAACATCATTTAACATCAATGAAAATGCAGTTTGTCAATATGCCTATTTTTTCATCTTAGGAAAAAAAAAACTTCTTGAGGATTCCTTCTAAAATCATATGTTGTACAATAGTTAGCAGCCTGCATCAACCTAGATTGGAAGATTTATTTTCTTCACCAGAAGAGACTTATATTAATGCAATCATAAGTGTGTTCCTTCTACTTCTCTCTCCATATGTAGACAGATATTGACATATATTTATATATTAACTATTGGCCTATTCGAAGAATTGCATGGGCCATATCATACACACATATACATATGTGTGAATATATTTATATGCTTGAAAAAAATGGTATATACATCAATTGATGCTAATATCTTTATGCTAACCTTTTTGAGAAGGACTATGAGGTACACCATATTTCTACCACCTTTCCATTCTTTTGTAAATTTTCTCTTTTTAAAATATCTTGAAAATTGATTTCCTAGTAGCCTTTAATTTTTTAAATAATGTTTTTATTCAAAACCATTACTTTCCAACTAAGTCTCTTAAGTGTAATTTTCCCTGCTTCACACTTTTAAAAAATATAATATAGAAATTGTTTGAGTCAAAATGCAGCAGTAGATTTTTTTCTCTTTATATTTCTCATACTACTCTGCTTATACATACACATATATCATTTTACTATGTAATAAATAAACATAAATATGAAGATGAATATTTTATTATGATCTCTTTTGTATATACATGTTTCAAGCCTTAACTCCCAGTATTAAATGTTAAGTTCCTTCAAAATAGTTTAAGTTACATATTTAACTCAGAACACCACATCTTTGACAACTCCTTAAGTAGGGCCTTAATTGAATTGAAGTGAACTTTGAGAATCTCTTCAGTGGCATAATACTTTGTGCTTGGACATGTCATGTTTGAACATTTTGTCTATTTAAATTAAGAGATCACAGAATCAGAAAATATCAGAGTTGGAAGGGACCATAGAAATAATCTAATTCAATTTCTGACTGAAAAAAGACACCCACTACATCAGAGCAGCCAAGTAGCTATCCTAACTTTGGAGTGCTTTGGTGAAGCAGAATCTAACATATTCCAAGATTATCCATTCTGCTATAGGGAAGTTATAATTATTTTTTCACCTCATGTATGTTTCTGGATTTAACCCTATGAAATTAATTTTGATAGAACCCATCTTTTTAGGAACTTTTTGGATACTGATTATCTCATATGCACTTTCACTATATCAGCATTATTTTTGTTAATGACTTAAAAAAATATCATATATGTCACTGATGAGAATGTTAAAAAGGCAGAGGACCAAGCATAGGTGTCTGTGGTAATCTATATAATTCCTCCCATCAGTACTTCAAACTAATATGATTTGGGGTCTAGCCATTCAATTTTTTAACCTGAGATTCATTTCATTGTCCTATTATCTAACCCTGATTTCTCTATCTTTTACTTAATAATAGCATGAGTTCTTATCAAACACTTGACTAAAAATCTTAGCATTTACTGGAATCCTTATCTTCCAGTTTTGTGATATTATAAAAATGGGAGATGGGATTAATGTGGCCTAACTTGTACTTAATGAAGTCATGACAGTTTCTTAGAATTATCACTTTCTTTATGTATTTTCACCTTCATTTTAACAATATTCTATTAACCCAACATTAACTCATTTTGTTCTGTCCGTTCTTGACCAAAGAACATTTATTCTTTACCTGAAGAAACAATATTAAAATAATAATTGAATAAAATTCTTTTCTATCCATTATACTTTATGATTCCCACACTGTAAGCAGTACATCTATATAAAGTTTGTTCTTTTATTTTTCACAATTGTAAATTCAAAAGAAATATAATATTTGTGGTTCTTCATGTTATTCACCAACTTCATCTTATTCTGAACATTTACACTCCTCACATTATTATATTATTATTCACCTATTTTATTCATCCTCTATAATCTTCCTTTGATTCCATCTTTTGAATGTGTATTTTGAAATATGAAGTTGAAATATTATAAGAATGAACAAAATTTAAATAACTGTGTTCAATAAAAGTGATTAACCATTAATTGATAAGACTGATTATAATGAAGACTATCCATTTTCTGAAAGAAAGGAGTTGGCCTAATAAACAGAACAAGACACACATTTTCATATGTGGTGGAAATATTTTTATTTTGCTTAACTATGCATAATTATTCTAAAGTTCTTATTTGTATTTATTTTCAGTAAGATAAGGGAGGTGGAAGAGTGAAAAAATAGTATTAGATAATTGAAAAAAATATAATTTAATATAAAAAAGAAATTAAAAAAAGAAAATCTAATTTGGAAGTATGAGTTCTATATTTAGGTATATTGTTCTCCTCAAGTATTATCTTTTTTGTTTTACTTATTAGAATAGTTTCTTTTGTAAATTAAGAATTATATTCTTGAAAATTTCATATTACTCTTGTATTCATTAAGCCTTTGTGTTTAATTCATTGGATACTACCTGTCTTTTCACTGAAAAATGGATGGCATGCTTGCCAAATTTTTAAGTTTCAATAAAGTTGAGACAAACAATAAAAAATTCACATGAAAATGGCCGAGTCTCTGTCTTATGACAGCATAGTAAATTCCATTATAAAGAGGAAATCATTCTCGCCAGTAATGAATACCATTTAAATAATCTTCATTGTCATTGACTGAGTATTTATTCCATGCTATAGAATTTAGTCCATTATATCCATAGTGAAATTTCTGATAATGAAGCAAAAGCTGATATTTAAGAGCAATGAATAATGCAGTTGAAAACACAATCAAGATTTAAAAAAAACAAAACCTTTTGAGCTAGAATATTAATCCTAAATTAACAGGATGATACTTAACGTAGACAAAGTTAAATTCAGATATCTAGATTCCTAAGTAATCAAAAGGACATGCATATATAATATGGAAGAAACCAGACTTAAAAGCATTTTATTTGAAAAGGACTTGTAGTTTATTCCAATCTTTATATGAATCAATAGCATAATATGGCTGGTAAAAAAAAAAAAAAAACAACTAATGCAACCTTAGTGTGCTTTAATAGGAATATTGTTAGATGCCTGCTTGCTTAGCTGTTCTTGGCAATATCATAGTCATTGATTTATTATTGACTGGTATCTTCTTATCTTTAAGTCATTTGGAATTAGCTTAGATTTTGAATATGTGCATGTGTTGGAAGGGTAAGGAAGTGCATGGTATGATAATTCCCTCTTTTCCACTTGAGTGATATGTTAGGATTACATAGAAAAGTGAGTCATATAACTGAATAGTTGAAAAATCATGAACCTTTTCTGTCCCTTAAAAAGGAATAATCCCCCTATTAAGTCCTAAATTTGGCATTGAATTGAGAATGCAGAAGGAGATTGTTCAGCCTTCAGTTTTCAGGTGAGCTTGGAAAGAAGTCATGATGATGTTACCAAGAAATAATGTAATTACAAATCCCCTAAGTAGACATGAAGATGCACATGGGAAATTGACTTTTTGCTCTCTTAGAAGGTAGAATAACAAGCAACAATTTTGGAAAAGGTGGCAGGGAACCATTAGGGATGTGAATTTTGACAGAATATAAATATATATGCTATTTTACCAATGTCATTGCATCTATGTTTCATGACTAGGAGCCCTGGAAGTTCCCACAAGGAATAAAAGAATTGTGATATCCTAAAAATTAAAGCTGTTAATAACCATCTCTATTACAGAAGAGGACAGGACACAAATCTGCCATTTCTTCATTCTTTTCTTGTCCTTGAACAAGATTTCTTGATTGTTGTGTGAGGCTCAAGAGGTAGACAGCTGCTGTAACTGGACTGAATCCATGACACTTAAGATTTCCTGATTTTTATCAGGAGAATTTGAGTGTTTTGTAGCTATATTTGTAAACAAGATTGTTCACTGCTAGTGTCTACATACTAGAACAGGGTAATACTTTCTTGTTGTGAAGACCAAAGGAGAAGGACCCAAAGCTTTAACAATCACCCCAAATTTACAGTATTTAACTAAATCAGAATTTATGACAGTAAGTTCTGGAAATTAAAGCAGTAAAGGAGGGTTCAGACTCACAGAAATTATCAAATGGGGAAATGAAAAAATCAATACCTTTCCCCCATGTTTCCTTTGATTTCCATGAGTCATACATGGAAAGAAATTATACATGGAACATCTTCCTATTCATGGAGTGTGGATATGAGTGGTTTTCCCTACCCCTCAAAAGATCTATGAATTTAAATAGGAATTTGGGGAAGATATTTGGAGAATTCCAAATAAAAAGTCATTTTTCTTTATAATTCTCTTCCATAAATATGTGTATTCACCATGTGAAGAGTACATGTGTTCTATGCCTGTGATAGCAACAACCAAGTAATTGGATTTCCTATATACTACTATTTACTATACATGACACTTTTTCTTTAGCAACCAAACACAGCCAATATTGCTACTTGACGCCATGAAGCTAATAGTAGTGGCCTTGGCGGGATTGTCTAGAGATAGGTCAGTGTCCTCTGGTTTCCACTAAGGATTCTAAAACCTTTTGGAAGACTAATGCATGATATCATAAAAAAAATGAACTGACTACTGGCCTGGTGATTTAAAGAGATTGCTACCTGGTGAGGAACTCAGATATTGCATTTCCTCTTGAGACAGATAATAGAGTGATACACACTTCCTCTAAATTTAAAGAAAGCAACACACTAACTACTCCTCAGTGCCAATATTGTTGAGCTCCAAGTGTCTCAAATTATATATGTAACATAGAATGTGTAGTAATAATATTAAAGAAAATTTTGTAACAATATTAAATTTCCAACAATGAAATGAGCTATTTTACAAAATAATGATCTATCACTAGAAATATTTTAGCAGACCATTTATTTTCCAGAGAAATAACAGAGATGTGGTATAATAGAGAAAAAGGTTTGAAATCCTGGCTTATGGAGATATAAAGATCAAATGAAATAATGTATGCAAAGATACTTCAAAAAGTACCATCTAAAAATTAAAGATTTTTAAAAATTTATCTGCAATATCACTAAAAAGAATCCTGGAAATGTATAAAATGTCAGGCTATATAGTTAGAAAGGCCATTTTACATCTGAGATTTAATCATTCTCAGAATTTTGATAATATTTTGACAGAATTCTCTTTGAAGAAAGCCAAGGGGTTGTGAATTAAAGTAGAAAAAGAAAGGGGGCTGAAATTTTAGTAAAAGAAAAAAGAAAATTAAACTGATTATATTACTAGTAATGAGGTGATAACTAGGATGCTTCAGATATCTATGATACTAAAAGTAGCTAAAATAGCTAAGTACTTAAGGTATTTATTGTGGATTATAATTAAGAAGTGTGTCACTACTGGGACAATTAATTGAAAAATATGTAGTCACAGAGCAGAGAGCAAATTGAATATGATGGAATAAAGCAATAAGAAAGAGGATTAAACTATGAAAAGAAAAAAGGAGAGAAAATTGTGGATAAATTATTTCACACACAGAGACATGTAAGAATCAAGAGATGAAGAAAGATAAAAGAGGTGGCAAGAAATGCTTTAAACTTACTCTTATCATAAATGACAGAAACTGGGAATAATAGCCACACTTAGCTATAGAAACCTATCTTACCCTATATTGAAGGAAGAAGGGATGGGGGAGCAATAAGAGAGAGGGAACAGACAAAAGGGAAGGGGAACTCAGGGATGCAAGTATTCAGAAGCAAAAAAAAATATTAATGAACAGGGAAAAGCTGAAAGGAGAGAAAAAGATAAACTGGAGGAAATGGTGCAGGAAAACATATAGTAATCATAATTGTAAATGTTAGTGGGAAGAACTAACTCATAAAATGGAAGAGAATATTACAGTGGATTAAAAGCAAGAATCCCACAATATGCTATCTTCAAGAAACACACTTAAAGTAGGAAGATACCCATAGAATAAAGGTAAAAGACTGGAACTAAATCTATTATCTTTTAGCTAAAGAAAAAGTGGTTTCAGAAGTGACATATAGAAAAGGGGAAAGACTAATCCAGGTAATGTTTTTACTACTTATTTTATCAAGAATCTAAGAGACAGAAAAGAAGCATATAACAAATTAGAATGCTTGTAGGAATGTTGAGGTAAAGAAAATAATTATTGATTGTTATTAAGAATGATATAGTCATATGAGAGAAAATTTGTCTTAAAGGACAGATATTGTTGAATAAAGGAACTGCCTGATTAAAATTCTATATTATTGAAAGTAATCAATTTTAAAATGAGAATAAGCATTAATGGGTGGGGCAAAAATCAGAGACTAAGAAAAATTATAATATTACTTATTGATGGTATTGTCTTCAAAGTCTTAGTACAATTTTAAGTTATTAATAAGGTTTAAAATTACACTGAGACTTTTGGAACCCTCTATATTTTAGTTAGGAATTAACAATGGATATAAGTAATTTTTTTTGTTTGAAAGCCCTCTTTTTATCTTTTACCCTTTATCTTTACCCTTTTTTATATTTTTCAAAATTATATTTCAGTAAAATTTTTAATAATCATTTTCTTACATTTTGTGATGCATGTTCTCCCCCATGGCAGATAATATGATAAAAGTTGTACATATCTTATGATACATTAATATTTCCATCTTCATTATGTTGTGGGAAAAGATATATATATATATATGTAATTTATACTAGAGAAAATTCATTAAGGAAATAAAATGAATAATGATAAGCTTCAGTTTACAAACTCTATCAGTTCTTTCCATTGTGGTAAGTAACTCTTTCTCTCATGAGTTTACTAGTAGTTGTTCTAGTTCCATGCATTGTTGATAAGAATTGTCATTCTCAGTTGATCATCATACATTATTGCTGTTACTGTGTATATGTTATAAATAATATAAATTAACAGACTATTACAATATGATTGAAAGGACAATGAACTTGGAGTTGAAAGTTTTAGTTTCAAGTTTTATCCTCATCTACATATGTCCTGTGTAAAGTTGGAAAAATGACTAAACTTCTCTGACTCTCAGATCTCATAGCTGAACTCCAGATGATGACAACCTTAGCCCTATTCTGACTGGTGAATCTCTGGCCAGGATCATGATTTCATTACAGGCCCCAGTCATGCTTATTTTACTCCAAGTTCAATATTTTCCCCTATTAAAAAGTAAACTTTTTGAAAATAAGATTATCGTATATTTCTATCCCCAATACTTAGTATAGTGCATAGCACATCACACTGTCACCTATTTTTCTGTCTTTTCTTCCATCTAACTAGCTGGAAAATGAGTAATAATTCATTACCTGCCTCCTTTAAGGAATCAAATAATCTATGAGTAAAAGTTTAGTACAGTCTGCTCTAAAGTTATAGAGTGCTGGTTTGGAGAAATTCTTTGCATTGACTAAACATCTGTCAAGTTAATTTCAAAGATAAAATTAAAAGGCTTGTCATAAGTAATACCTTCAGTCAATCAGTAAATATTCTTTAAGAACCCAGCATATCCTATATGCACAATGCAAAAGAACTTGGGATATAAAGAATGGTAAAAGATAATCATACTGAACTCACAATTAATGAGGAATATGAGATTGAAAACATCTATGAACAACAAGCTATATAAATTGGAAGTAATCAGCAGAGTGAAGTTCACTGGCATCAAGGGGAATTGGAAAAGACTTCCTGTGGAAGATGTGATTTAAACTAGAACTTAAAGGAAGCCAGGGAAACCAAGAGGCAGAGGATTTTTAAACCACTCAACTGATAGTATATTGTAGGTATGTAGAGTCATACAAATTAACAATATATCATAAAGTTTAGATGAATTCAGAATATAGATTAACCTTTTTTTAAAACCCTAACCTTTTGTTCTCTGTTTCCAGACAGAAGAGCAGTAAAGACCACGTAATTGGCGTTAAGTGACTTGCCCATAGTCATATAAGTAAGAAGTGTCTTAGGTCCAATTTGAACCCAGGACCTTTCTTCTCTAGGCTTGGCTCTTTTTTTACTGGGTTAACTAGCTTCCCCATAAAAAGTCTTAACATTTTAGTTGACAAGCAAAATTTGACTTTTACTTGCCAGTGTTTCTTTTCTTTGTGGTATCAAAAAACTAGTCATCTCTTTTCTAGTTTTCTACTTAGATCACTATTGCTGCAGCATTGAGACCGACAGCCTTAATCCATGTTCCCTGGTTAGAAGTCATTTTAATCTCACACAGTGGGACTTTTGCCTAGAGCCACATGAAAGCATCTCCAGTAGTCATGAGTGTAAAGAGAGCAGTTCATATTCCAATCTATAGTCAAACAAAATACATATTTTAAACAAAAAAGAAAATACATATTATATATTGGCAAAAGGATGATCTACATATGTAACATATTTGTGTCATTATAGGCAGATAATGGAATGTGCTATAGGATATTAAAGCATTATATACTCTTAAAGTTGTCAAAAAAGCACCAATATGAGACACATAAAAGTGAAGGCAGCTATGGCAATAGTAACTGATCACATCCAAAGACTGCTAGGGACAGCATTGCCTAAGGACTCATAAAACTTAAGAAGGAAGGAGATAAAGAGAACACGTAAAGATAGCAGAGAGAATTTTGGTTTTGTTCACTCATTTTCAGGTGTGTCTTAACTTTTTTTGACTCTCTTTGGAATTTCCTTGGCAAAACAAACAAACAAACAAACTGGAGTGGTTTGTCATTTCCTTCTCCAGTTTATTTTATGTATGAGGAAACTGAGACAAACAGGGTAATGTGACTTGCCTAGGATCACATAGCTAATAAATATCTGAAGCCACATTTGAACTCAGGAAGATGATAAGGGAAATAAAAGATTATTTAAGTCAGTGACAGGGTTGATAATGGAGAGAAAAGAGAATTGAGTGGATTGAGTATGAATTTGAGGATTTTCATTTTTATTTTTTTTAATTTAGGATATAATATTCTATTTTTGTCAAAGGAAATATAAGGCAAATTTTGGCAATATGTCCTTATTTTCAAAAATTTCTAAAAAGGAGACAGTTTCTTTTAGTGTGACATCACCATTTCCTTCTCTATTTAATTTCTAGGAGAATATTTATTATTTTCAGATAAGTTAAAAGAAATTCTATTGTAGCTTTGTCACTTAGATAATTAAATTCACTTTATTCTCCCATCATTTACAAAAATGCAAATTAGGATAATTTGTAGGGAAAAATCCTTCATCAATATTATCTTTAAAAGTCTTTCATTCAAATACTGCACTAAAAATTTACTTTGTAGAATATAAACAAGTTAATAAAAAATGAGATGCAAACAAAATGGCTGAAATAAGATAATTAAGCTTTTTTTAATTTCTATTCTTTTTCTTTCTCTCATCCTCTCCCATCCTTCTTTTAGTTCTTTGTTTTAATTTTTATTTTTCCCTCCTTCAAAAAGGATTTTAATTTTAATGTTATGAAAATATTGACAGATTTCACCAAGTAAAAATATTTTATAAATTTATCAAGATAAGAACAAAATAGATACATGTCCTAGTCATAAAGGGATGATATAAAAAACTAGACCAAAACACATTATCTATCATTTATGTATATGAGAAGAATGTGTAAATAAATAAGAGATAGTAAAGTTGTGAGACATAAGTGGATAATTTTGAATATTAAGTTGAAAATATTTTCTACAAATAAAACAAATGTAGCCAAGATTAGAAGAAAAGCAGTAAGTTGTAGGAGATGAAGTGATTACTGACACTTTCTCAGATAGAGGTCTCATATCTAAAATATATGGAGAATTTTGGTTCAAATCTGGCCTCATGTGTGGTGGAAGTCACAGTGTCTAAGGAGCCCATGGCCTACTGTTACTGAGTTGGGGAAACTGAAGTAAGCAGGCCTAGATGATGAAGTCTTTTTTTAAGAGACACTAAAAGTCCACCAACAACCCTCCCTATGGCCAGGGAAGAACAAAAATTCCTCAAAACAAATACTGGAGTAGAAGAACCAACAGAAGAAGGGGTAAAGCTGTTCTTTGGCCCAGGACATTGTTGAAAGATCACAAGAAGGACTCATCTCATTGGAATATGAGGAGAGAACACTGAAAAAGCCTTAGCAGAACTTGGACATAATAAAGTGCCAGTGGCAGGGAAAAGAGCACTGTTGGCTTGGTCCAGACTCAATGGGGTAGGAGCAGAAACCAATGCAATACAAAACAAGCAGCAGGGAAAGGAAAGCAGCCCTGCAAATTCAAGTCAGAACAGAAGCCAGCACAACCCAATACAGGAAGCAGTAGGAAGAACTCAACACAATAAGGTCCAACTTTTGTGGAATATTGCAGAGTCCAGCTTAAGTCAGGTAATCTGAACAGCTTCAAGCCTCCCAAAAACTGGCCAACCAGGCCATCTCTTCAAAGTTCTCAATCTGGGATAGACAGCTCAGCTGATCAGAGATACAGTATATGCACAGGACAATACTCCCTCCACCCCACAAATGAAGTTGAACTTCAGCATATAGATAAAATCAAGGGGAAGGGGAAATAACTCAAATGAGTAAAAGACAGAGAAAAAGCCTGATATTAGAAAAAATATTTCAACAAGAGAGATGACCAAAATGCAAAAAAGGCATCAAAATGGAAATGGAAAAATGTGAAGTTTCAAAGGAAAATGTGAAAGATTGTCAAGATGAGAAAAAACCATAGAAAATTTTCAAAAAAGAATAGAAAAACAAATAATAGGAAACTTAGAAGAAAAATTCCAGAAGAAAATTATAGGAAAAAATTAACTGTTTAAAACAGAAACTTGCTGAAGAAAACAGTTCTCTAAAAACAAGAGGGAATATAATACCTCAAACATGAAAATAACTCCCTCAGTGAGAAAGTACAAAACCTCACAGAAGAAAATGTCTCCTTAATAATTAGAAATGGACAAATGGAAATTATTTCATGAATAGCCAGAAACAATAGAACAAATTTAAAATAATTTTTTAAAAAGAAGAAAATTTGAAATATCTTACTGGAAAAACAACTGACCTAGAAAGTAAATCTTGGAGAGATAATCAAAGAACCAATGGTTTTCCTGAAAGCCAGGATCCAAAGAAGAACTTGGATTCCATATTGCAAGAAATTATCAGAGAAAACTGCACTGATGCTCTTGAACAATGGGGGGGGGAGAGAAATTTAAAGAGTCCACCAAATACCTTCTGAATGAAATCCAAAATTTAAAAATTCCAGGAAAATTAGAGCCAAATTCCAGAAATCCCAATCCAAAGATAGAATACTTGAAGCAACCAGGATTAAAAAAAAACAATAATAATGTACTGTGAAAACATAATCAAGATTACACAGGACTGGGGCAGCTGGGTAGCTCAGTGCATTGAGAGTCAGGCCTAGAGATGAGAGGTCCTAGGTTCAAATCTGGCCTCAGACACTTCCCAGCTTTGTGACACTGGGCAAGTCACTTGACCCCCATTGCCTACCCTTACCACTCTTCTGCTTAGGAGTCAATACACAGAAGTTAAGAGTTAAAAAAAAATAAAAACAAGAGAAAAAAAAGATTACGCAGGACCTAGCATCTTCTACATTCAAGTATTGGAAGTCATGGAATATGGAATTCTGAAATGCAAATGAACTAAGCCTACAACAAAAAATTACTTACACATTTAAACTGAACATATTATTCCAGGAGAAGAATGGATGATATTTAATGAAATAGTGTATTTTCAGGTATTCCTGACAAAATGACCAATGATAAGAAGAAAATTTGATGATCAAATTTCCCTCTCAAAAGAAACATTAAAAGAAACTTTAATGTGAAACAGAGTGCAGTGATAAAACAAACAAACTAAAAACAAAAAAAATCCAAAGCAGGAGAAGCATTTCTCTATAGAAGATGGAACCAGAATTAACCTTGTCTGGGAAACAAGAGAAGCAGAAGGACCTTGAAATTTGCACTCCAAGGATTGACACAGCAAAAGTCACATTATGGTCACTTCTAAAACTAAGCCTTCTAGAGGAAGAAAGAGATCCATATGCATCAAATAGTTCTTCAATTTAATTTTATTTTAGGTGATATGGACTAGAAGATGGTTTTACTCCTCTGAAAGATTCTATGACAATAGGAAGATCCGAATTTCAGTCTTGTATCAAACACCTTATTAGCTGCATAAGCCTGAAATTTCTATATCTCAGTTTCCTCATCTCTAAAAGACTATACAACATCTAATATCCCTCCCATCTCTAAATATATGAATTTATAGGGATTATTGAGGTAGACAGGATAGGTCCTAAAAGTAACTAAAGGATGAAGAAATGGAACTCTAATTAAATTCCCTGAAGGAAAAATGGAGACCTAAATAAAAATCTACAATACGCAGGAAAAACTAGAATATTAAAATTAAGGGGGCATAACTGTCTATAGAGAATACAATACATGTGATAATACCTAAAATTGATTTTTCTTTATGTTTTCTACATACCTTTATCCTAAAAGTATGCTCTAAGGATCATGAGAGATATAAGATCATAGAATTTCGATTTAGAAGGGACCAAAAGGAGTACAGAATCTGCCTTTCCAACAATGTATGAATCCCTACTACTATCACAAATTTCTTTTGAATCATAAATCTAAATCTCCTTTCGAATATTTTCCATTTCCCTACTTTCCACTTTTCAGGAGCTCAAACAGAGTTTTAAAGGACAATCATGTAACCCAACTTGATTTCCAGGGATATAATCTTTATTCAAAGAATAAAGTTATACTTTAGATGGAAGGAAATTCATCTATAGACCCAGCAGTTAGAAGTTTTATTATATTTGCCTGGCTTTAAATTTACTATTTTGTAACTGCTTTAATCCATATCCTTGAATCTTAGAATGATTCAGCCTACTCATATATTATGAATTCTTGGCAGAATACACATGTCACTTAGGTAGATGTGAATTCTTTTGGCAGCATACTATTACCCCAATTAGCTGAAAAAATAATATTTGGGTGATTTTAAGCAAAATTAATAGAAAACATTTTAATATGTAGAGAACATTGTCAAATATATGAGAATATAAGCCATTCCCCAATTTTTAAATGGTCAAAGGATAGGGAGAGACAGTTTTTGGATGATGAAATCAAAGCAAAAATAAGAAGAAATGCTCTAAATCATTATTGATTAGAGAAATATAAATCAAAATAACACCAAGTTATAATTTCATCCCTATTAGATTTACTAAAATGATAAAAGGGCAAAATTACAAATGTTTGAGGGGATGTGAAAAATGGTGACACTAGAACAGTGTTGGTGGAATTGTAAAATGATGCAACCATTTTGGAGAGCAATCTGGAATTATGCTCAAAGAGTTATTAAAAAAACAGTGTATACCATTTGACTGAGCAATACTATTATTAGTTTTATTTCCTAAGATGATCAGAGGAAAAAAGCTATATATTCTAAAATACTTAAAGCAGCCCTCTTTGTGGTGGCAAAGAACTTGAAACTGAGGGGATGTTCATCATTTGGGGAATGACTGAACTGGTTAAAACACAGGATTATCATGTACTACTGCATTGGCAGCAATAATAATATAACGAACCATTTAATTTTATATATATATACATATATATATATGATATATTGTTAATGTATAATAACTAATGAACACGTTAATTTTGGGAAAAGAACATGGAAAGACCTACATGAAATATTAAAAAGTGAAACAAGCAGAACAAAGAGAATGTTATATACAGCAACAGATTTATTGTTTGAAGAATGGATTGTGTATGCCCAACTCCAGAAAAAAAGAACTGATAAATAGAAACAAGCAAGACATAGTTTTATAAATAAATATATCTTTTTTGTTAAATGATGCTTTCTCAAGTGATTGACAGAATAGAGGAGAGGATTACCTGGGCATGTTAATATAAAAACACATTAGATAGTAAATATGAATTTTTCTCCTTTGTTCAGTTCTTATAATAACACAACCAAATGGTATAGTTATAAAGGGATTAAAATCAATCATACACATATTTTAGTCTTAAGTTCTTCCTAAGTTAATTCATACTTATCTTTGCCCACACACTAACAATGAAAAATAGAAAAAGCCCTGATGTTTACCTTGAGTCCAAAATATGTGGTACAAAATGTGTGTTAAAAGCTGTTTTTGATTCAAATTTGTATTATAATAATTCTCCTTTTCCCAGTGACCTATCTGGTTGTCCATAACTCTAAGGATTGATATTTTTTCCCCAAACACAGCTTTTATCTTATCACTCTCCTATTTAAAAACCCAAAATCTATGGCACAAAGTAACAATATTTTAAGGCTTATAAAATATTTTATATATTATTTCATTTTATTCTCTTCACAAGCCTAGGGGAAAGATGATATTATTGTCAACTTTTACAAATGAGAAAACTGAGTCTGAGAGAAATCAAACAACTTGCCAGGGTATCATCTCACTAATAAGTATTTGAAGCTTGTTTGCAACTCCTCATTCTTTTCAGTTGTCTATCCACTGTTGCCTAACTGCATCAAAATATTTCTCTTGGCATTTGGGGATGGACACAAATTGGACCCAAGGTTCCTGTTAAGCCATAGACCCCATAACATCTTTGCAATGTCTCCCCAGCCTCATTTCCCAAAAACAGTTTTTGGAAATACATATTGCCAAGCCATAGTTTTATTCCTTTCTGGACTGCTTACAAAAATGTCCTTCTCCCTGCTCTTCACTTATGCAAGATCTAATCCCTCCCTTCCGGGGTCTAGTCATGCTCTGTTACCTTCATGAAGCCTTCCTAACCCTTTTCAGTTTTAAGCGGTATTTGCTTCTTCTTCATGTATAGCAGCTTAGAGCAGAGAAGGAGGCCATCAAAATAGGTGACATTAATAGAGTTGGTCCAAGAGCCAACCCAATGTAATTGCTTCTGTCACATACTCACTATGTGATCCTTGGAAAGTCACTTATCAAATCTCTATTCCCCTCCTTACCCTACTGTTCCAGAGGAAACTCCTAACTGAGAATTCCCCTTACTGAGGAAATAATAGTTCCAAGTAAAGAAAAAAAGGAGAAGGAGGAGGTGGATCATTATACTAGAATTTCAGAGTTCTTAGTTTTCTGCTAACACTGTTACAATGCATAAGATTCTCAAAAATTCTCTCAGGTTCGAGCCTGTGTTGGCAAAACTAATTTCTAAGGTCCTTCCTAGATATAGCATCCTTTGACTATATTTATTAGTTACTTATTAAGTGTTTCCTTATGACATCCTGCCATTTTTAACTTTTGTGTTACAGTTATCATTGTCATTATAACTAACATTGTCTTTCTATGTCTTATCTCTCCAGAGCTAAAGGTGCAGGTGAGGAACTGACTCATAACTTTGTATTTATTGTATTGTATTGTATACTCTTGCATAATTTGTCATGCAAATAAATGGGACTCAATAAAACATTGATTGATTTATTGCTATGAATCCTCTGAACTCTAGCTAGCTAAGAATTTACTGACACTTGGATTTCAAAGTGTGGACATACATCTGTGTTTATTCATACACAGCTATATGACTTGGTTAAATTAATTCCACATAGAAACTTCAACCCATTCCCATGACACTTGGCCACTAGAGAAAACTTCTAGGAACAAGAGACCTTAAGTCGATCGTGACTTAAGAAAGAATGTGCTTGATTGCCCTCTAGGGTAATATAGTGCTATATAAGGTTGATTCAGTCTTTTTTTCTTTGTTGTGATCCTTTAATAGAATGATTATTCCAGTTTCAGTTTCTAATATTAAATTCAGTCCACTAGAATTTATTTCCTACTGTGTTGTTTGAGTTCAATAAAAATAAATAATTCCAACATGTAACTAATTCTTTTGCATTATATTCCTGTTAAATTTCCTATGATGACTAGTATAATTGAACTATTATTAGATCCAATTCATTTTGTGAGAAGCATGAAAATTCTTTGATTTTTGAAGAGTAATTAACGAATGTGTTAGCAACAGAGATGATTTATTAAGTGGGTTACAGGAGTCTCTTAATTTCATCGGATATATTTTTGCCATCATAAGGTTATCAAAAACTGTTAGTATAGCAAGAATAAACTTATGTGCATAACAGAAAATTGTAAAATCTAGCATTCTAAAGCTCTGAGAAAATTATGATATCTTGCATTTTAAAATAGCAGTATATATCCCCGAATGATAGTTAAACCATAATGGACATAATATAATCCATTATATTACCTAGAGGGAATATTCGATATTCTAACTATATTTGTTAAAATATATATGCGTGTATACTCATACATATATTGCATATATATAT
>NC_058130.1:453426783-453445827 GCF_016433145.1 Gracilinanus agilis | reverse complement strand
TATATATATATATATATATATATATATATATATATTAATTTCCCAGGCAGGAAGGAAAGGCTAGCTTGTGCCATATTTATGTGCCTACCTCATACATAACTCTTAGTAGATTATATACTCTATAAGAACAGAGAAACTATTTTTATTGCTGTATTTGGAGCACAGTACCTCACACATGATTCATAATATATGTTTGTTGAATTGATCTGAGTTGAATTGAATTGAAGTGAATGTTAAGCCCTTCAAAACTTAGTTCCCACCATCCTTTCAATACCTTCCCTTCATACACTGTATAATTTGACCAAATGTGAGATTTTTTTTTCTGATCTCAGCAGACGCTAATCTTATCTCCATCCCTCATCACTTTATACAATGTGTCCCAATAGTCTTAACACTGTTTTAAGTTTTAATAATTTTAGAAACAAAAAGGAAATGAATGTATAAAAACTTATATTTTGAGGGTTATTTAAATTTGAAAAACTATTTTTATTAAAATTGGACATAGCCATCATCATGTGTTAGATGGCATTCTAGTCAGTTTTCAAACTTTATAAAACTTTTATCGGTTCCTATTAAATTACTGAAATACTTACATTGGTAATCCTACAATTAAGATGATGTAAAGAAAGAGGTTTATGCAATAATTTTTACATGAACCCATAAGAAAAAGCCTATAGGAGGGGCAGCTGGGTAGCTCAGTGGAGTGAGAGTCAGGCCTAGAGACAGGAGGTCCTAGGTTCAAACCCGGCCTCAGCCACTTCCCAGCCGTGTGACCCTGGGCAGGTCACTTGACCCCCATTGCCCACTCTTACCAATCTTCCACCTATGAGACAATATACTGAAAGTACAAGGGTTTAAAAAAATTGCAAAAAAAAAAAAGAAAAAGAAAAAGCCTATAGGAGATAAACCAGGCAATCTAGGGGGCCAAGCAAGAGGACCCTTACTAATCATACCATTTGGAAAGATTGTAATTTAGAAAGTGTCATGCATAACGCAATATCTTTTTAAAATTAAAAAATTTATCATTCAAAAATTACAGAAATAAATATGTAAAATAAATACAAATAATTAATCTTTCAAATGGGTCTTGTAAAATTGTAGCAGTCATTAAAAGTTTAAATAGCACTGTTTTTTTGGTATATCACATATATATTATATATTATAATGTATAATTATCTATAATGTTATCTCTCTGTATAAAAAGCACATCTTTAAAGGCATAGATTACTTTCATTTAATATGTATCCCCAGCACATAATACAGGTTGAGAAATATATTGTCAGTCATCTTAACAACCATTTATTAAAAACTGGTATGTACAAGTAATATTGAGCTAAGTGCAGGTAATACAAAAACAAGCAAAAGGAAAATTCCCACCCTCAAAAAACTTATATTTTTATGAAGAAAGATAGCAGTAAAATGTTGGTAAAAACATCAGAGTAAAGGTATTTGGACTTGGGCTTGATGGCTAAGTCTGGAGAATTAGAGGTCACTGCCCTAGAGACCTTCCCAAAATGGAAGTTTCTGAGAAGAACTCATCAATAAGCATAAAGCCCAGAGGAATAGAGCCAGGAGGTTAACAAATTCATCTTGATTGACTAAATGTGAATAATATAAGTGTTCAAGTGATCAGCAAATTTCTTTATTCCTAAAGATATGACATAAAAGTTTTGCTTTCTGGTACTTTACCCAAAGGAAATATTTACAAATTATTATTTTTCTTAACCTACAATATGCATTTCTGTAGCAACTAAAAATACAAAGAAATGTGGGAATAGTTTGCTGCTGTTTCAGTAAGGTTGACTTGGGTTCAAATTCTGCCTCTCACAGTCACGAGAGACAAATCCCTTAAGTCTTTAGGCACTTGGAAGGCTCACAAGCCAAAAAATAGACTTACTGATTTTTATACCTATGGAATCACAAATAGGGACCTTTCCCCTAATCTCTCTGAAGCAAAGAAACAGAAAATATAGTTTTCGTGCTATTTGGAATTGAAAGTTCATAATAACAATTCATTTTATTGGTAGAATTACTCTATATGGAACATGTGTATATATGGATATATATATGATATATGGAAGATGTGATATATATATATATATGATATGGAACAGAGATAATTTCCAATCTAATTGATATAAATAATTCTCCTTTCACAGCTGCTGAATTGGGCACTATGGAGACACTGAGTAGAAACCAGGACATTGACTTCTAGTTGCTCAAGCTGGACACATTCACGTTTAGATCACAGAAGCAGCAGGTGGGGAACCTGCAAGACCTCAGCCTCAGTTGCCAGAATTGGTTGATGGATTAACTTATCACAAATTCACAGAAATATCAGGTACTGAAGTTTTTACTGTAAACATTAATCTAAATTCTTACCCTAATAGAAATAGATTAAAATAGCCTTTTTATTCCATAAACAAGAAATCCAGCATTGTTAAAAACAAACCAAGCAATAAAAAATACATATACTTAAACTGGTCTTCCTTTCTAAAAATAGATAGAAAATTAAATGGCACAATATAAAGTTAATTATCTTTACATGATTTCTACCAACAAGCATGATGAATATTTTTTGGATTGAGTATCAGTTTTTCCCCATGGCCAGTATAATTACATATTTAAATCTATATATTTCTCAAAGGAAAACTAGGATTTTTGAATGGTCAATTTATTCTCCCTGTTCATTTATATACAAATATAAAAATATGAAGTTTTTTTCCCCTTTTCCAAAGAAAGCCTTTTGAAACAATTTTTAATGAAAAGAAATTGGGAGAGTAATGAATTTTCCCTATGTGGTTTTGTTTAATCTCACATACTAATGATCTGAGTAGATAGAAGAAGGGCTGAAAACTGCTAAGCTTACTTTGAGAATTCTAAGTACATTGGTATCTAAAAGTGAACTTCATTCAACATTCATAGCTACAAGATCTATGTAGTTTCCTTTCATCACACTAGGTAAAAATGTGATCGTCTATTTTTGTTATTTTTCATAATGATAGTAAATGATCTTTTTGTGACAGGGTATTCTCTTCTCTCACAAAGAGGAATAGAATGCAAATAAGGGAATGGATTTTCAGTGTTGCTAAGATACAATCCTGGGGGAGCAATGGAAACCAATTGTATTTTTCTTAGACTTTTTCCCATTTGCTCCCCCATTTCAAACAGAGAAACTAAACAATATTTTTCAGGTAAAAAGAAACAGATGCTAACTTTCTTGGGGGTTTGGGGAAAACAACATTGCTCTTCACTAATAATACTATAAATATAGTTTATTGTTATAAAGTTATTATAATTATTGAAGTCAAAATGTCCACTTTTCTTTAAGTTCTGTATATATTAGCAACATAAAGTATAAGGACTTCATACCATGTTTTAAATATAATTTAATGTGTTTCTTTTAAATTAATTAGTATGCTAAATGTATAAATATGGTTAATTATTGCAAAAACAGAATCAGAACATATACATTCTTTACTAATTGTCTATTTAAATTCAGAATGTTTTAAAACCCATACTAGGGTTCATAACATTTAGAATTATAGCATTCCTAACATTTCTTAAGAAAATTGTATGATTATGACATAAAGGTTCTAGAAGTGTCACTGAAAAATAAGAAACATAGAGAGTAGAGCTTTCTCCTATAAGAAGACAGAAGAAATAAATCAATGAATAAAAAAAATTATTAAGCACTTACTATGTGCAAAGCACACTGCTTCACACTGAGGATACAGATAGATAGAAAGAGCAAGAGAGATCTTGCTCTCTAAGAGCTTAAATTTAAATGAGAGAAAATAATGCATGTAAGACTAAACTTCAGGTCAGATGGAAATGGCCAATTGTGCATAGAATAAGATAGAAAAGTAGTAATTATTCCTTAATGTCATTTATATTGATAAAACTATACTTAGAGTGTGTGTGTGTTTGTATAAAAATACATTTCTTCTCTTTTTGAACTGTTTACTTGAGCCAAGGCATAAGACTTTTCTTTTCTGTTACTTCAGTGCTTGTGTCTCCTAAGGACACATGGATTGTAACACTGACCAAGGTAGTTTACATGTCGCATCTCTTTAAGAGTTGTTAGCTAGACAGTAGCAGTATGGGGTGAACTAATTGCAGGACTGGTGATGCAGGTGACACTGATGTTTCTGACACTCTTTGTTTTACCTGACCATCAGTTGTGCTGCTGTCCTCTCAATTGTGGCTGTTGGTGCTAGACTGGTTGCAGGACTAGTCATCTGGAGGGCACTTAAATTCAGAGGACTTTTTTTTTACTGTATGCACTTTGCTTTCTCCACTGGAGTATGAAACAGAGAAAACAGCAAAGGTGGTGATGGTTTTGTGGACAAAGTTAGATTTTTGAGTAGTTCCAGAAGGTGTAAATCAAGTTGAAGGAAAATTTATGTGACTTTTTTATTTAGTTTCCTTTTAAAACAATAGACTAACCATTTCAGATGTTAAAATGGAATGTGTGGGAGAAAAAAATAGGGAGTGAGAAAACATGGCTGAGAAAGATTTGGATGAAAGAGTAGAGGAAATTAATTATTTTTATTTATTTTCTGCCATAATCCAGGGAACAAAGTACCCAGAAGATAAAGAATAATTCAGCCTTAGATGTCTAATTAGATTTTTATTGTGGCAGAACCTTCAGAGATCCATATGCCTTCCCTGGAGCCCACTAGAAGCACTGGAGACAGAAGGAAGGCTTCACAGATCTGTTCTCTTTAATGAATCCTACAGAAATGAGGGCAATGAGAAACAACTTAAGGCTAAACATAGTCTGGAAAAAGCATAATGACAATATTTTAGAGCAAAAACTGGTTCTTATGGGGCACATTGGGTAAATTGTGAAGACAGAGCTTTGACTTCGACACTTGAGGTGGCTCAGTCTACTCATGAGCAATAAGAATGTTTCCAATTGTTTAGATCTAATTTTATTTTTGTGAAAAGCATTTAGTAATTGTGTTCATATAATTCCTACTTTTGTTGTGGCAAATAGATTTCCAAGTATTTTATGTTGTCTAGAGTGGTTTTAAATGGAGCTTCTCTTTCTAACTCTTGCTGTTGAATCTTGTTGGAAATATATAGAAATGCTAATGATTCATGTGGGTTTGTTTTCTATCCTGCAACTTTGCTAAAGTTATTAATTATTTCAACTAGTTTTTAGTTAATTTTCTAGAATTCTCTAATTATGTGATCATATACATAAAAAGTGATTGTTTAGTTTCCTTATTACCTACTTTAATTCCTTCAATTTCTTTTTATTCTCTAATTGTTAAAGCTAACATTTCTAGTACAACATTAAATAATAGTGGTGATAATGGGCATCCTTGCTTCACTCCTGATCTGATTGAGAAGGCCCTTTTATTCCTATGCTTTCTAGTATGTTCACTAGGAATGGGTGTTGTGTTTTATCACAGGCTTTTTCTGGGTCTTTTGAGATAATCATGTGTTTTCTTAGTTTGATTATTGATATGGTCAATTAAGCTCAAAGTTTCCCTAATATTAAACAGCCTTGCATTCCTGGTATAAATGCCACCTGATCATAATGAATAGTCCTTGTGATATATTGCTGTAGTCTCTTTGCTAGTATTTTTGTTTCAGAATTTTGCATCAATGTTCATTAAGTAAATGGGTTTAATTTTCTTTCTCTATTTTTGGTCTTCCTGGCTTAGGTATTAATGACATATTTGTGTCATAATAGAATTTGGTAGGACTCCTTCTTTGCTTATTTTGTCAGATAGTTTGTATGGTATTGGAATTAATTATTCTTTAAATATTGATAGAATTCAAATATGAATCCATCTGGCCCTGCAAATTTTTTTCTGGAAGAGTCCATTGATTGCTTGTTCAATTTCTTTTTCTGAGATTTGATAATTTAAGTATTCTAATTCCCTTTTGTTAATCTACACAATTTGCATTTTTATAAATATTCATCCATTTCACCTAGATTATCACATTTATTGTCATATAATTGGGCAAAATAGCTCATTTGATTGCTTTATTTTTCTCTTCATTAGAGGTAAAATCACCCCTTTTCATTTTTGATATTGGTAATGTGATTCTCTTCTTTCTTTTTTTAACGAAATTAACCAATGCTTTATCTATTTTTTAATAGACAGTTCTTAGTCTTATTTATAAGTTCAATAATTCTTTTACTTTCAATTTTATTAATTTCTCCTTTGACTTTTAGGATTTGCAATTTAGTTTTTAATTGGGGATTTTTAATTTGTCATTTTTCTATTTTTTTAGTTGCATGCCCAATTCATTGAGCCACGTTTTTTTCTCTATTTCATTAATATGATCACTCAGACATATAAATTTCCCATGACAACTGCTTTTGCTGTATCTGACTAACTTTTGCATGTCTTCTTCTCATGTCATTCTCTTCAATGAAATCGGTAATTGTTTCTACGATTTGTTCTTTTGCCCATTTGTTTTGAATAATTATTTTATTTAGTTTCCAATTAGTTTTTTTATTTTATTTATTTATTTTAAACCCTTACCTTCTGTCTTGGAGTCAATACTGTGTATTGGCTCCAAGGAAGAGTGGTAAGGGTAGGCAATGGGGGTCAAGTGACTTGCCCAGGGTCACATAGCTGGGAAGTGTCTGAGGCTGGACTTGAACTAGGACCTCCCATCTTTAGGCCTAGCTCTCAATCCACTGAGCTACCCAGCTGCCCCCTCCAATTAATTTTTAATGTGCCTTTCTATGAACCATTTTAAGTATATTTTTGTTGCATTATGATCAGAAAAAAGTTGCATTTATTATTTCTTTATTTTCTGCATTTGGTGCATTATAACCTTGAAAGGGATCAATTTTTGTATATGTACCATATGCTACTTACAAGAAAGCATGTTCCTTTTTATCTCTATTCAGTTTCCTCTAGATATCTATAAAATCTAATTTTTCTAAATCTTTCGCTTCCTTTACTTCTTTCATATTTATTTATTTTAGTTAGATTTATCAAGTTCTGATAGGGAAAGATTAAGGTCCCCTGCTACTATAGTTTTGCTTTCTATTTTCTCCTTTAACTCCTTTAGTTTCTCCTTTAAAAATCTCTATGCTATATCATTTGGTGCATATATGTTAAGTATTGCTGTTACTTCATGGTCTACTAACTTTTATCAAGTTGTAATTACGTTATCTCTTTTAATTAGATCTATTTCTCTTTAGCTTTTTCTGAGATAATGATTGCTATTCCTGCTTTATTTGTCTCAATTTAAGCCCAATAGATTCTGCTCCAACCTCTCACCTTTACTCTTTGTGTGTAGCTACTTACCTTAAATCTTCTAAAAAAACACATGGTAGGATTCTTGTTTTTAATCCATTCTGCTATCCACTTCCATTTTATGGGTGACTTCATCCCAATTACATTCACAGTAATGTTTCCCAATTGGTGTATTCCCCTCCATCTTGATTTCCACTTTTAATTCTGCCCTTGATCCTTTCTTTGTTTTTAATCACTCCCTCCAGTCCCTCTTCCTTATGTTATTCCTCTCCTCATCACCATCCTTCTTATCCCCTCCTACTTCTTTATAAGGTCTTTTAATCAAGCCATGAAGTTCTCCCTCCCTTATATTACTCCCCGTCCCACCACCCCCTTTATTATTCCTCTTTTACTTCTTTATAGAATAATACAGGATTTTTCCCTCAGTGTATCTGTCTGCTCTTCCCTTTCTGAATGAATTCCAATGAGAGTTAGGTTTAAGTATTATCCGTAATCACCTTCATCCTTCCCTCCACTGTAATAGTATTTTCTCACCCACACCTCTTTATGTGATATAATTTACCCCATTTTACTTCTCTTCCCGTTTCTCTTAGTGCAATACACTTGTCCACACCCAGATATTTTTAACGTATCATCTTAAAAGTTTACTACCATACTCTTCATCTATGTAATCTTTTCCTAACTATGATAATGAAAATACATTTTAAGAGTTACAGATATCACATTTCCATATAAGAATATAAATAAATTTGATCTTATTGAAGCCCTTAATTTTTTTCTCTTTTTTATTTACTTTTTTATGCTCCTCTTAAGTTTTGTATTTGGACATGAACTTTTCTGTTTTAAGCCTGGTCTTTAAGAATGCTTGGAAATCTTCTATTTTATTAAATGATCATATGTTCCCCTGAAAGAATATATTCAGTTTAGATTGATAGGTGATTCTTGGTGTAAACCAAGTTCCCTTGGCTTCCAGAATATATATACCAAGCCTTTCAGTTCTTTAATTCTGAAGCCACCAGATACTGTGTAATCCTGCCTGACACTCTGTGATATTTGAATTATTCCTTTATGGCTATTTGAAGTCTTTTCTTCTTGGTCTGAGAGCTCTTCAATTTGACTCTAACATTCCTGGGAGTTATCATTTGGGAACTAATTGCAGGATGTAATCTGTGGATTTTTTCAATATTAGGGCAGTTTTCTTTGATAATTCCTTGCAATATGATGTCTAGAGATTTTTTTAATCTTGACTTTCAAGTAGTCCTTTAATTCTTAAATTATCTCTTCTTGATGTATTTTCTGGGTTAGTTGCTTGTTCAATATGATATTTCATCTTTTTTTCGATTTTTTAAATCTTTTTTTTTAATTTTGTTTTATTGCTTCTTGATGTCCCATGAAGTCACTAGCTTATATTTGACCAATTCTAATTCTTAAAGACTGAATTTGTTTTGTTTTTTGATTGAGTCCATTACATCTTTCATAGAACTCTTTCCTTCATTGGAAAGGTCAATTCTATTTTTAAACAAATTTTTCATTGAATTTTTGTGCCCCTTTTTCCAGTTGACTAATTTTTCTTTTAAGCTATTTTCTTTTTGCTTTACTTTCATTTCTTTTTCCCCTTTTTCTTCAACTTGTCTTATTTTATTTTTGAATTCCTTTTTGAGTTCTTCCAGCACCTGAAAATAATTCCCATTTTTCTTTTAAGTTTTATATGTGGTTGCTTAGATTTTACAATTTCCTGTTAGTTCTGTGCTTTATTCTTTTTCCCTATTGTAATTTTTGAGGAATAGCTGTTTCTTTTACTCTTTGCTCATTTTCCCAAACCTTTTATTTTTTGGCTGTGGACAGGGAGTCTTGATAGCTCCTGATGTTGTCTCCTCTGCTAATGGCTTGCAAGTTTTGGTAATGGGAGCCATTTTGCCCTAGGGCTAAACCGTGAAAGGGCAAGTTGCTATGGACTTCCAGGTCTCACTGTTGGCCATGGTCAAGGCCTAGGACTTCAAGTGCTTTTCTGGGGTCTGCGGTTCTCTGATTTTATTGATGTAGCTAAGGATGCTAAGACCTTGAATTTGGCCTGTGCCCAAGCTCAAAACCCACTATAGTAGGTAGGTGGTATGGCTGATCAGCACTCCTCAAAATACAGTTTTGTTTCTTATTGCATGAAAATCCACTCTCTCTACCTTCCTTTGTCACATTTTCAGTTCAGCTATGATTTTTTTCTTATAAGAAAGGTTTGAAACTCCTGAATTTCATTAAATATGCCTTTTGCCCCCTAAGTATTATACTCAGTTTTTGGTGGGCAGATGATTCTTGTTTTTAATGTTGGCTCCTTTGCTCTCTGAAATATCACATTCTAAAACTCCAAATTATTCAATATAGAAGCTGCTAAATCTTTAAGTACCCTGGTTGTGGCTCTATGATATTTGATTTTTTTCAGACTGTTTATAGTATTTTTCTTCTTGAATTACAAGTTCTTCCACTTGACTATAATATTCCTGGGAGTTGTATGTTTAGTTCTTTTTCCAAAGTATTATTTCACATTTTTCTGTCCATTCTTTTCACACTGATTTACTTTTTCTTGATATCTCATGGAGTCATTATCTTCAGTTGCCCCATTATTAATTTTAATAAATGTTTTTCTTCAGCGAGATTTTATACCTCTTTGACCAGTATGACTTTTTTGAGTTTTGATAGCCTTTCTTTCTATATTATTCTACTAACATATTACACTAGAGAATTTATGTAGGAAATAAAATGAAACTTATTAAGCTTTATACTGCATTCAAAGTCTGTCAGTTCCTTATGTATAAGTAAAGATACTTTTTTTTCATTGTAAGTCATTTAATTGTCCTGGAACCTTGCAACCAATTCTACTTTTTTAAAGAATTATTTCCTTCAGTGAATTTCTATTTAAAAAAAAAAATATATATATATATATATATATATATATATATATATATATATATATTTGGCCAATTCTACTTTTTTGAGGAGTTACTCTCTGCTTTATATTATTGTGCCTTCTGTGGATTTCTGTGCAAATTTTACCATTTGGCCTATTCTATGTTATATAAGATTCTTTTCTTCAGTATTTATTTGAACTTCCTTAACCTAGCTATTGACTCATTTTTTATTATTTTCTCTCATCATTCTCATTTCTTTCCCCCATCTAACTCTCTTATTTGATTTTTAAAATCCTTTTAGGAAAAGAAAAAAAATTCTTTTAGAGCTCTTCCAAGAAATATATCTCTCTTTCTCTTCCTGTCTCTCTCCTAAAAGATAGAGGCATTTAGAGACATACACCTTTATACTTATACGTATACATATATTACAATGATTTTATTGCAACTCTAATTATATATACATATAAGCAGTATATGCACTTATAATTTATATGCATTGTGTTTAAAATAAAGGATAATAATAAAATCATTATAATATCATTAATCTAACTCCATATAATAATCTGTTATCTTCATTTTTAATAATGGAAAACTTCATAATGCACATAGAACTTTTAGAAATTTATATTATTATATTTAGAATCCTAAATATATTCCTGTAATGGATTCATGGTAAAAAAAAAATTACTTGTTTGAATTCTACCTCTGAAATTTATTCACCATGTGTCATTTTATATCTCTAAGCCTTATTGTTCTTTGTAAAGTGAAGAAGTTGGAGTCGGTGACCTCTAATATGCCTTCCAAGTTTAAATCTACAAATTCTACCTTTTGTAGTTTTTTCTCAGTCTCTATCCATCTACTAAAGCCTTTCATTCTCAGAATGCTTTCCACTTGCTCTATTAACAACTAATACACGCTTAGTTATTGAATACTGTTACCCCATTAGGATATAGGTTTATTGAGGGGAGCACTATGGATTTTCCTTTCTTTGTTTAGTACAATGCCTTTAACAAGATTGAACATTTAATAAAATTTTCTTTATTGACTTTCTAAACTGTACATTTTAAGTATCTATAAGCATCACTTTTCTTTCAGTACTTTCACTTGACATCAGGTTGTGTTTACAAGGCTTTAAATCCTGTTCCTTATATATAAAGAAGGAGCAGAATACTTTTTTTTAATGTTTCATAAATTCTTTAATTTATTTTTTAATTTTTATTTTGAACATTTCCCATAGCTACATATTTCATGTTCTTTCCCTCTCCCCCAAACCCCCTAACCCCATTTAGCTGATGCACAATTCCAATGTGTTTTTACATATATCATTGATCAACACCTCATTCCATATTATTGATAGTTGGACTAGAGTTATCATTTAGTGTTTACATCCCCAATAATATCCCCATCAGCCCATGTCTTCAAGCAGTTGTTTTACCTCTGTGTTTCTACTCCTACAGTTCTTCCTCTGAATGTGGCTAGTTTTCTTTCTCAAAAGTCCCTCAGCCTTGCTCTGGATCGTTGCATAGGAGCAGAATTCTGCCTTTGGACAAAGTACAAGATTACTAAAAAATAATCCCACAAAATCTCATGTACTCTATAGATAAAATACCCTAGAAAGCAGTATGCTGGAGGAAAGTAACAATAACTGAATCTGATCATATAATTAATTTCATTCAGACATTTGTAGTTCAGAAGTGATTATATTTTAGTTGTTTTTAAATTTCATTTCCCTACTTCCATGAAATATATATATATGTGTGTGTGTGTGTGTGTGTGTGTGTGTGTGTGTGTGTGTGTGTGTAAATCTTATGTATAAGTATTATAAATACTAAGAAAATCTCTATAATGTCAACATTAACTGAAAACAGCAGAGAATCTCAGCTAATTTTAAATCTTAGAAGAATGTATAGACTAGTAAAATATGTCATCCTTAATACAATAAAAAGAACACAATTGTCAATATTGTATTATAAGTATGTGACATATCTCTATGTCACATATGTTAATTCATATAATAATAATCATAAAAATCATCATTTGTTAATTGACAAAAACTATCACTTTGTATTTTTAAAGATTATAATTACTAGTGAAATTAAACAGCAAATATTGATATTATTATGTTTTCTTTGGCTCTGGCTCTCCATCTGTCTGTCTCTGTTTCTGTATTTCTCTCCACCCCTATATACACACTGATGTAGGTAAAGATAAATATATTCATATCTCTTGTTTTATATCTGATATCTATATGACAATAAGTATTTACTTTTTGGAATTTATACATATATATATGTAATAGATATACATATATATGAATATATTAAAATATAGAGCTATTTTCAAAACTAAAACAATATAAATATGTATATAAAGTTTCATCTATAAATATATGTATAGTATATATAATATAGATAATATATTTCTCTATGAATAAGTTATAAGTAATTAAATATATACACATAAGTATATATTGATATCTAGATATATACTATTTATAACAATATATGCACATATGTATATATGTGTACATAACATTATAAGTATTTATATGTACATAATTTTACAGATAACTATAGACTTGGGAATATGAATAGAATATCTGCCTTTACTTACCTGTCTTTACCTTTCTACTATCTGTATATGCATCTGTCTGTTTCACTGTCTATTGTTTTTTTTTTAATTTGAATTCTTTAGTGGGAATCCAGAGAGTTCATTTTCAAATCTCAGTTCCCACACTTAACTGGTTATATAAATTTTGCCAATTCTTTCTTTCTGAACCTCATTTTCCTCATCCTTGAAATAAGGACAATTGTATTTGCCATTCCTGCCTCAGAATTATTTTTGGAATGAATGTATACCATAAGTGTAAATGTTCTTTTAATTGCTTTCTAACTTTGAGTTATTCTGATAGTAGGCATTCATTAATATGAGCAGGATCTATGATTTCATCAATATATGTAACTAACAGTATGGGAACTCTTGTCAGTAAATGTAGATTACAACATATATTACAACCCCTCTTACAAATAGAGAATGTGAGATATATAAAAATGAATTTCTCAAGGCTGTATAGATAATTAGTGGTAAGAAAAAAGAGTATTAAGAACTAAATAACTTTTAACACATAATCTAAAATGTTTTATATCATGTTTAGGACAATTTATGAACTCTACCAGCCTTGAATTAGTGTATCATTCTTCCCATAACTCCTCCAACTATGATTTTTTCCATACCTTACCATCTTAAATGCTTTAATAAGTATGAAGAATAATCTCAAAACAGATATGTTTCATTTCCTTTGTATTTTTTATTAGTATTTATTGTTAGTATTTGGTGATATTGATTTTTTTTGTAAAAAAGTGTAATTATTCATAGTTAACTTTCTTTCTTTGAAAGTGATTCATTACAAATGGGATATTTCATAAAACTGGTGAAAATAATTATACAATTCAAATAGAGATATAAAAGATCTATACTGCCAAGGGAAAACAAGAAAAATAAGCAGTAAGAAAGAATCCTAAGTAATACTTCCTGCTTTCAAATTTTATAATAAAGTAATAATAAACAAATTTGTTTGGTATTGATTAAAAATCAGAATGCCATACTACAAAGAAAAGGAAGAATTAGAAACGTTTGGACTCAATAACCCTAGTCCAATGAAATCAAGAACATAAATTGTTGTATTTAGGAAAGAATTTCAAATTTCACAAGAATTATTGGTTAAGAAATTTAGCAGAAATTAATTTTAGAAAAAGTCTTCATTTCATTTGCTAAAATAAACTCAAAATGGATATACTACCTGAATAAAAAAAATTCTCTCTCTCTGTCTCTCACTCACTCTTTTATTCTCTCTCTCACACACAGATATACAGAAACAAAAATTAGATGACAACTAGATCAGTTATCTTTTATAACTATGGTTATAGGGAGAAGTCTTACCCACACACAAAATGGAAATATCAGTATAAATTATTCCAATTACATGAAATTGAAAAGATTTTTCATGAACAAAACAAATGCATTTAAGAAAGGAAATTATCCATCATTGAAAAATTAGCATCAAATGATGTTAGTTAAGAGTCTGATGTCCAATATATTTAAAATTAGGATCTAATTTTACAAAAGTCACTTCCTAATGGACAGATCTCGAAAAGAATTGAAAACTAAAAACAACTGTATGAAAGACTTCTCTAAATCACTAATAATAACAGAAATTAATTCAAAACAACCTACATTTAAACTGATACACAGAAAATTAGCAAGTATAAGAATAATTACTATTTGAAGTCATTTTTAAACCCTTTCCTTGTGCCCTAGTATCAAGTCCAAAGAAAAAGGGGAAGGCAAACAGAGCTGACTAATTTGTCCAGCATCACACAGTTGGAGGTGTCTGCAACCATGTCTGAACACAGGTCTTCCTGAAATCAGACCTGGCACTCTATCCATTTTGCCACCCAACTGCCACATATAATATTGTTAGATTTGTCCAACCAGCCTGCAGAGTAATTTGGAATTATGTTTGGAAATTACATTTAGAAGCTTACTACAATGTTTCCTAATGCTGGGCATATAGCCCAAGGGAAGTTAATGATGAAAAGAAAGGTCTCATTTTACCAAAAAGTACTGATTGTTATAACAAAGAAGTAGAAATGAGTTAAATGTCCATAATGGAATTGTTAAACTGTAGTACATGAATGTAATAATATTGTGCTGTGCCATAAGAGGGATGCATAATCTAGTTATAAAGGAAGATATATTATAAACAAATTAGAACAATGGGGAACTTATTGCTTATCAGATTTATGGATGGGAAAAGAATTTATGAATAAACAAGAAACAGAAAGCATGCTCTGATTTGCATTTCTCTCATCAATAATGCCCCAAATCATTATTGTTGAGAGAAATGCAAATCAGAACAACTCTAAAATATGATCTTACATCTCTCAGATTGGCTAAAATTATAAAAGGGCAAAAGAAACATGTTGTAAAGGATGTGGAAAAAAGGGACACAAATATATTATTGATGGAACTATGAACTGATACAATAATTTTTTATTATTTTACATTTTATTTTACATTTTTTCAATGATTACATGTCTCATGTTGTCTCCCTCTCCTCTTCACTCCCCAACCTCTCCTGAAGGTGACAAGCAATTCCACTGAGTTATACAAATATTATCACTAAAACGTATTTCCATATTTATTTTTGTAATAGAGTAATTTTTGTATACCAAAACTCCAAATCATATACCCATATAAACAAATAATAATTCATTTTTTTCTAGATTTATACTCCTACATTTCTTTCCCTAGATGTGGATAGCATTCTTTCTCATAAGGCCCTTACAAATTGTCCTGGATTGTTGTATTACTATTAGAGGCAAAGTCAATTACATTTGATCATCCCACAATGTTTCCATTACTGTACATAATGTTCTGATTCTGCTTATTTCACTCCACATCAATTCATGTAGGTATTTCTAGTTCTTATAGAAATCAATCAATTCATCATTCCTTACAGCACAATAATATTTCACCATGATCATGTACCACAATTTGTTCAGTCATTCCCCAATTAAGGGACATCCCCCCATTTTCCAATTTTTTTGCCACCACAAAAAGCTAGCTATAAATATTTTTGTACAAAATGATCCTTTCCCATTTTTTTTTCTCTTTGGTATACAAACTTAGTAGTGATATTGCTGGATCAAAGGACAAGCATTCTTTTAAAGCCCTTTGAGCATAATTCCAAATTACCTTCTAGCATGTGACCCAACCATTTTAGAAAGCAGCTTGGATTTATATTCAAAGAGTTAATAAACTGTATTTTTTTTTGCTCAGTAATGTCAGTATTAGATTTTTTCATAAGGGGACCAAAGATTAAAAAAAGAAAAGTGTTTTTTCTAAAATATTTATAGCAGCATTTTTTGTGGTAGTAAAGAACTAGAAACTGAAGGTATGCCCTTCAATTGGAGAATGGCTGAACAAGATATGGTATATGATTGTAACAGAATACTCTTGTGCCATAAGAAAAGGCAAACAAAAAAAAATAAATTACATTTTTAAAAAAGACAAACAAGATGATTACAAAGAAAAAATCTGGAAAGACATATGAAATGATACAAAATAAAGTGAGGAGAACAGCAGAAAGTTATACACAATAAAAACAATAATATATGATGATTTAGCTGTGTATGACTTACCTATTATCTACGAAGTAAGGATCCAGGATGACTTCAAAGAAGTTTTATGATGAAGAAGGCTATCTACCACCACAGAAGGGACAGAGTTGGAATGCATATTGGAACACCATACTTTATTTCTCTATGAATTTTTCTAGAGTGTAAGCAACATGTGTCTTGTTTCACAATATGAAAAATAGAGAAATATGAATTATATGAAAAAATATGTAGAACCCTTTATCATATTACCTGCCCTACTAGGAAGGGGTAAGAAATAGAAAGGGGGGGAAAGTTAATACATAGATTTTGGGACATAACTAATGTGAGAATTTCTTTTGGATAAGCATATTTACTATTACTTAATACATATTTATGACATATATGTTATAATATTGCTATGTTAGAAATTATAGTAACATAAAGAGTAACAAAAAAGAACTGAATATAAAAACTGCAGAGGTACATGAGTAAATTTATATGAACTATTATAAAGCGAAGTTAGCAGAAGCAGGAAAACAATTCATATAATGACCACAACAATGCAAATAGGACTAATCACAAAGAAACAATTACAGCAGAAAAAATTTAAATTATAATGACAAAGATTCTTCTTTGTAGAGGTAAGAGAATATAAGTAACAATGGATACTTATAAGTAACAATGGATAATGGACTTGATTGATATATTGATTATTTTTGCTAAAGTGTTTTATACCTTCTATATTATTATATGTAATGTAATCTTTTTAATGAGGCATTAAGTGGTAGGTAGAGTAAATAGTGGTAGATCAACAATATCTGAGTTGAATTATCACCTCAAATACTTGATAGCTATGATCAAGTCATTAAAATTTTGTGGGCCTTGGCTTTTTCATTTCTAAAATGTGATAGTTACCACTCCATTTCTATGATCCTATCAATAACTTTTAGAGAAGAAAAAAAGTAGGGACATATTGAGAAGCAAGAGTTAAAAAAAAAGCTAAACTAAAAAATCAATAAAATATGCTTTAATAAAGAAAACTTCATATCCTCTGAGCAATTGTTTATTTTTTTTCATTTTTTTCATTCTTTTGTAATTTTCTCTAACTCTTGCTTGGTTTTAAAATCTTTCCTTTCCCAGAGATCTGACAAGTATACTATTCTATGTTCACTTAACTTATTTATAGTTTCCCTCTTTATATTCAAGTCATTCACCCATTCTGAATTTACCTTGGTGTAGGGTGTGAAATGTTGATCTAAACTTAATCTCTCCCATATTGTTTTCCAAATTTCCCAGCAGTTTTTGTCAAATAGTGGATTCATGTCCCAAAAGTTGGGCTCTTTGGGTTTATCATACACTGTCTTGCTGACATCATTAACCCCGAGTCTATTCCACTGATCCTCCCTTGTATCTCTTAGCCAGTACCATATTGATTTAATGACTGCTGCTTTATAGTATAGTTTGATATCTGGTACTGCTAGGCCCCCTTCCTTCACATTTTTTTCCATTATTTCCTTTGATATTCTTGATCTTTTGTTATTCCAAATGAAATTTGTTATAGCTTTTTCCTAATTCAGTAAAGAAGTTTTTGGGTAGCTTGATAGGTATGGCGCTAAATAGGTAAATTAATTTGGGTAGTATGTTCATTTTTATTATGTTAGCTTGTCCTACCCAATAACAGTTAATGGCTTTCCAATTGTTGAGGTCCAGTTTTATTTGTTTGGAAAGTATTTTGTAGTTGTTTTCATATAATAGCTGTGTTTGTTTTGTTAGATTGATTCCCAAGTATTTTATATTGTCTAGGGTAATTTTAAATGGTGTTTCTCTTTCTACCTCTTGCTGTTCTAATGTGTTGGAAATGTATAGAAATGCTGATGATTTATGTGCATTTATTTTGTATCCTGCCACTTTGCTAAAGTTGTTGATTATTTCTACAAGCTTCTTAGTTGATTCTCTAGGATTTTTTAAGTATACCAGCATATCATCTGCAAAGAGTGATAGCTTAGTCTCCTCCTTGCCTATTTTGATACCTTCAATTTCTTTTTCTTCTCTAATTGCTATTGCTAGTGTTTCTAGTACTATGTTGAATAATAGAGGTGATAATGGGCATCCTTGTTTCACTCCTGATCTTATTGGGAAGGCTTCTAATTTATCCCCATTGCATATAATGCTTGATGGTTTTAGGTATATATTGTTTATTATTTTTAGGAAGGGTCCTTCTATTCCTATACTTTTCAATGTTTTCAATAGGAATGGATGCTATATTTTGTCAAAGGCTTTTTCAGCATCTATTGAGATAATCATGTGATTTTTGTTTGTTAGACAGTTGATATGGTCAATTATGTGGATGGTTTTCCTAATGTTGAACCATCCTTGCATTCCTGGTATAAATCCCACCTGATCATGGTGGATGACCTTCTTAATTACTTGCTGGAGTCTCTTTGCTAATATTCTATTTAGGATTTTTGCATCTATGTTCATTAGGGAGATTGGTCTATCGTTTTCTTTCTCTGTTTTTGGTCTACCTGGCTTTGGAATCAGTACCATATTTGTGTCATAAAAGGAATTGGGTAGGACTCCTTCTTTGCTTATCATATCAAATAATTTGTATAGTATTGGGATTAGTTGCTCTTTGAATGTCTGATAGAATTCACTTGTGAATCCATCAGGCCCTGGCGATTTTTTCTTAGGGAGTTCTTTAATGGCTTGTTCAATTTCTATTTCTGATATGGGATTATTTAGGTATTC
>NC_058130.1:453287393-453421799 GCF_016433145.1 Gracilinanus agilis | reverse complement strand
TTATGCTCTCTTCCTCTCCTTCTTATGATATTATTCATCCCCTCCCCTTCCCATGCCCTCTTTCTGTGTAATAGAATATCTTATTTTTCTTATTTACTTGGGTTTTTCTTGGTGTCCCCTACTATTCCCCCCCCTCTTTCCCACCCTTCATGTCTTCTTAGACCATTTAGTATCCTGTCCTCTCCCTTTGAATTATTCTTCTGGTTGCTAAAATAGTGAATATTATAATAGTCTATAGAGTTCACTACAGAGAATTATACATAGCATTTCTCCACCTAGTAATACAGATAATTAGATCTTATTTATGCCCTTAAAGAGTCAAGCTTAAAAGACTATGAGTTTTCTTTCTTTTCCCTCTGTTTCTTATTTACCTTTTCATCTTTCTCTTGATATTCGTGGTTGAGTGTCAAACTTCCCATTTAGTCCCGGTCTCTTTTGTGCAAAAACTTGGAATTCTTCAATTTTGTTGAATGCCCATACTTTCCCCTGAAAGTATATGGTTAGTTTCGCTGGGTAGTTGATTCGTGGCTGAAGGCCCAGCTCTCTTGCCTTTCTGAATATTGTATTCCAAGCCTTACGGTCTTTTTGTGTTGAGGCTGCCAGATCCTGTGTGATCCTTATTGGTGCTCCTTGATATTTGAATTGTTTCTTTCTGGCTTCTTGTAAGATTTTTTCTTTAACTTGAAAGCTCTTCAATTTTGCTATTATATTTCTGGGTGTTGACTTTTCTGGGTCCAGTGTAGAGGGTGTTCTATGGATCCTTTCAATGTCTATATTGCTCTCTTGTTGTAGAACTTCAGGGCAATTTTGCTGTATAATTTCTCTAAGTATGGAGTCCAAGTTTCTATTAATTTCTGCCTTTTCTGGAATACCAATGATTCTCAAGTTGTCTCTTCTAGACCGATTTTCTTGGTCCGTCACTCTCTCATTGAGATATTTCATGTTTCCTTCTATTTTATCAGTCTTTTGACTTTGTTTTATTCTTGTTGTCTTGAGAGATCATTAGTTTCTAAATGTTCGATTCTAGACTTTAAGGACTGGTTTTCGGCTTTAATGTTTTGGTTTTCGGCTTTAATGTTTTGGTTTTCGGCTCTAATGTTTTGGTTTTAGGCTTTAATGTTTTGGTTTTCGGCTATAATTTTTTGGTTTTCCTTTTCAATCTGGTCATTTTTGGTCTTCAGTTGTCTCGTCTCACTTTCCAATTGCGAAATTCTGCCTTTTAAACTGTTATTTTCTTGCCAGATTTCTTCCATCTTCCTCAGCATTTCATTTTTAAACTCTTCCATAGCTTGTGACCAGCTTTCATTTTTTTGGGGAGGTTTGGGTTTTTGTTTTCCCTCCTCTGTTGTCTGGATTTTCTCTGTGTAGAAGTTGTCCAGTGTTCCAGAGTTTCTCTTGATAGTCTTTTTCTTCTGGATTTCCTTATTGCTGGCCATTGTTAGCCCCACCCCTTTTCAGCTTTGTCTTTGCACTCAGGGTCTGCCTGGGCCTTGCAAGCTCCGGGGGCTCTGGTCTCCTTGTCCTCGGGGTCAGGCCTCCTGGTAGACCCTGGTCTGCCCCTCTGCCCGAGGTTCCTTTAGCAGTCTTTGGGGCTGCTTCCACAGCCACGCTCAGGTCTGCACCAGGTCCTCACTGGAGGTCCAAGCCTGGGCTGGAGATTGTTATTCAAGCCTAGGGCACTGCCTTTGCCTGTGCAGATGCTCTTAGGGCCCTGCCTTCACCCCCACAGAAGGTAGTGAAAATCTGTGGGCTGGAGATCTTTATTCGCCCCTGAGGCGATGCCTTCAGCGCTTGGGAAAGGTTGTGTTTTAAAGGCCTTTGTCCCAGCCTGAGGTGGTGCCTTCACCCACATGGATGCTCAGGGAAAATCCGTGCGCCCCCCCCAGCCACCTGGGGTCCCTCGTCTTGCTGCACACAAGTACAAGCCCCGGGGCTGCCAGTGATTATCTGGTTGCCCCAGTCCTGTTTACCCGCTTGTGTGAGGTGTGGGGGGTGGGGGAGGGGCTTCTTCCTCTCGCTGTTTCACCCCTTTATGGCATGGAAATGCCCCGATTCTGAGTACCTTCAATGCTGCGCCCTGTTGTGGGGTTCCTTTGTTCCTTTGGACTCGTTTTTATTTCCCCTTGAGGGGTCCGGTATGGTTCAGTCAGGAGAGATCAAGCAGCTGCTCCTTACACTGCCGCCATCTTACTGGGAAGTCTCTGAGCAATTGTTTATTAAAGATTCACTTTTACATATATTTCTGTCAATTCCTATAAATTTTGAATTTCAGACTTTTATCAGAATTGTTCTAGGATGGTTTCCTTCCGGCCATTCTGATCAGGGTATTTTGTTCTTCATTATTGCATTGGTTTATTGGTTTCAGAGCTTTCAAGTATAGATAATTGACATGTTTTCTTTTTTGAATAATTTATCCTTTCCTGGGTCTAGATTACTATTTTTCTCCTATCACTAAATCATAGCCCAAAATTTTGTGCTGTGGTGCCAGGGTAGATTAGGATGAGACTCTGACACAAAGAAGAAGGGGGAAAAACAATCCAACAACAACTGAGAAACAAAAAACTCATATGCTTTATATAATATAGTCAAAAAGAGTTGGGTGGGAAATGAATTCATCCCATCCCATCGTCTATTATCTTCATATTTTTAGCTAATTATTACTGTAGCAAATGCAGTTTTATTTGATAGACAGTTATTTGGCTCTTGTGTCAGGACAATGTGGGTTCAGTTTCTACCAGAAATTAAAAAAAACATACTATTTGACCTTTATTAAGTTATTTCACTTCTCTAAGACAACAAGTTATAAAAGAATTGTTGATAGACTGAATTAACTATAATAATTTTAAAAAATCTAGTTTAAAAAAGTTAGCATCTGCTTACAAAGCAGAAAGTTTGCTTGCTTCTTTTTTTGTTTGTTTGTTTTAATACTTCTGGAGTATTGCTTGTAGGTGCTGTAAATTCTGTACCTTGAGACATCCCTTTACCCTAGGTAAATATCCACTGATTTATAATTTGAAAGATGCCATGGTCTATTTTCTACGTGTGTGTATGTTTGTATTCTATAATTAAAATGTTTCTGCTTTTGCAATGCATTGTAGTATAAGGCAAAAGAGGATTTATTTTAGGGGGTGGAAGGGCAAATTATTTTCTAGTTTCCAAATCAAAAGGAATTTAAAGTCTTGAAATGATAAAGATTTTAAGAAATAATGTGGAAGCATTTCTAATGTTTATATTGATATGTTTCAATTACCTGCAAAAATTTATGGAGTAGTTAGCACTCATTACTATAACTGTGGAACACAAAAATTGTATTTCCTGATAGAATATTCCTTACTATTACCAAAATATTTTGGAGCTATTATACAGGAATCTAGACCTCTTTTGACAATATTATGCAGGAAAAATATAAATAAAATACTATTGTTTATATCAGTGGTTCCCAAACTATTTTTGGTCTACTGCCCCCTTCCCATAAAAAATATTACTTAGCACCCCTGGGAATTATTTTTTTTAAATTTTAATAGCAATTAATAGGAAAGATAAATGCTCCTATAGCCATCACCACCTCCTCTGGATCGCTGCAGCACCCACCAGGAGGCAGTGCCACCCACTTTGGGAATCACTGGTTTATATTAATGACAAATGTAAATTAAATTAAAAGTGTCAAAATCATTCAAATTTAAATACATAGTAAAGTTATTTATTTGTTTTGATCCTTAGTTCCTAAGTCAAGATTTCATAAAGGCACTATTTGCGTTGTCTAGTTATAAAGCAAATAGCTCTCCACTGAAAATAATTACTACCTATTGAATATTTTAGGTACAAGTAATATTGGGGAACCAATTTGAAATTATTCAAAGATATATAGATAAATTTTAGCAACCAACTATCTGGAGGGTAAAATTCACAAAAGATTTATAATTTTAATTTACATTATTGATAATTTTGGTATTTTCCTAATCACTTTCTTAAATATAGATGATCAACAAAAAATAATTAAAGCTATAATTTTAGTAGGTGATGATTTCTGAGGTCTAAATGCTAACACTTAAAAGTTGATATTTGACAATGATGTTATGAACTGATTCCAACATTCCTCAGTTCAATGAGGAATGAAAAAAAAATTCCCTTTAAACCTCTAATGTTCTTCAAATTATTTACTTATATTGTTGAAATTTTAAAAAAGTACAATAAATAATAAGAGGAGAGGAAAGAAAAGGTGGACTCAATCCCTTGTATAGATATAAATAATTCCCAAATAAACAAAGATACTTGAAAAATGTGAGATAAAGTTTTAGAGATTGAAACTGGATACTAATGTGTTATTTAAAAATTTTATTCATTCAATCATCCTTTAAACCTATTCTCCATTATATGAAAAAGAAAAAAAATCTTTAAGAAATTCATGAAAAGAGCACCATAAACTATTTTGAAAATGCTGTCCTCTGAAATGAAGAGGAAAAATTAGGTTGACAGAGTTAAATTATACACATTCAATTTTTGTCATGTTATGGCTATTGTGGATCATTTCAAAATAACTTTAAAGTCAGAAAAAACAATATGTAAATGTTTTTATATGAATAAAGAACATTATGTATATTTAAAAGTATTATATAATTCATCATTTTTCAACAGAAAAATTAAGGTGATTGTTCAAAGCTAGGACAATAGTAAAATTGTTTCTAAAATATTCACGAACTCTAGTATTCCTTTCTTGATAAGCTACAAAATTAGGGAAATTGTGAGGCATATATTATTTAGTATTTGAGATACAGTTGAGATAATAGTTACCTCAACTGAATATTATTTGATTATTCCTAATTTCATTAGTAAAACTAATAAACTGGGAACAAAATCAAAATTTGAATTATTTAGAAATAAATGTTGTATTTAGTACTTTCACCTAATAAAAATGATAGAAATTCTCCTAGTGAAATGCCAAAGAACATGGTAATTTATTAATCACTCTTTTTTTCTTCTTTTTCGCTTTTATGTTATTAGTGTTTCTATTTGTATAGATATTCGTTTCACCAATGAGAATGAAACACCACATACCTTATCCTGTGAAATTCTTCTCTGTTTTCCCCCTACAAATACCCCATAGATGATTTATCTAGAACACTAGAACTTCCTCCAGGTTAGTCCACAAGGGATAATTTGCTTTATTGTCATTTAAAAAATTTATTTTTCCATTTCTTCCCACTAAATATAATATAGAAAAAATTATAATGAATGTTTCTATTTCAAATTTTATATTTTAATATAAACTTCTACACTACCTAAACTTGGGTTAGTTTTCTAAGTAAATTATGAAAGAGAAAATATTGTTTCCTATTGCCTCTTAATTCTCTTAATTTGTTCTTGTTCTTACTCTATTCTATTTTTACCCTTTTGTCAATTATTGGAGTATACAATAGACAAATTCATTTTATCACTCATGATACTGGGGAAAATAGCAACCGTTCTCCTTTACAGATAATGAAGGCCTTTGGTCATAGTCAGAGATCTATTCATTACTGTATTTTTAACATGAAGGAAGGCTCCATTTTTCTATTCTCATTTCATCTTTTGATATGCTCCTCAGTCAAGGAGATGAATAAGGAGAAAAAAAATTAATCAAATACTGAACTTATTCAAAAAAGAAGGAAGCTGGAAGTTTGTAGATAACAGCTTCAGGGATTTTGATTATGTGGCAAGTGTGAATATCATGAACCTCAAAGGATAATAGTGATGGAAGTAGGAGAAGAACTTGGATTTAGAAGTTATGGTTAAGAGTATTCCAACTCTCATTTCTTTGAACAATAGCGTAACATACTGTCTAGATTTGAGCCATTAAAAAAATTCTTGCATTTATATGACCAAAGAATTAATTTAGAATTTAACTCATATATAATGTCCCATTGTTCTTACCAGCAAGTTCTGTCAATAAGAGCACACTAGAATCCTTTTTAATCTATTAAAATTTCCTATAACTTATGCTTTGTTAGAAGTCATTGAGAACCTCTATAATATAAGTTATTGAAGTAGGATTTTGTGGAGGTATCATCATATTATATGATTTTTATTGTTCTCTTATAATTTCCTAATGTTGAATAGTCTTCTTTTACTAATATCAAACCAGTTTTTTATAATGAATAATTTTGTAACTGTATTTCATATTCAAAGCATACTGTTTAGTATCTCTATTTTCTGTTTTATTTTTTCCAAAAACAAAACAAAAACAAACAATGTAGCTATTGCTTTTATGTATATTTGCAGTTTTTCATGGCATTAGATTAGTAGTTGACAAAGAATAATTCAGGTTAATAGTTTTCTTTAGAAGAGGTACAAAATTAATATATTAACATTTAATGTTTAAATATATTCAGGCATATTTCATTTGTGCAAATTCAGCTTTTCGCCTTGGTAGAGTAAAAGTGAGAAAGAAAGTATTAGAGAGGCAAAAAGAAAAACTATGTAAATAGTATGGGTGATTCTGTCTTCTGTTCCACTCAATGAATATATGTCCTGTAGTGATTGTGAGATGGGAAAAATGTGAATCTATTATTTCCTCCGTTGATTCCAGTTCTTCAGTTTATCTCATATTGTGAGTATTTCAGCATTACAAGTTCAGTTCTAAAATCATCTCTTCGTATTTCTAGTAAATCCATTTATTCTGAGCTTACAGTGGTAGAGGCAATGAGATAAATATTAGTTCTTCTTCCTTGCAATTCTAGTAAGCTAGAAGGTCCTTGCTTGTGCTCTCTGAATTTCTTCCATTTTTAATAATGATGATAAAAGGAGGATGAGGAATTATGTGGTATAAGATTGTGAAATTTTTATTAAAAAGTATTTCCCTCTAAGTTCACTTTTCCTGCCAATCAGAGTTTTATCTCTTTTTTTGCTTCTTTGTTTACCTCTTGTTGAGTAGAAATTCTGCCACATTTTGCTCCTGATCCATAGCTTATGTTGAAAAACTTGAGCTCATATTTAGTTGTTTCCTTAGCAAACACATTTCAACCATTTATTCTCTGATATAGATGGCATTATTTTAAGGACACCCTAGATCTTTTCATGAAAAATATTAAAATATATTATTATATATTTTATGGACTATTCATGAAATTTTAAAGCGATAGTACACAATCTTTACCTTATATACTTTAAAATCAAACCCTATATGTGACTGCTGACTGATTGTTGGAATATTTTTCTTTTCATCTAATCATTATTTTTTTAAAAAATTCATAAATATCTACAGTTTGATTTATTGGAAACATTCTCATATTAATAACATATACACGTTTCCTCAGCCAGACCTAAATCTCTGGATCTTGGCTTAAAAAAACAAAACAAAACAAAAACACACACACACACAACAGAGGCACCTACTTTTTTTTTGAAGTAATATGATCTGTGTTGTTAATGCTTAGAATAGTCCCTGACACATAGTTTTTAATAGATGCTTACTGACTTCACTTCTTATTGATTTTGCATGTCTATTCCAAATAAATGTAACTCAAGAATTTCCGGGACCACCCTCTTATCCATTCATTAAGTTATCATCCCCTGCCTCACCCACCCAATTCTAAGAACTACTAATTAATGTTTGGTTTCTTTTTGTTCTGTTTCTAACCTTCTTACTCTACTGACTCAAAAAGGCAGGGGACTTAAAAATAATTATACTTTAACCTTCATTTTATTAGTCATGTTGTCAAAAAAGGTGAGAAAAGTAAAGTAAATGAAAAAAGAAGTATGCTTCAATCTGCACTGATAGTTCATCAGTTATCTGACAATGTAGATGATATTTTTCTTCTTGAGTTACTTGGAAATGTCTTGGATTACAGTATTGTTTAAAGTAGCTAAGTTCTTCACAGTTGATTATCATTACAATATTGTTGTTACAGTGTGCAAAGATCTCCTGGTTCTGTTTATTTCATTCTGCATTAGTTCATTTAAATCTTCAAAAGGTTTTTTCCCCCTGAAACCATTCCTTTTATATTTTTTACAGCATAGTACTATTCTATTATTATCACACACCGCAACTTGTTCAGAAGGGACGTAACATATTATAAATAACATAAAATACATATGCTATATTAAGAGTAGTGCTTGAAAAATTCCTTGTCCTGGTCAGGTGATATTTGCAGTATACAGTATGGTTACCACATTTTAGGAGAAATATTGATTGGTGGTAGAGTGTGTCCCTCTCTCCCTCTTGCTGTAGAATAGAGTCATGAGTTCTAAAACCTCCATTTAAGGAGAAAGCTTAGATCAAAATATTTCATTTCTGACATGACTGTAGTATTCTGAGACTTCCCTGATTTTTTCCACCCTTCTATGCCTTCCATGTTGTGTACTTTCCCCACTTCTTAGCTTTACATTATTTAATTGATGGATTGTATAGTGAAGAGTAACCAAGGTGAGTCTTTGAGACCATGTTATATGAGGATCGATTATAAGAATCAAGGAATGTTTACTCTGCAGAAGTGGAAATTTAGAAGGGATATGAAGCTTCCTTCTTGTATTTTATGGACTGCTATATGAAAAGAGATTACACATACATTGTTCTGCATGGCCCCAGAGGACAAGACTAGAAAGAGTGAGTAAAAGCTAGAAAGAGGGAAATTTAAGCTTGTTACCAGAGAAATTTTTAAAAGACTTCTTAGCAATTCAGACTGTGTAAAAATGGGATTACCTGCCTGGAGACATAATGGTTCCCTCTCAAAGGAGATCTCCAAGGAAAAGTTGAATGCCCATTTATGAGGCATGTATTAGATACTATTACTCTTCTGGAATGAGTTGAATTAATTTGATGGGCTCTCCATTAATTTGCTATTATACAAGTCAATTATAAGCACTTATTTTTTCTTTTTGCTTGTGTGGTGATGGCAAATATATTGGGGGTATTCAAGGAGAAGGCATTGATTTCATTATTTTATTGCCAGAGCACAATGCTGCAAACCACTTATCTTTAGGAAGAATTCATTTGTCTTTGAAGAAAGGAACTTATTAAGCATCAGGAATAAAGGAATTCAAGAAAATCTACTCATTCTGACTTTTTTTAGCAGAAGGACAAAGCTGCAATAACATGGGATTTAAATAGGTTCCAAATTTTAAATCCCCTCTCCCACCAAAGACATACTACATTTCCCTAGAAAATATTTGAAAGCCTCAGATATTATTCTTAGAGAATCTTTTCTCTTCTTTTAGTATCTTTACCTCTTTCATCTATCCTGATGATCAGTTCCTGAATGCCTTTAAAATTGGAACTCTTTAGTGCCAGATTTCCCAGATGTGAATTTCATCAGTTTTCATCCATCTCTCCCATTTCTTTTCCCAAAGTTCCCTAGCCATTTCCTCACATCACTCATTAAGTATTCAACTAATGGTCTAAATATAGTAGTTATTTTATCATAATGGATGAAAATGTACTCCTAGAAATTCAATTTCATTTCCAATTTCTTTATTGCCATGGTTTCATCTTTAAAAGTCCTGGCTCAGCTTGATTTCACGCCAAAAAATTAAGATTGCTTTTGCTATTAAAATATTTCTCTATTTATTCCTTCATTTATTTATCTACATATGTGTTTATTTGTTGCAATGTAATTAATGTTGCTTATTTTATTTAGACTATAGCCTTTCCCTTTCCAGGATTTTGCAAATTTACTATCATCTGAGTTTATCTTTCATTGCCATAACTTTGTTGAGAAAAACAGATAAGTTTCTGAGCTTAGTCAATAACTTTGCTATAGCAGTTGAGTTACATTAAGTAAATTTCTCTAAGAAAATATAATAATTAATGATTTTAGCTTTTTCATTTTGAAAAGCAGGTCCTACAGACCTGCTTTTATGTGGTGTCTTTTCTCTATTCTTTCTATTAATGTGTTATTGGCTTAAACTTTTACTGTAGATATTGATGATCTGATTACACAATTAACTGATTGTGGAATGAGGGCCCAGTAGGTATTCAGTTGATTCCTGTTGAGTTCAGTTCCATTTTTAAAAATGATTTGTTTGTTTTTGTCAATTTCAGTTACTTCCAAAATTGTTCCACAATGTATAGATTTACTCTGACCATCTGAAGTTTCATCAGTGTGTCATCTCTCTTCAGTGATAACATTACAACCACTCTGTGACTACGTAAATGATAGAAAGGTGTTCCAGCTTATAGAGCACTGGATTTGCAGTCAGGAAGATCTGAGTTTGTCTGGTTTCAAGTGAGATCCTGAGCAAAGCATTTAACTTCTGTTTGCCTCAATTTCCTCAACCATAAAATAGAGCTAATAATAGCACCTACCTCAAGGTATTCTTGTGAAGATCAAATGAAATAATATTTGTAAAGCAATTAGCACAGTGTGTACAATATAGTAGTTGCTACATGAATTTTTTCGTAATTGTTATAGAGTTGATTTAATTGTGTCCAAATCTTTGACACCTCTTTTTTGCGGTTTCTAGGCAAAGATAGTAGAGTAGTTTGCCATTTTCTTCTTCAGTATATTTTATTGCATCATATGAAGAAACTGAGGCAAAAGGGGTTGAGTGACTCACCCAAGGTCATACAATAAGGGTCTGAAAACAGATTTGAACCCAGATTTTATTGTCCCTTGGCCCTATATCATATACACTGTGTAACCTAGCTGCCCTGAAGTAGTTTTTTTCTAGATTATATTTTGGTCAGTTGTTGAGTCTTCTCTGAGCCTTCATTAACCCATGGACCATATTATCTGCGTCTTTTTCTTGGCAAAGATACTAGTGTAGGGGAAGCTAGGTGGCACAACGGATAAACACCCAAATAGATATTATTTCTTAAATGGTCTTCAGAAAGTGCTGTCATATTGTAAAGATGTTCAACTATGAAAGATTTATACATGTGTTATCATGCAACACATATTTCCATGTGCATCATGTTTTGAGAAAAGACATATATCATGTATACCAGAGAAAAATTCATAGAGAATATGAATTGAAGAATGGTATGCTTCAATCTAAATTCAGACTACATTGTCACCTCCTTTTATGGCTATGGGTAACCTTTTTCACCAAGAGATCCTTAGAGTTTTCCTGGATCCTTGCATTGCTGCTAATAGTGAAATCATTCAGAGTTGATCATTGTACATTATTGCTTTTAGTTTGTACAATATTCTCCTGGTTCAGCCTTCCTATTTTTATTTCTGCAATTTGGATTAACTTAAGAATGTCACATTTTGAGATAACTTTTATCCACACATACACACAGCTTTTCTAGCTAAGGCTAATCCATTACCCACTACATTTCTTCATAGTGCTTCTCAACCAGCCATGTTAATTTGTGCAAACCACATACACTTTTATCTCCTAAGCTCCTCCTTTGGGTTGTGACATCTGTCTTTATTGACAGAGGTTGTTGAAAGCATATGCACTTATCTAGCATTATGTACCTTTTAAAGTATTACTTAAGGTATATAAGGTTTTCTTCTTCTTTTAGAAATAATTAATCATAATATCAGATTCCCTCATTCCCATCCAGTGATTCTTATTATGGTGGGAAAAAATTCATTTTGATTCAACAAAGATTTTATAAGAACAATATGGTCTTCATCACATATGCTCCTAACATGCTCAAAAAGAACAGGAATCTAAAGGTGTATTTCTGCTGGTTTCTGGTAGAAGTCACCTAGCATTCTTTTAGCATCTCCAGTGAATTTTGATTTGACTTAGGGACTGGTAGGGTCTAAATTTGACTGAAAAATGAGCACTCCCATCCTAAGAGATCATAAAAACAAGCCACCGGAAATCTATGTTGTAGGTAGCAGTGAGCCACTTAGCTACCATGGAAATTATAGAAAGATTGCAGCCAAGACTGATACCAAATTCAACATTGGTGAGTAGAGGGTATGCTGGGGGGAAGATTTATGTCAATTACTTTTTGTCTATCCACTTTCCCTCACTTCAGATCTAATTTGCTAGTTCTTTATTCCCTTCTCCATTTTCTCTCTCTTCCCTAGAGAAGCTCGTACTCCAGTGAGAGAGCCAGTATATAAACAATTCTATATTTAAATGATAAAGATTGAAGGGAATCACAGAGGAAAGGGAATAACATGAAGAAGGGGGAAATGATACAAAAGGAACCAGAGGAGAATTTCTGCCAATTGTGGGATTTGAGTTGAGTCTTCAAGGGAGCCAAGGATATCAGTAGGCAAATTTGAGAAGGGGAATAATTCTAGGCATTTGAACAGTGAAATGGCAGAGTCAGAACATGGAATGTCACATACCAGGAATAGCAAAAACCCTAATGTGGCTAGATCATAGTATGCATGGAGCAGAGTAAATTATAAGAAAACTAGAAAGATAAGGAGAAAATTTATTTATGACTTTTAAAGCCAAGCTAAGGATCTTAAAGTTTATCATCAAACCAATATGGTGCCATTTAAATGTATTGAGTAGGTAAAAGCATTATGATGTTGGCTGTGTGAGTTGAAAGAAGGGAATATTTATCAATGATTAAGACTATTATGGTACCTTTTATGGTAATAAAAATTGGGAAGTTTGGAAGATGGGAGGTTTTTGAGAAAAGAACAATGTTTTGTTTTAGACATGGTGATTTGAGATACCTGTGGAACATCCAATTCAAAATGTTCAAAAAGCAGTTTTAATGTAAGACTCTAGTGTAGGTTGAAGTTATATAAATATACATAGATGATAATTAAACCATGGGACTTAATGAGATCATGAGTTATAGTATAGAAGAAGAACAAAACAGCTCCCAGTGCAGAGTCTGGTGAAATAACTATAGTTTCTTGCTGTAAACTGGATGAGGACTTAGCAAAGGTGACTGAGAAGAATGGTCAACCCATTAGGAGAAGAATGAGGAACAACAAACATCATGAAAATTTTTAAAATTTTTAAAAGAGAGAATTTCCAGGAGAAGAGAGTGATCATTAGATTTCTAATCAATTACTCCATGAACAAGAATTTAAGAGAGCCTACTATGTGCTCATACTATAAATACAAAAACAAAGGAAGCTGCTACCTTCAAGGAGATAATAGTCCATTAGGGGAAACAACATGTACATGTCTTTATCAAAGATATGTATATACATACATATAGGTATAGATTTATATGTAAGCATCTAGACACACGTACACATGTGTAGGAATGTTTATATGTGTGTGTACATGTTTTACTTATATGCACACATATACATAGAGAGTACTTTGTAAACATCAGAATTCTACACAAATTTTAGCTATTATTGTTGTCTTGATTACAGATGTATAAATAGATACATAGATGCATAGACACACTAATAAAATAAAGATAACTTGAAGGGATGATAAACAACCTATGAAAAGTCATTGAAACAGAAATGAAATGATTATGCAAAATGGCAAGGAATTCAGATTAGCTAGAATTTAGATGAAGGAGAACAATTTTCAAGATTCTTGCAGGGTGTATTGGAGACATATTGTGATAGGCTTTAAGATATCCAACAAGATTTCTTTTATTTGAACCGAGTTAATAAGAAGTTATTGGGTATAGAAGGGGGTGTAAGAAGCGAAGCAAGGCATGGACATCTTGGAAAAGAGATGGAATGCTGGGAGACAAATCTCAACCCGTACCCTGGGAAATGGTACTTTGCTGACTGTGTGGAACTATAATCAGAATAAGCAATGCAGGTCTTAGGGTTCAAGTTAATATTCTTGAAGCCAATATCATGAGCATCAGAGGCAAAGAGGAAATCATTATCTGAGGTGAGGTCCATGGGTGCAATAAGCAAGGACATTTGGTCTGTAGGCAATATAAAGAAGATTATCAAAACATAAGCATCAACCAAGTCTGTTCCAGGTTCAAAAGAAAGGCCTACATTCTTTGCAACATAAAGAATTTCTGTAAGCATGTCAGACACATTAACTCAAATTAACCCAACTTCTTCATTTTCATTAATATTGGATTAGCCTAAGTGAAGAGAAAAAAGCTTAATTTTGATCAAAATGTGTTTCTTCCCTAATCTTCAGAATGGTGTTTCCAGCATTATCCTTCTCTTTCTCAACTGGGGATTTAAAGGAAAATTAGTATTTGTCAGTAAGAAAGCATTTATTTTGTGCCTATTATATACCAAGTATTACTCTATATGCTGGCAATGCAACAAAAGATGAGAGATGGTCTTTTGCTCTACAGGAGGTCACACAGTTTAAAGGAGGAGATAGCATTCAAATAACTGCAAAAAAAATGCTAAGTATAGGATAAATTGTGATAATAGTCAAAGGGAAGTCATTAGAATTAAGGGAGAATAGGAAAAGGCTTCATGTAGAAGGAAAGTTTTTTAAAATTTAGAATATATGAATTATTCTGATTATTCTAAATGAATACAGGATTTCTTTTATTTTCCTCTTTTTCTGTTATATACCAATTGTATATCCATTTAAATATCTTGATGTTTCAAATTTGAAATTATTTTTAAGTAATAGGTATTTGAGTTAGAAAGCATTTATACAAGGTATTTCTGCCTATTTACTTGGCTATAGGAGATAATCTAATAGTTGCCAGCAAAAATATATTAAAAAAGGCTCTTTTCAATAAATATTTAGATAAAAATATATGCTTAAAACTTAACAAAAACAACATACTCATAAATTTTTAAAATTTTTATGCTTTCTCTGACACAAATTTCTCTCTTTCTCTCTTTTTCTATTTAGGAAAGATGCTAATTTTGAGTCCCCCTTGGCACAGTAGAAATATAAAAGTCTCTTCCCATTTGATTCCTGATTCTTCTCTACATTTTGATTTATGCCTAACTCTGAATGAAGAATAAGCCAGTCAACTAGTATCTGAAAATTTTTACTTCTGTGATACAGTAGTGTTAAAAAATCTGTTTGAAGTCCGCATTCTCCCCAAAGAGTCAGGGTTTTAAATTCTGGATCCATTGATGCTAGGATTTGATTTGATTTTTTTGAGGGAAAAAATATTGGTAGCAAATACTTTGCTGTATTTTTTCTTTCTAATAGACATTATATACACACACATACATATATAGTAGCTAAATGTGCTTAGAATTTATTTTAATGGAATTCATTATGCTATGAATATGAGAATCTTTTTAATTTTTCTAGCAATAAAAGATCAAAACAATTTTATTCTTAAAAAGTGAAAAATGAAAAAAAAAATATGTGTAACTGACTGGATTTAGGATACCCATAACAAATTTAGTGGGAGCTATTGTTGATTTCCCTGAATTTAGACTAAAAAAGATCTGGATTCAAATTTTGTACCTAGGCAAATCATTTAACTTATCTGAATCACAATGTAAAAATGAAGCTTTCTATAAAGGAGAGATAATTGTTATTTGTTCTGCCTACTTCAAAGTTTTTAGAAGGAAACACTATGGAATTATTCTAAGGCTGAAAATCCTCCTTCCCCCAAAAAAGTTACTCTTGGTTCCAAACATTTTGTGGATAAGCCCCTAGGCATAACCACTGTTCATAAATGCCCATGGTTTTATTTACTTTTATTAGGCATGATGAAACATGATGAAAACTCATCAGTTTAAAAGAAAAGAAACTTTCATCGAACAAAGTAGCAAATAAAATGACAAAAACAGATCCACCTCACGTATACTTCTGGCATCCTTTGCCAAATGATACCATGTTGCCACTAGGGAAGGCATGTGTACAGAACACAGTACACTCCAGAAATATATTCAGTAGACAGAAATACAGATAGCATGTGGTCAGAACACACATGAGAACAGAGAAGAAGCACATATCACTGGAGAACTGACATCTGATGCAGCAGAGCTACTGATGTCCTCTGGGGATGTCATTATTCTGCTCTCTGCTGGGCATCACATCTCTACTTTCCAACATGCTTTCTCTCTTGGGAGTCTCCACTGATCTTATGGATGCCAAGCTGGGCTGTGCAATTATGTCTAAACTGCAAAGTGTGATTCTAATGAAGAGAATTATAGGCATTGTGACTGACTGTTTGTGAGATGAATTTGGACAAGTTTCAATTCAACACCCCCAAGGCCAACCACCTACAACATCTACACATTGTGGTTGCCATGCTACTTATCCCAAGGGAGTCAAATTTGGCATGAGGATGCATTAGTTAGTGAGTAAACATTTAGACACCTACTATGTTCCAGTTACTGTGCTAAGCATGGGATACAAAGAGGCAGAAGTCCTTCTGTCCTTTTTAATAAATATCAGTGAGTATACTATTAAAGGCCTCCCCTCTAACACTTTTTTCATGATGTCAGCAGGATCCTGGTTGCTTTTAAGACTGTTAAGAGAGTACAAATTCTTGGCAAGTTTTACCAGTCTAAAAAGTCTGGGAGAGAGAGAGAGATGCTTAAATGAATTATTCCCATTTTATAGATGAGGACATTCAGAAGACAGTGGTTAAGTGACTTACTCAGAGTCATATAGCTAGTGTCTCAGGCTGGATTTGAACTTTGGTCCTCTTGACCCCAATTTTAGAACTCTATACACTATACCATTAAGCTGCCTCTTTTCTGAAGAGAACCCATGCTAAATTAGGCAAAGTTCACTGCTACAATACTGGCTACTTGGTAGAGCACTTTTGCTTCTGTTTGCTATAGTAACTTGTAGAATAATGGATTCACTAGAAGGTTCTGCTAGGTAGTATTGTATGAAGCAGAACTTCATCAAGCAAATCATTGAAGCATTGAAATGTTTATGTAAAAAAAATAGCCATTATAAAACTGAAAAATACTTTAATTAGACATGGTGTTTTTTGGGGAAAGATGAACTAATATCACCTACTACAGTAACAATTGAGTTTTAATATTATGATAATTTTATTGCATGTGTGAGGATTAGTGGCAACTTGGTACAAGGGAAAGTACACTAGATCTGGAATCAGAATTCCTGGGTTCCAAATCCAATTAGGCAAATAGCATTAATTCATTCAACTTCAGTTTCCTCATCTATAAAATGGAGACAGAAGGGTTAAATAATAATGAATTTTAAAATCAAAGCCTAATTAAAAATACTTGATGTTGGAAAAAACATGCAAAGAAGAATAAACTATTACACTCTTGGTAGAACGTGAAATGATTCAACTGTTCTGAAAAACATCCTGGAATTTTGCTAAGAAAATTATTAAAATGCCCATATTCTTTGACAAAGGTTACACTACTCTACATATAATCCAAGGTTAATCAATAATTAAAAAGAGTTCATCCAAATGAACAATATTCATAATGGCACCTTTTGTAGTAGCAAAGAAATGGAAATAAAATATTTGTAAATCAAATATAGAATAGCTAAACAATTCCTGGTGTGCACACACATACACACACATGGAGGGAGAAGGGGTAGGGGGAGTGGAATGGAAAAAGAGGAGGGAAAGAAGAGAGGAAGAATGAAAGAAAGAGGTGGGGAGAGAAGGAGGAGAATGAGGAGTAATAAAGCAACACATTTGGGAAGACTTATGAACTAATAGAAAATGAAGTAAACATAAACAAAGATGAGAATAATGTAATTAAAAAAAGAGCAAAACAATGAAAAAGTGTTGTGAAATTTAATGCCCTACTTGGCCTCAAAGAAGAAATATTATAAGGTGATTCCTCCTATCACATTTTTTTTGCAGAACTGAATATGGAATATGGAAAATAACATCAGACTGTTTTTGATACATTTGTTAGAATATGTTGAAAAAATTAAAGGAGAAGTGAGGATGATTTGAATGAAGGATAGATTTTTGGAAAAGTAGGAAGGCAGAAAAATAAGAAATATAAATTATGCAAAAACAAGATTGCAAAAATAAAATATTTTGCTTTTATAATTAAATCTTGCCCTGACTTTCTTTATTTCTTTCTCTCTGGTCCTTATATAGTAATCAATTTTTAAAATCTTCACTATTTCCAAAAAAGGGCAACTGAATATAGCAAATAATTATTAAGTCCTTATTTCATGCAAAGCCATGTACTTCTGATTAAGTTTGTCGAATACAGGGTAGTAGTAGAGAGTAGTTATGATTAGAAAAGACTGTAGGAAGAAGGAAAGAGGAAAGTGTGGCAATTGTTCTCAATGCAGCTTGTCTTTTTGTATCTATTCTATAGCTATGTTTATGTGTTCTCCTATTATGGTTACTTTTCCTCATAATGTGTCTTGTAAACGGGTAAGAGCTTTAGCTACTAGAAAATATATTTTAAAGTAAAACACAATTATTCCCCTAATCTTAGAGAAGTGTGTTTAAAAAAGGCTAGATCAAAGTGGGGAAAAGGGTTGGTTACAAAGCAGATATACTTAGGAAGTCCCTGGGGTGATGCTTTCTATTATGATTATGTAGTAGAGACTGCAAAAAGTTGAGAGGCAAATGGAAAAAAAAAGCCTTATAATTTTCCATTTCCTATAAAAGATGTTCTTTACAGTCTAGTTTTGCTTTTTTCATTTCAAGCCTAGCATATTCTAGAAACTTTCAGATTCAAATTCTGAAATTCATTGCAAATAATGATTTAAAAATAAATACTTGATTTCTACCCCTGCAGTTGCTTGCTTCTATTAGTGTAAATAATCTCCTGTGGCCTGGAGAGCTATTGCTCACTCATTAATTGGTTAACCAGGGAAGATTTCAATTATGTGCCAAATTTTCACAAAAGCTAAGGCTGTTATTTTGTTCAAAACGCTTTTTGGGATCCCTAGTTAAAAGTTGATACTGAATCTATGATTTATGATGTATTCTTTTTAAGTGTTACTGAATTTTATGGCAAAAAATCACTTATTAATGGAGGGGATTAGTAAGAAAGGAGAAAGAATAATGAATGACTACAGTAGAAAATGTAATAGACTGATTACAGAAATCAAAATTTCACTGTTTTCACTTTCAAACTTGATGTGAGACTATGAGCACCTCTGGGCCTAAATTTTATCATTTGTAAAATAAAATGGAGAAAAATAGATACATATATGCAATAGTTTAATTATATGCATTTATTTTTGTGATCACCAAAGCTCATGCATTATTTTATTATTTTAAAAAGCATAGGATACACTTTAAACCCTGATAAGGCTTGCAAATGGCAAGGATTCATCAGTATGAGTTGGTGATAGACTCCCATTATTCTTCATAAGGAAATTCCTTAGGCACATCTGTCAGTCCACATTTGTCAGGGAAACTGGATGTTGGGCAAACACTCTATCAAGAGGTGCAGGTTCAGTTTTGGAAAGAGGAAAAAGTAATCTGTGTTGGAACAATGTTTGCTAAAAAACTAAGAGAGATTGGTATGCAGGCCTTTATTGTAAAAGAAATAATTTCACTTTTGTACAATGAGCCAGTCAAGAATTAGTTGAAGCATCAATTACACCCACGAAGAATGAAGGAGAGAGATAGGTGATAGAACCAATGCAGAGAGGTAAAATGAAGAAGATTTAGTGAAGAACATCTCACAAGGCCTGAGACTCAAAGTGGGGAGCAGGGTGAGACTCTGATAAAGACATCATTTTTATTAAAGGAACTGATGTAGTAAATGGAGACAGAGGAATCTCTCTGTGTCCAGAACCATTGGTCTTGGGGAAAGTCATGCAGGTGAATGCATAAAGGGGTTGAAGAGAGATGCTCACCTATGACTAGTGTGGGATCCATATGGCTATAAACCATTCTCAGGGGGTGATTTAGATATTTTAAAGAGGAGGTTTCCCCAGGTCTACACAAACCCACATAAGTCGATAAAAGAATATAAAAGGGTTGTCTGGTTATACAATCCAACCTTTGAGGATGCTGAGTTGCTTTTATCAGATAGACATCAATGGAACTTTTGTTTGTACAAAGTTATATACATATATAACTTTGTACAAACAAACATAACTATGTACATGGCTATATATATAGCCATGTACATTATATAGCCATGTACATAGTTATGACTAACAAGATAACCTTAATATACTAATGATTTAGAATTTTGAGTATTAACACTATTAATATAGCTTCAGTAAGATACTAACATAAAAAAATTAGGATTAGATGTTTATGTTTATGCCTAGACACAGTTTTATAGCTTTCCTACAAGCACTTTGCTTGAAGAGTTTAACCATTTTAAATGCTTTGTTATATTATAAGACAGATAGCAAGTTGAGATACAGTTTAGCCTTTTGCAGGTTTGTATTTGATTGTATTTCAAAGATATTTTTATTGCATTCCTTAGATGTAGTTATTGCAACCTGTATTTGTTGCAAAGTTATGTTTTGCACTTGTGTTACCTTTTTTCATATATTGTCATGCTTGTATTATATCCAAACCCTTTTTTCCCCTTTGTTTAATTTCTGTTCCCTTCTTAGATAGTGATAGACAGTTAGAATAAGGCATAGAAATAATTTTATCTTATTAGGAATAGAGAGCATAGTGTTGAGTTTTTAAGAACAGGGAAGTTAGTTTGGATGTAGTATAGATGAGGGTGATGTGTGCAGAAATGCATCATGCCTGCAGAATTCCCAGTGGAAATTCTAGGTACTAGAAAACCGGGTTTACTATGGGATCCATATGGCTGAGAGGGGTTCAAGCTGCAACAAAGAATTCCATAAGCCCCCCAGAACTCTAAAAGAGGGGACAGTTAAAGGCAGTTGGAGTCCTGGTATAAAAAGCCAGGTCACCCTTCTTGCAAGGATGCTGAGGCTTGGCGCTTGGTTCTGGGGACACATACTCTGTGTAGCTGTTGGAGCCATTCAATCTCTGACAGCCAAAGTGGCTTTACTTTTTCAGACCTTCAAACAAGACCACAGTCTACCTTAGTTTAGCTATCAAGGTTTAGAAAGAAGAATATTTAGGAGCTTAGATAGGAGATCAGCAATTCAAGATTCATTTGCCCCTTTGGGGGGAGGGGCTGCTTGTTTTAACATAGCTATTTTAGATAGATTCTCCTTACCTATCAATCCTAAGCCATTTCCCTCCTTCCCATTCCCAGATATCATTAAACCCTTATCATCTAGGAACAGTGTCTGTATACAGATAATTTGGGGAAATACATCCTCCATAAACCAAGTTCATTTTACTAGTGGCTCTGAAGTTGATCCTAACCTCTGAGCCAGTGAGCTTCTAAGACATCAAGTTTCACCTATTCTATCCTGTGGGGAAATAATACAGAGAAAGATATCACCAAAAGGAGGTTTAGCCTTTCCCCACTTACCATCTTGGCACAGAAGTTACCAAGCTAGACTATCCTCCATTACCAAACTGTTTACTGTTAACTGTTAACTGACTTCCAACTGCTTAGAGGGAGTGGGGAGGTGAAGAAGTACTCCATAAGCTCCTGTCCCTCCCATTCAGTCAAGCCTGCCTGTGTTTCTCCAAAGACCAGGAATTAGGGAGACTTCATTGTCACTGACCCCTGTCATCTTATAGTTTCCTTAATCCCACACTAGTTACCTTTTGTCGTGGGAGGAAAGTTTCAGGAAACAGATTCCATAAAATCTGAGACAACAAACTTCCCAGACAAGGAATAGTAAAACAGCAAAAATGTAACTAATAGCATAAAACATGATGAGATTTAAGAGTACACCCAGTTTCCTATAATTGAAAACTATCTAGAATTGATCGTTATTAGACTGCAACTGAAAACATTATTACCCGTTTAAAAAAATAAACTTCTTTTACCTTCTGTGACTTTTGTAAAGGAAATTTCCTGTTTTAACATTTATGAGACTGATGGATAATTTTTTCAGGAATCAGATGAAGAATTTTTATTCTCTCCTTAGGCCCTCAAGAATTATTAAATGCAGTTACAGTTAGAAGTCAGTAGATAAAAGTTCTAGTGAGCAAAGTACCAAGCTAACTTTTCCCAAAGTGAAGGGATAATAAAAGTATATGGACAGTGTTGGAGGGAAAAGGGAGGTAGGAAATAGGAGAACTGGTGAAATCTCCCAAGTTCTAAGACTTTATCAAGGGACCATTGAATTACATAATCTTTAATATCTCTTCCAGAGCTGAAGCACTACCATTCTCAGTGTTGTATAAAAAAACTGAATAGCAATTTGTTGAAAAGTTATTAAAAATACAATTTATTAATAAAATAAATGCAGTATAAATACAACATATTCTCTGTGATTTTTTAAGATTAGTTGTATTTCTAAGGTTATGACTTGTGTCCTTATATTCCTTATTCACTTTGCAGAGAGATAAACAGAAGAAAAAGTATTTAATTTTGCTGACACAATGGGAAATATATGGTAGGGAAGTTGTTTGATTTATTAACAATTTTATTCAGACATATATTGATATGCTAAACTCTCAACTTTTTTTTTTGCCCGTGGTACATCCTGAGAATAAAGAACAATGAGTTTAACTTTTAAATATTAAACATGTTGGGGGAAGAGTATTGTTCCATTTTACATTGCTATTTTAATAACTTTTTCATCATGTTTCTAATTTGTCAAGTGGGGGTGGGGATGGCAGTATTTATTTTCCTTTTCATTTGTTTTCAGTCTGCTAAATAAAAAGGTTTTAAGTATACCTTAAATGCACAACTGCCAAAATCATCAAAGCTTTTGTGAAAACAATTTTGTTAATAGTCTTTTATATCAAGAGATGGTCTGAAGCAGGTGACCCTGCTAGGAATTTATTTTAAGACTTTTCAGTAGGATAGAGGATCAAACTGTAGCTATAATTTTACTTTGCATTGACTGTCAGTTGGAAATATATAGGAAAAGATGTTCTATTCATATAATTCCCCATAAAAGGCCTAAAAATTACATATTTCAACATATTCAACTGACAACCTATGCTTTATTTCACATAAAAATGGTGCATTGAAGAGAAATAAACACTCTGCAAACTATGAAATTCACTTTAGAAAGAACAAGTTTTTATTCTTAAGATATAATTCACAGTGATAAATTGGAAACTAAACATAGATGACTTAATAGTTTAATAATTGCATATGATAATGAGGTGGTACAATAATAAGTAATAAAATGAGTGATTTTCTTTTAATTAGTTAAAGATGCCCTTCAGTAAAAATCCTTTGACCTTGTTTTTAATGGATTTCCAATTGAGAATTTTCTTTTCTATTTAGAAATGGAACTGAACTAAATTACATAGCATATATGTGTGTGTGTGTGTGTGTGTGTGTGTGTATATATATATATATATATATATATATATATGTCCTACCTACTATTCCTCAGAATTCACACACATATTGATTGTTAAAAGGCTATGTTAAAATTATTTTATAGTTGGTTGCATTTAACAGCTAATTGTATCTATATCATGCTCTTGGCAAAATATAGCACATTGCTTCTCAAGGTATAATGAAGACAAAATGAGATAATATTTGTTGTTTTTAATGAAGTTCCCAGCAGAGAGTAGATACTTAATAAAACTTTTTTCCTTCCTTTGTTCCTACTGAGGCACTGAAACTATGCTTCTAATAGAATACCACCATAGTATGTTCGAAGTAACCTGTAGTCCTTAAATATTGGGTTCTTTCGAGCTAGAAAAGCTCAAAATCTGGATCTAGTCATTTTAGCAAACTAAAACATTGGGCTGAANTATATATACATATATATATATTTCAATTTGACCACATCTCAGATGAACTTCCCACATGCAAGGCTTCAGCCTGCTACATCTAGTAGGAAATCAGTCTTTTCAGCAATGGATTCAGTCTCCACGAAGATGGATAATGTTTGTGGTCCCTACGTTGGTCCATGCTCCATGTAGCAGCAGTATTCTAGAATCCCTTTATACACTGAACTGTGTGTACCAATGCCTAATGTCTCCCCATCCTTCTTGCTTAGGATATGGGAGTATGCTCCTAATCTTCCCAAATCAGGGAAATCTTCTTAAAGGAGGAAGTATTTGAACTGTAAGAGAGTAAGAGATTCCAAGGACAAGTGAAGAGCTATGGAATCAGAAGAGAATGCCATGTATAATGAATAGGAAATAGACTGATTTTACAAAGACACTGATCAATCCAGAAAGATGAGCTGGTTTAGGAGAAGTAAAGAATGCTAAATATAAGCTCCTCTGTGTAGCAGGTATGCCTTTTAGTGTTTAGTATTCTTCTCCCCTATTGCACCAGTTTATCGTTCTGGACTTTTTTTTTAGGAAGGAGACAACAGTATATATTTGGAGGTTATAGAGAAGTAGTCAGATGACATTAAAAATTTTAAATGTTAAAAAGAGAGAGGAAATGATGAAAAAGTCAAGTTCATGGAGGATGGAAGAGGAAAGATGGAATCATGAGTACAATGATTAGGCTTAGGAAGAACTACCTCTTTTTCAGAGCAAAGAAGGGAGAAAAGGGATGTGATTAAGCCAATTTGAATTAGCGAACTGGAGAAAAGATAGAGCTAAAATTGAATGGTCTCAATTTTCTTGGCTTTGTATAAAACAAGATATTCTTTCTCTTATGAAAGCTGTGGGAGGGGATGGAAAAGGAACACAAATTTGTTAAGCACCAGGCTCTATGTTGAATATTTTATTAATAAGAAGTAATATAGGACAGAGGTCTAATTACTCTATACAAGGAGTTAAATCAATTGTATAAAAAAATCAAGCCATTCCCCAATTGATAAATGGGCAAGGGACATGAATAGGCAATTTTCAGATAAAGAAATCAAAACTCTCAATAAGCACATGAGAAAGTGTTCTAAATCTCTAATAATTAGAGAAATGCAAATCAAAACAACTCTGAGGTATCACCTCACACCTAGCAGATTGGCTAAAATGACAACAGGGGAGAGTAAAGAATGTTGGAGGGGATGTGGCCAAATTGGGGCATTGATACACTTCTGGTGGTGTTATGAACTGATCCAACCATTCTGGATGGCAATTTTGAACTATGCCCAAAGAGCACTAAAAGAATGCCTGCCCTTTGATCTAGCTATAATATTGCTGGGTTTGTACCCCAAAGTGATCATAGATAAGCAGACTTATACAAAAATATTTATAGCCACGCTATTTGTGGTGGCAAAAAACTGGAAAATGAGGGAATGCCCTTCAATTGGGGAATGGCTGAATAAATTGTGGTATATGTTGGTGATGAAATACTATTGTGCTCAAAGGAATAATAAACTGTAGGAATTCCATGTGAACTGGAAAGCCCTGCAGGAATTGATGCAGAGTGAAAGGAGCAGAGCCAGAAGAACATTGTACACAGAGACCAATATACTGTGTTAAAATTGAATGTAATGGACTTCTATACTGAAAGCAAAGCAATGACCCAGGACAATTATGAGGGACTTATGGTAAAGAATACTACCCACATTCAGAGGAAGAAGTATAGGAGTGGAAACACAGAAGAAAAACAACTGCTTGAACACATGGTTTAATGCACACGTGGTTGGGCATGTAGACCCTAAACGACCACACCAATGCAACTATCAATAATATGTAAATAAGTCTTGATTGATCACACATGTTAAAACCAGTGGAAATATGCATTGGAGATGGGGGTGGTGGTGAAAGGGAAAGTAAAAACAAGAATCATGTAACCATGGAAAATTTTTCTAAAAAAAAATAAATTTAAATTAAAAAATTAAATTAAATAAAATTAAAAAAGAATATAAAAAAGAAGTAATATAAGTGACTTTGGGAGAGAATAGAGGGTTAAAAAATATTGAAGAAAGAGTAAAAGGGATTTGTATGCATCAGGGAGGACTCATTTGATAAAATAACACTAATTGTAGTACTTCCAGTGAACATCATTGCGTGACTATCTCTCGCTGCCTTAACCAGTATGAAATAGGAGATTTAGAGTGTGTTGTATCTATTGTTTCCTTAGGTTTTGCAAAATAATTTCCTCAACTTATGAGGTAGGTCTACTAATCAAGTATAATACCCCCATTTAACAGATACTGAAATTGAAGTTCTAAGAAATTTGCATAGCTAATAATTATGTGGATTTTCTTTTCAAAGACCAGACTCCTCATTCCATGTCCAATTCTTTACATATAACCACAGTGCTATTTTTAATTAAAGTAGTGCTAAATTTTGAGTAAAGTTTGTACTTGAATTCTAATCATGGCTTTTACTCTCTAGATCTTAGATTGTTTTTTTTTTAATGAGTGATTTCACATGTTGATATCTAAGTTCACTTCTTGCTCTAAATATCAAGATCCTATGCTTTTTAAAAGATGCACATATCCCACAGCAGATAGTTTGTCTACTTATACCAAAATAGAAACGTGTTTCAGATCAATGTCTAAAAGTATCTATTATGGGGAAAGAGCCTGAGTGAGTCTGAGAGCCCTGGCCCAAGAAAATGTGGTGGGATTACAGAGGAAGTCCAAAAGACTTCCTTAAGAAGGAAAAGTGCAAAGAAATGGGAAGCTGGGTTTGCTGAAGAGTCTGTAATTGCTCATTTTAGTGTCTGTGGTCCAAGACTGGCTCTGCTGGCAGCCAAAAACAAGTCCTAAAACAAGAAATTAACTGGGCTTATTCAGAATCATAGACAACTACATAAAACAGACCACATTAAAGAAATGGTTGTGTAACATTATAATGATTTCTCCTCTTACATCATAGCCCTTGGTTTAAAAAGAAAATACCTTCATTCTATTAAGTTGCTGTCTTCCAAACCACCTCTCTTCAAATGATTAGAATTCAAGAGCACAGTGTATATGTTAATATATAAGTAGTGAGCAAAGGCATAGATTTTACCTTTTTTAGAAAATTTCAGCAGAATATAGAGAAGTAAAGAGAAATACATCAAATTAAGGATTGTATGTATAATCTAGCTGATGCTTGAAGTAAAGGATAGTTTCCTCTTCGTCTTCATAACATTGTTACTAACCAAATTCCAGACAAAAGTGTTCAGTTGTGTCCAACTCTTTGTGATCCCATTAGGAATATTCTTGACAAACATACTGGGATGGTTTGCCATTTCCTTCTCCAGTTCATTTTAAAGATAAGGAAACTGAGGCAAATGGTTTAAATGACTTTTTCAGGCCTATATAATTACTGTCTGAGGCTGGATTTAAACTTAGGTCTTCCTGACTACCTACTGCTACATATCTGCCCCAGGCATAGAGAGGGTTATTAATAAATGTTTGTGAATGAACATATTTATGGCTATACACACACACACACACATATATATATACACACACATACACATGACAGGGAACTATAGTCAAAATAAATATAAAATATACAATGTCCTTTTATAGGAACAAATTAACCTGTTTAATCTCTGAGAGGAGAAGATGAATCAAAATATTCATTTCCTACATTGACAAATCATTAGAAATGTTAATGATAATGTTTTTAAATTAGGTCATTTTAGAACTTTAGAATAATTACTATGCATGCCTACATATTTAGCTTCCTGGTGTAGTTTAAATACCACAGTCACACAGTGTAATAAGTTCCTAACTAAAAGGAACTTTGGGGAAAATTATTAATCCTAAAGTCATAAAAGCCAGGTTTAAATTCTTCCTCTAATATTTATTAACCATCTTTCCTCAGATTATCCTCTCTAGGCTTTAGTATCTTCATTTGTAAGATTATCCAAAAGAGGCTTTCAGAGTCTCTCTAATCTTATACTTTCATTTACATATGAGGAAATTGAGGTAGTTTATACTATATGGAATACCTGTTACAAAGAGGCAGTAATCAAGTAGAATGTAAACCATGGTTCAATGATGCCAAAATTAAAAAAAAAAAACTAGTTCATAACAAGTCTAACTTGCTATATCCATTCAAAAGAGTTATTTTTTCTTTCTTTAAAAGTCAGACTTTGAAAACTACTATTCTAAAAAAATTTAAATAATGACAGAATTATGGAACTTAAAATAAGGGATGATTTTCATCTTTGATAATAAGATACAATGATAGTAATTTCAGTATGCAAGTATTAGTGAACAAGAAGTTTCAAAAAGTGTAATTTTACCTTAATCAGAGAAAAAAGTACAAAAGGTTTGTCATACTTAAAACTTTAATGATCTTTGGATGATTCTAAGATATAATTCATGTGAACCTTTCTCAGGGGATGCAGATCACAACCTATTTAAACCTTCCTATCCTGAGTGAAAATTTCTCATCTCTTCTAACAAATTTTCCACAAGGAGTCTCCTCTGAATATGCTCCTTTTCTTGCCCTTGTATGGACAATATGAAGCATGTAACTGCCCATTAGTTATACCTCCCTCTCATTTCATGCCAAGCATATCTTCTTCTTTGTTATATGGGGCTTTAATGACATGCTTAATGCCATTTCTCTTGCATAACTACTGGTTAGCAATATATTGTATCCTACTCATGCCTCCCTCATAATTATTTGTTGACTTTTGATGACACTGAAATTATTATTTGGAGACTAATATTCTATGACTTATATTTATAATGTACCTAGCTTTGAAGAACATTACTAAAAATGGTAGAACCTTACTTCATAGAGAAGAAAGGGTAATTTTTCAAAGGTAATTTCAATCTATCAATAGGCAATTATTAAATGCTTACCATATAATACTTAAAAAGCATTTTCTTCTTTCTTTGACTTTTTATGGTGGTATAGACTTAGAAAAGGCATAATTAGATCAAAGTATATACACATTTTTGTAATTTTCTAGGCAGAGTTCCAAATTGTTTTGCAGATTTTCTGGACTAATTCACAGCTCCACCTACAGTGAATTAATAAGCCTATTACCCTCCAGCCTCTTCAACATTTGTTACATTCATTTTGGGGGGAGAGGGGAATTATCTTTGGGAAATCATCTTTGCCAATCAAATGGGTTTGAAATAGAACCTCATTATTTCTCTAATTTGCATTTCTCTAATTATGAGTTATTTGGATCATTTAAAAATTTGCGTATTGATTACCTGGTTTTAATCTTTTGAAAACTTCTTTGTTTTCTAATAATGTTATTATCACATGGAGAAATGGCTCTTATTCTCATAAATCTGAAACAGTTTCTTGAATATCTTATATATAGTACCTACATCAGAGAAACCTAGTTCAGAAAATTCTTCCCCCAGTTATGTTTCCCTGCTAATTTAAATGTTCTTAGTTTTATTGGTACAAAATCTTTTTACTTTATATAATCACAATTTTCTTCTTCATCTTCTGTTATCCCTTAGTCATGACATCGTTCCTTATCCATAGATATGAAAATTAATTTCTCCTATGCTCTTCTTAATGACATTTTATGTCACTTTTGTTCTAAATCATAGATCCAGTTTGAATTTGCAGTACAGGCTATTGGTCTATACTTAGTTTCTGCCTGACTGCCTTCTAGCTTACCCAGCAGGTTTTGTCAAATAATAGGTTGTGATCTTTTCTTCACTCTTCTCCTTAGTTACTTTCTTTCTGGAAATGTAATCACCACTACCAGGTTAGAACAATTAGCTTGCTTTGGGTTAATATAAGGCTTTGTAGTGATCATTTTTTCTTATTTTTGGAGTTTATATTAGAAGAAAAGCTTTCATAATCACAATAGATCAGAGCCCCAATTGAGCAGCCTTCCTAACATTCAGACAAAGGTTTACTTCTTTGTCCTAATTTAGACGTTTTATTAACTTTGCCTAACCTAGAGACTCTTTATGATTATGGTAATGAAAAAAAAATTGGGGTACATATCGGTGAAAGCAGATAGCAAACTATATTTTACTATCTTATTGTATGCAGAAAAGGAAGGAAAATAAGGGAAAGAGTAAATTCTTTTTGGAACTTGTTTGAATAGATGGGTTAAACTGGTATCATTTGCCTGAGTTTTCTCTTCTAAGAAGAGAAGGGCTCACAGGCCCTTCTCAGGCTCCCCTTTCTCTACAGCAGTTCTACTCTCTTTAACTTTCTTCTTTAAATATCTTCTTTCCACTTTTCCCCCATTTTTGACCCTGTGCTTCTTATTCTTCTGAGGAAAGAAAAAAATTGTTCAATCTTGGGCCCAGCTATGAATATCTTCTGTTCAAAAATGGCGATGATGCTCTTGAACTCATAATAGGGAATGTCTTAAATTGTAAAACACAGTGTAAATGTAAACCATTATCAAATCATACTTCCAAGAGAGTTATAAGCTAATAATAACAATAATAATTAAAGCTTATGTTTTCATAATACATATTTTATGCCAGAAGCTCTGCTAAATGCTTTACAATTATCTCATTTTAGCATAAAGAATAAAGTTCCTATCTCTAGACCACAAATTCCAGTATAACAATCAATACAATTTTACATTAGTATTTTGGAACATTATTTTCATATTGTTTCAGATAATTTATATTTCTTCTTTAAGAAGACAATAGCTCATTCTTAATCTATTAGATCTTTTCAAGGTTGGGATTTAGATTCTACCCATCTGTTTATCATTTGGGAGGTAGCATTCTGGGGACTGAAGGGTCGATGAACCATTTAGGGATCTCATGCCCAAACTGTACCTTCAGACTGCCTGTGAGCCACCCACATTATCCCAGAGAGCAGAGGGAGGAAGTGCTCAATCTGGGCTGTTGGGAAGAGGGGTGAGGCAGGAAAAAAAATGTCCTCAGGCGCAGTGGAGAAGGGAAGGGGAAGCAGCCGCCTCCAGCACACTGGGACACACATGCCATGTCTTTACCAACACAGACAGAGCAATCCGATCGTCCAACAGGAGCAACATATCCTTTCTAGGGAAATCTCTCTTTAATTTGCACTCTTTGTTGGCTTCTTTCATGACAGCACAAACACCTTCGGTGTTCATGGTTCTCCTTGGTTTAGCCCTCATTTGAAAAGAATAAAATTGTCTATTTTCTGTCTTTTAAAAAATCTTATGATTTTGACATACAAAATGGCACTTTATTATAAGGGAACATTTATAGGGGCATTTTTGCTCTGCCGAATCCAATGCATTCTGAGAGTCAAGAACCATTAAGCATGACAGAATTTTAGATTCTTTATGCTTTTCTTCAATCAAATGTGTGCAAATAAATATGTGGTTTGTTACAGAATATCATTTGGGAAAGCCTACACACTGCCCTCTCCTATCTTTATTATATAAACTTTAATGGTAGAAAATCTAACTAATGAAACAGAAGTCTTTAAAATATGTATAAGATAATATTAAACCATGTGTAAGATAATATCTACAGGGAAAATCTCTGAAATGTTCATGGAAGATTTTTAAAATATTGTCATCAATTATTTAACACATTTTAATGAAGTACCTTTCCTTTTTAATTGATTCAAAAAAGTTCTCTTTTACTAACACATTACTTGGATAAGTCATCTGAGTTTGGAGATAATCTTCACTTCTCGAATCCTTTGCCAGAAGAACATAAATTTTGGCAAGTCTTAACAAGCTGGAAAAGTTTCAAGTCCAGGCTGGCTATAAACTGGATTTGTCATCTGAGGACCAACTCAGCTTAGTTTGGAGGAGCTTATCATCAGAAAACTGTCAACAGGTGATGATTTTTTTTGGACCATAATAACTTCCAAAGGTCATCAACTATGGTGTTAAAGGGATGTTATTTGAAGTGAGTTTACACACTGATGAAATACCAGAAATTTGAAGTCTGAAAATGACAATATAAATAGGTTGCATTGTCTTTCATTGTTATAACTATTTAAAAGTTCATGGTACTTAAGTAAAATATTATAAAAGTCAATAAAATGACTATATACCACCAACAAAATTTCTTTGAATTTAAAGATACAGGATTGTCAACTCCATGTTAGTCTATCACTTTAAGTGTAACTTTTAGCTTCAGTTAAGAATGTGTCACCACAGGAACTATTGAGATCATTAGACTCTTATAGTAGAGTCAAAATGTGAGTCTTTAAGTATATGTTGAATTTTGCTTGTTTCTATATTTAGCTGAAATCCAGTAGAGCAAATGTAAGCACACACAAAGCCAAGCTGATGGATTAATCCACATCATGATGCTTTTTCAAGTTACTATGGGGAGCAGATTAAGAAATATTCAAATGCAAAAGAAATGCTCATTTTTAAGCAAGAGGAGGGAGATGGCATGTAATCATTTTTAATAAGAGGTCTACATTTTATGATGCTCATCCTTAATTAAGAAGCCAGAATCAAAGGTATCAAGATGTTTAGAGTGTCATTGAAGAAAATTCTGATATATTTTCATCTGAAGATCCTCCTGAAAGCACTAGAGGGAAAAAGGTTACCTAAATTTTAGCAAAAATCACTGACTTCATAGTCTAGTTCCACCAGCTGGAACAGAAATTTATTAAAATTTGAAAAGAGTTTGCAGATATTTTCCCCCAATAATACTTTTAAATTCAAAGAGCTGAATGTTCTATGTATGCACTTGGGTTTTTGGATCAAGCCTTCTGTAAATATCAGTAATCCAGATAGATGCTTAGATAGATAGGTAGATGATACATAGATAGACAGACAGAGATGGATAGACTGACAGATGGAGAGATAGATTATAAATAGGTTGTAAATATATAGGTATAGGTAGATGTAGATATATTCTTTCAAACTTTTTTTCTTCTCTATTGCTAATATGCAGAAATGTTACCATTTCAAACTCTTCATGATTTATGTGAGATATGAGATGTTGTTTTTTTTATATAAGGTAAATGTTCATTTCACAGAATGTGTATGTACCTATAACTTGTACATTATTTACTCAACCTCATTAGCAAGGCTGTACATCAAGTTCTTGTAGTTATTGTAAAATAAATTTGGCAGTATTTTTACATGTTTCTAAAATGAAATATTTTTCTTATTAATTCACCCTTACATCACTTAGAAATCTGGGCAGAGTCACCCCATAGTTGTTAGCATTTAACAGTTACACAGACTCCCTTTACATCACTTATCTCAGCTACATTCACTCCCCAACCTCCACTCTACCCCTAGATAGAGAATGGGGTAGAGATTTTCCTCCATTTAAAGAGAAATGTAGGATATTTCTTAAATTTTCTTCTCCTTATTTTATTCCTTCTACATTTCCCCCTTCAAGCAGGAATGAAAGAGATTATCACTGTCAACAGTAGCTACTAGGAGAAAATAGCTAGCATTTACATAGAGCTTTAAAGATTTGTAAAGTATTTTACAAAAATTATGTCACTTTATCCCAACATTCCTGGAGTATTGGTACTATTATTATCCCTCCTTAAAAATGAGGAAACTGAGCCATAGAGAGATTTTAAGTGACTTCTACAGGGTGACTTAATTAGAAGATGCCTGGGGAAGAATTTTTATACTTGTGTTCCTCACTCTAAGTCCAACACTCTATCCACTACTTCTCCTCAACAAGAGATAGTATTTAAAATTAAATCAGGAGAACTAGATTTCTGATAGTCAGTTCTCCTCTCTCCCTTATCTTTCCCAAACCCATGCACAACTCAAAATATGTATCGACCTCTGTTTTGTAGTACCATGTTCAAGTATCCCTTCTACATGGCATAGGTTAATGATCAGCATACCCCAAATCTGGAAAATCCACATCTTTTTTTTTTTTGTCTTTCCCTTTGTATCAGAGAAGGTCTGATTGTTTTTTACTTTTATAGGGTATATATATAGTACCTAACTGCAAAATTGGTGTTAAGTATTTAGTCATAGACTACATGTAGGTTAATATTAAGATTGGTGTCATCTTCTGGCTTTTGTGTTCTTTTCACAAACTTTACTTTTTATTTATTTTAACTTAAAAAATAAATTGTGTATATTTATGCTATTAAAAGATATAATATATAGATATTATATGATATTAGACATATATTTTCTTGCATCATCTACTTATCTTCATGTGTCTTCTGTGACTCCTACAAAACTTCAAAAGATTCACATTTAAATTCTTATCTTGCTATATCAAAATCACAATGGAGAAAGTTGCAATGTAGAAGGGATACTTGTACTATTATTTCAATGAACTGGGGGGAAATGGTTATTCTTCTGTAAATTATATAAATCTAGAAGCAAGGAACTGATTCAAGATATTTTATATGGATATGAAAAATTAACTAAATATTTAAGCTGATAAAATACCAAAGGCTATGAACCAAAATCATATTCTCACCTCAGATACAAAAGTATATATTTATTTAGGTGTTTATTTATTTATATATTGTAGATTTGTAATAGACATGGGAGATCATTAGAAAAGTAAGTATCTAGTCTATGTAAGTAAAATAACTGATCTAAATGTTAATTTTCTTGGGCATATGCCAATTTTAACATATAATGTCTTTTTATCTAATGTCTCTAGAAAGGAATAAGTGGAGGGACAGTACAAATGGCTACACTTAAGTCATCAAATTGATTGCATAAGACATAAACTAGAAAAGCCAAATGGTCTATTATTTATAATCTAAGAATGTTAAGCTTTTTTTGTATTATAAACACAATGAAATATTAGTCTGTCATAGAAAGATGGTCGAAAGAACATTCAGCTTCCAGTAAAACGTGAGTTCATTTTCCAGCTTTATAACTTCCTCACTATATGGCTATGATCTTCAGTTTATTAATATAAAATAAGGTTCAATGATATTCATTTTACCTGCTTTATGTGATTCTTGGGAATAAAGGTTGCCATAAATAGAAAAAAACAAAATATAAATGTGAACCATTATCAAATTATTATTTCATAATAATCATAAGCTAATAATGATAATAGAAACTAACTTATAATCCCTACTATGTGCCAGGCACTTTGCTAAATGTTTTATAATTATTATCTAACTTGATCTTTACAAAGTTCCTGGGTGTTAAGAATTAATATTATGTCCATTTTACAAATGAAGGAATGGAGGCAAAAGGAAATAAAGTGATTTGCCCACACTCACACAGCTATTAAGTATTTGAGGTTAGATTTGAACTCAGATCTTCCTGATTTCGGTACCTAAGCATGACAGAGAAGTGACCCTGTATTCTTTATAGCTATACCAGCAAAGCACTTCTGTCAGGTCCTATTGTTTAATCATTCAATAAGCATTTACTAAGCATTTAATATGCCAAGAAGTGTTTGAGGTCAGATTTGAACTCAGGAAGAGGAGTCTTTCAGACTCCAGACTGCGTACTCTATCCACCCTCCCTCCTAGCTGCCTGAGAAAACATGTACATGAATGTAATTATAATATGTAAATATGTATGTATATCATCTATATTTATGTATGGGTATGAATAGATGCATATTAATATAATAGCATGACACCTGAGTAGGATATATCCCTTGTTATATTCAAACTCTGAGTCTCACCTTGATTGAAAAGGGAGACAGTTGGAAGACATCCGAATGTTCCTGGACTTTAGGATAGCAGAAATGTTTTGTAGGATTTTAAATATTTCCTTGCTTTCTTTTTCATAAAGGGAACCCTTTTCCCACTGTTATTAAATCAGACATTAATTTTTGTGGACATAACATTTTGTGAACTTTTTGCTACAATTCCCTGAGATTTAATGAAAAATTCTGAATCAAATGTCATAGTTCTTTCTAATGGTTAATCTCTTTGAATCTCATAATCACTCCACATTTTTATATCATTATGTATATATCCTTGATCTTGATTATTCATTATTTTTTCCTTTCATAGATTATTAGAATGTTAGAGTTTGAAGGGACTTGAGACATCATTTAACCCAATACTCTTCATTTTAGAGATGAAGTCACCAAAGCCCAAAGGTGGTGATTAACCCAGTGTCCTGGATTCAGTTAATAAAAGTCAGGACAGTACACAGAGATAGAGACTTACAAAAGAAGGAATACAATTTCCATTATTCATAATTCCATGCACCCATCTGTTCATTAAGCTAACATTCATTAAGAAAATGCAATATATAGAGAACTGCACTAGGGTCTTGAATGGCAAGCTGAGTCACCTCTAATGAATTTATAGTCTTTTGGGGAAAAATAAGAAAAGGTCCCAAAGAGAAATAATGTGAATTAAATATTATAAGTGCATAGAGGAGAGACACAACTTTAAAAAGTGCTCTGAGTGATTCCAGAAGAGAAAGATCACTTTTAGCTTGTGTATGAATGCAAATTGGAAAGATGAGTAGGATTTTAATAGGTGAGAATAAATTCTAGTCTTGTCATGCACTTGTGTGAATGAAGCTGGCGAAGTGAGATAAGTTGTGATAAAACTGGGAAATGGAAAGTAATCCAGTTTGACTTGAATACATTATTCATAAATAGAGAGTGACTGAAAGATAAAGTCTGAAAAGTTATGTTGGAGATAGAGCATAAGGAGCCTGGAATATCAGGATAGTCAGTAGGAATTTTGTATGGTTGGCCTGAGGGAATTGGTGTAAGGATTTGGGGCGGGGAAGTGATGTGAATAAAACTTCATGGAAGAGTAACTATGCAAGATCAACTAAAACCAAGAGGGGCAGAGGATGAAAATCAATGAGACAGTTAGCACAATAATTAGTTAATGAATGAGAAAGACTGTACCTTGAGTGTTCATTCTTTCTAGGAAAATAGGACTAGGCTTTATGGCTGTATCTTCAGATATAATCAGGTAAACAAATTTGTAGCAAGTTGTCTTTAGTGAACAGAGCCACAAACCAATTAATTATGCCAGGCTTGTTCCTTTGAAGCCTTATACCTCAGTTTCTCCTGCTAGTCTATGTCTTAGAGAAGATGATTAACAGCACCCCTTCCATCTTCCTTAGTGTCCCTGATCTCTCATCAAGAAGAGGATATAAGCCTATCTCTTTTGATAGAGCACCTAAGGTTCTAGCCTAGGGGTAACCACTCATTCTCACAGGAAAACCAGTTAAGATATAATATTAGCCACTGCAGAAGTGGTGATGATAATGATAATAATAATAATAGCATTTATATAGTTCTCTAAGGTTTATAAAATACTTGCCTGTTGTTTCATTTGATCCTCATAGTCCTGGGAGATAGATACTATCATCGTTCTCATTTTTAAAATGAGGAACAAAGAGGTAATTTGGCTTGCCCAGGGTCACACAGCTAGTAAAGGTCTGAGGCAGAATTTTAGCTCAAATCTTCTGAGTCTAGAACTCTATTTCCATCTAGTTTCCTGTTAAATTAAGAAGGGTCTGGAATGGCTTTTCTCACTCTACAGAGGAGACTCCCTACTAGTCTGTGATAATTTGCCCATTAGATGGGAATATTATGTGGGATTGGTAGGGAAGTTGAGGTAAGAATAAGACCAGTCATGTGAGAATGTCAGTGGTTTTCTGTACAGCTACACAAGAAAGTAAGAGCTCGAAGGCTCCATCTGGGTCTGGATCAGATAAGAAGCTGTGTTCTAGCTGGGCATTCATTACACATAGGATATAGTAGTCATCATGTTCATCTTTTGTAAAGAGCAAGATGCTCTCTAGGCATGTGGGGCTTCCTTCCCCATTTCCCTCTGTGTTTGTTTTGTGAGGGCCTCACTGCTAAGTTTGTATAATAGATTTGTTTTCCCAGAGTGTTTGCATGTGGTTCACAGTTGTGCCCTTTGTTGCTTTGGATCTATGGCAAAGAAAGCTAAACAAATGTGTCTGAGAAGTCATGAAGTATTCTGAAGATTTTGCCCAAGGGCCTCCTGTCTGATCATCCATGGCAGAGCTCAGTCTCCTGTCATCTGAAAAGATCGTCCACTGGATGACATTTTAGAGGAAAAAAGAATTTCTGAAGCCTATTACTACAGCAGGAAGGAATTAGGTGTAACATATATGAAAGTTGAATTTTAGGATTTGGCACTGATAAGGAGTAAAGGAGAATCAGTAGTTAAAAAAACGAATCAGATTTCAAAACTGTCTGCCTGGGAGAATATCAGTCTATTTATCATAGAGTATTTAGATAAGGAGGGAGGTTTTAGAGAGAAGCCAATGGTTTCAGTTTGAGTCTATGAGTCAGTCAGAATAGTATATGGGATTGCTAATTGAGGGAAGAGGAAAGGACAATGAACAAAGCTTTAGGAGCTGCCTAAGTTAGAGGGTGAGAGGAAGAAAAGGATCCAGGTAAAGAGATAGAAAAGGGAGTGCAGGGGAGTACATTATCACCAAAGCTATAGCAGAACTTTTTAATTTTAATTTAATTTTAATTTATTTATTTTAAACCCTTACCTTCTATCTTAGTATCAGTACTGTTTATTGGTTCCAAAGCAGGAGAGCAATAAGGGCTAGACCATGGAGGTTAAATGACTTGTCCATGATCACACAGCTAGAAAGTTTCTGAGGTTATATTTGAACTCAGGGCCTCCTATTTCAAGGGTCTGGCTCTCAATCCAATGAGGCACTTAGCTGCTACAGGACTCTTTTAAAAAGACACCAATGGTTTATAGTTTCAGAGGTAGTCCCAAAGTCAGGCATTCTCACTTGAGGAACATGATATGTTTTCACATTCTTCTTTTGATGTTAAATCCTTATGTAGCCTTGGACAAACCTTTTGCCCTCACTAAACCTCAAGATTCCTCATATTTAAAATGAAGAGACAGGCTCCGGTGGCTTTTCTAGGCCCTCCCAGCTTTAAGTCTATTAGTCTATTATCCTAAAATAAGGTATTTTAAAAGATTATTCATTGATTTTGGAGTGGTAACATTTAAGAGAGTTCTGATGGATCATTGCAAAAGCAGATCTAGTTTTCAAAAGGGTGTTGATATAGATAGGGAGATTTTAAATGTAGATTAGAGGTTTGAGAAGGAAGATCAGGACAATCCAATGTGTTTTTAGGATGTAATAGAGCCAGAGAAAAGTTGTTGTAGACAAGTAAGTAAAATAAAAGTTAAAAAAAGTTACCTTGTTTCATTGAATTGTTTTTCTCTTTAAATCTTAAAAAAATAAGTTGAAAAGCAAAAACATGGTGGCGTGGTATGGTTGTGGAGTTAGTAAGCATAGATACCTTTTAAGGGTACAATTGTAATGCACTTTTTAAAACGGGGAAGATGCCTTTAAACAAGGATTCTTTTTCTTACCCTCTAATTTCTTTATTTGATGCAGCTTATCTTCAGAGTCCTTCTGCCTCGACACCATTACTGTACTGACTATGCTTTCTCAAAGATTACATTGACCAATTAATCTTCAAAACAGGTGGCTTTTTTCCCATCATCATAACCATTGACATTTTGGCTTTGTTTTAACTGTTGAAAATGTCCTAAGACTGGAAAGCATATTCTACTTCAGCTTTTAGATCTTCACCCACTCCAAATCATAATCCACAGAGCTGACTAAGTGACTTTCTGAAAACATAGATCTGCCCATGTTACCTCACTTCCCAATAAACTCAAGTGGCTCACTATTAATGTCAAAACCAAATTAAAGCTCTTTCCTTGGCATTTAAAACTATTCACATTATTATAATCCACTTCTGTGTACTCCAAGCTCCAGCTATTCTATCAGACTTCCTGAATCATCTTCTTTGGGAGATAATCCATAGCACTCTCCCAATCATTAGCATTTAGACTTCTTGGCATTGTTTCATACAATATTCTTTTATACAGCTCAAAAGTCCCTCTACTCTATGAGACTTTGTTTAGTTCCTCTATGCTGCTTTCCCAAAGCCCACATTTTATAGTGCCTTCCCTTCTAGGGTTACTTTCTATCTACTCTGTATTTATCTCTATTTTCTGTTTGACATATATTGTCTCCCTCATTAAAACATAAACTCCTTAAGGGAAGAGATTGTTGTTTTTATTTCTTTTGTAGTTTTAAGCTAAGTCTGAAGCAAATTTCTTATTTACAATATTTTTCCCAATTACACATAATAACAATTTTCAACATATGTTTTCTGAAATTAAAAGATCCAAATTACTTCCTTCAGTCCTTTCCCTCCCCCCTCATGGAGACTATAAGAAATTTAATCTGGGTTTTACATATATGATCATGAAAACATTTCCATATTGGTCATTTTTGTGAGAGAATATTCATATAAAACTAAAAACATCACAATTAAAAAACAAACTAAAGTGAAAAATAGTATGTTTTGATCTGCTTTCCATTTCTCAACAGTTCTTTCTCTGGAAGTGGATAGCATTCTTTGTCATTAATTCTTCAGAATTTTCCTGGATCATTATGTTGCCAAGAAAAGCTAAGTCTTTCACAGTTGATTATCATACACTTTTTCTATTTCTATATAAAATGTTCTTTGAGTTCTACTTATTTTGCTCTAACTCAGTTCATATAAGTCTTTCCAGCTTTTTCTGAAATAATCTCCTGCTCATCATTTCTTTTAGCGCAATAGTATTCCAAAACAATCATATTCTACAATGTGTTTAGCCATTTTTCAATTGATGGACATCACCTCAATTTCCAATTCTTTGTCACCACAAAAAGAGCTACTATTCATTTTCTAATTTAAAAAAAGATCAAAGGATATAAATGGACAGTTCTCAGAGGAAGAAATTAAAACTACCCATAGTCATACAAAAATGCTCTGAATCACTATTGCAACCACTAATGCAAATTAAAAGAATTAGATTAACTAACATGGCCAAAAAGGAAAGCGATAAATGTGGAAGATATGGGAAAGTTGGGGCTCTAATAAAGTGTTGGTAGAACTGTGAACTCATGTAACCATTCTGAAGAGCACTAGGGAACCATGTTCAAAAGGGTATAAAACTATGCATAATCTTTTGACCCAGCAGTGTAACTATTGGGTTTGTAACCCAAAGATATCAGAGATAAGGAAAAAGAACCTGGCTGTACCAAAATCTTTTTAACAGTTTTTTTGTAATGGGAACGAATTGAAAATTGAGGAGTTATCCAGCACTTGGGGAATAGATGAACAAGTTTTATTATATGGTTGTAATGGAATATCTTTGCACCAGAGAAATAACCAACAGGAATATTTCAGAAAAACTGGAAAAGTCATATATAAACTGATGCAAAGTGAACTTAGAACAAGGAGATCAATGTATACAGCAATATAAATAGTATACAGTGATCATCTGTGAAGGGCTAAATCATTATCAGCAAAGCAAGTTTAAAAGATAATCACAAGGGATTCATGATGAGCAATGCTATCCACAACCAAAGAAGGAACTGTTGGAGTCTGATTGTAGAACAAACCATGTTATCTTCCATTTTATTTCCTTCATGAGGATTTTTTTTACATGTACTATGTGTCTTCTATCACAACATGAGCAATATTGAAATATGTGTTTCATGAGAGCACTGATATAACCCAGAGCAAACTATTTACCACCTCAGGGCACCAGAGAGGAAAGGGAAAAAAAGGAGGAATAAAATCTGAATCCTGAAATGTCACAAAACTATTGTAAAAAATTTTTCTACAAGTATCAGGAATTTTATTTTTTAATAAGCATGAATATATATGCATACATAAACATATATATATATATATATGAGCTCCTACAAAGATTTTTGTGCAAATAGGTCTTTTTTCCTCTCCGCTTTTAAAAAAAAAATCTCTTTGTGATATCTGTGATATCAACCTAGGAGTATTGGTACTAGTAGTTCTATTACTAGATCAAAAGATATGCATAGTTTTATAGTCCTTTGGGCATAGTGCTGAATTTCCCTCTAAAATGGTTGAATCAATTCACAACTCCACCAACAATGCATTAGTGTCCCAATTTTGCCACATCCTCTCCAAATTTATCCTTTTCCTTTGTTGTATGCTGAGACAGTTTCAAAGATGGAAATCCCTATTCTAGGACTACAGACTTGATGAGAGAAGTTACTTTTGATTCACTGAGATTTCTAAGCATGACAGAACAAAGTTGCATGAGAGATTTAATTTTAGTTTGTTGTGGAGACTTTGCAGTTACATGTAGAGAGCAAAGAAGGAAGAGAGAAAGAAGGAGGAGAGAGAGACAGAGACAGACTTTTGAATGGTGAATTAGAGCCCTTAGAGTGACAAGTGTATATGGGGGCTAGTCTCATGTTTTTTGACCTTCAGTGCTTGTGATTCTAGAGAATGCTGAGAGTGGTCATCCTCTCTGTGATGTTTTTTATTCTCATGGTTTGAGCTAATATCTTATCTTGCTCTCGTTAAAAAATTAATTTGCCCTTGCATATTTTAATCTGTACAAATCTTCCAATTTCTATTTACTATATTGATTAGATAAATGGATGTATTCACTACAGCTATTTGAGTCTTTTGTGAAACTAGCATTTGATGGAAAGGACTAAGCTGGTGGGTGTAAGTTAAAGGCTACCTCCCTCAATCACGAGAGAGGTTTATTCTAAGCCATTAAAAAGCATGCTGCTAAAATGAATATATCTGAGGGATGTCAGTAGATATAACAGCTTCTTTTGCAGGTAGGAGAAACTTCCCAACCTCCTGTGGCACTTGATCACACCTGCCTTTTCTCTTTTTCTGTTTCTTCTCTGCTAAGTTGCTGCCAATGCACACTCACGCCCTCTTCCTATTTCTGTAAAAATAAGCCAGACTTTCTATCCATATTGTTTAGCACAGTGCTCAACACAGTTGTTCTTCATTTTCCAAGAGGACCAATGACATCATGGATATTGTCTTGGCTTTTTCATGAATTGGATTTAAGAGAGACAGAGATGCACAAAGTCATCAGTCTCACTCTTTTGTCTAGAGTCATTGAAATCCAGTGGCAAGGCACAAGTCAGAACAACTGACAATGGCCCAGGTTGCAGTGGCTAACTTTGACCTCTTCCATATCTAACCAAATTCTAAACTCTCCACAATGTCTGCTTCAGACACCTTCTTGGCTGTTTGAACAAATTATTCTCATCTGCCCATTATATACCAGGGAGAAATCTTCACATGATTGAGTGGCATGGCTATTCAAAGAGGACTATCACCACTGGTAAAGTCTTTCACAATTGATCATTGTACAATATTGCAGTTATTGTGTATAATGTTCTCCCAGGTCTGCTTATTTTGCTCTGCTTCTATTTATGTTGATTTTTCTAGCTTTTTCTGATATTTATCTTGCTTATAATTTCTTAGCACATAATAGTATTCCATCATAAACATTTACCACAGCTTGTCCAGTCATTGCACAATTGATGGGCATTCCCTCAATTTCCAATTCTTTGCCACCACAAAAATAGCTTTTATAATTGTTTTGTACAAGTAGGTCCTTTCCCATATTTTATGATCTCTTTGATGTACAGATCTAGTAATGTTATTACAAGCTCAAAAAGGTATATGCAATTTTATAGCATTTTAAGAATAGTTTCAAACTGCCCTCCAGAATGGTTGTATCAAGAATCCACCACAATGCATTAGTGTCCCAATTTTGCCAAATCCCCCATTTACTTTTCTTTATTATCATATTGGCAAATCTTATAGGCATAAGAGTTGTTTTAATTTTTATTTTAATTTATATTTCTCTATTCAAGTGTGACTTAGAACATATTTCATGTGCTTTGATTTCTTTATTTGAAAATTGTTTATTCATATCCTTTGACCATTTGTCAAATGAGGAATGACTTGTATTCTTATAGATTTAACTTTGTACTTTATATATTTGAGAAATTAGACCTTAATCAAAGAAATTTGTTATGAAAGTTTTTTCCCAACTTGCTGTTTCCCTTCTAATCTTGGTTACATTTTTTAAATTTAATATAATAAAAATTATTCATTCTCAGGCTATAAATTACTTACTTCTCCATAGAGCTGCCAGGCAAACTATTCTGTGTTCCCCTAATTTACTTATGTTATCACTCTTTATATCTAGATCATATACCCATTTAACTTTATTTAAATATTGATATTATTTCAATGTCTACAGCAAGTTTTAGCAAGAAGTAATTTCTTTTCTTATCTCTTTTCATCAGATCAATTTGTTTTAGCTTTGTCTAAGATCATGCTTGCTACTCCTACTTTTTTTACTTCAGCACATTAAATTCTGCTCTTGCTCCTTATTTTTACTCTGTGTGTATCTCCCTGCTTCATGTGTATCTTATAAACATATCTTGAATTTTTGGTTGTTAATGCACACTGCTCTCTGCTTCCTTTGTATTGGTGACCTCATCCCATTCAAACTCACATTTATGATTACCAACTGTATGTTCCCTTCCATCTTATTTTTCCCTTTTGATCCTGATCTTTTCTCCTTACATTCTGTCCAGTCTCACAAGTGTTTTGCCTTTAATAACCATCCCCTACTTTCCCCTCCCTTCTATTACACCCCAGTTTTGTTCCCCTCCTACTTCACTAGGGTAAGGTAGGATTCTATATACAAAATGAGTATGGTTGTTAATTCCTCTCAGAGACAATTACTTTGTTTTAATATTTAATTTTTTTTATTTTTTAGAAAAATTTTCCTTGGTTACATGATTCATGTTCTTACTTTCCACTTCACCTCCCCAAATCCTCCCCCCCCATAGCCAATGCTCATTTCTACTGGTTTTAACACGTGTCATCTATCAAGACATATTTCCATATTACTGATAGTTGGATTGGTGGTCCTATCCAGTCTATATCCCTAATCATGTCCACATCAACCCATGTGTTCAAGCAGTTATTTTTCTTCTGTTTCCTCTCCTGTAGTTCTTCCTCTGAATGTGGGTAGCTTTTTTTTCCCCCATAAATCCCTCAGAATTGCCCTGCGTCATTGCATTACTGCTAGTACAGAAGTGCATTACATTTGATTTTACCACAGTGTATCATATCAGTCTCTGTGTACAATGTTCCTTTGGCTCTCCTCCTTTCACTCTGCATTAATTCCTGGAGGTCATTCCAGTTCAAATGGACTTCCTACAGTTTATTATTCTTTTGAGCACAGTACTATTCCATCACCAGCATATACAACAATTTGTTCAGCCGTTCCCCAATTGAAGGGCATTCCCTTGTTTTCCAGTTTTTTTGCTACCACAAAAAGAATGGCTATAAATATTTTTGTACAAGTCTTTTTATCTATGATCCTTTGGGGTACAAACCCAGCAATGCTATAGCTGGATCAAAGGACAGGCATTCTTTTAGTGCTCTTTGGGTATAGTTCAAAATTGCCATCCAGAATGGTTGGATCAGTTCACAACACCACCAGAAGTGCATCAATGTCACAATTTGGCCACATCCCCTCCAACATTAATTATTCTCCCCTGTTGTCATTTTAGCCAATCTGCTAGGTGTAAGGTGATACCTCAGAGTTGTTTTGATTTGCATTTCTCTAATTATTAGAGATTTAGAACATTTCTCATGTGCTTATTGATACTTTTGATTTCTTTATCTGAAAATTGCTTATTCATGCCCCTTGCTCATTTTTCAATTGAGGAATGGATCGATTTTTTATGCAATTAATTTAGTTCCTTGTATATTTGAGTAATTAGACCTCTGTCAGGATTTTTTGTTATAAAGATTTTTTCCCAGTTTGTTATTTCCCTTCTGATTTTGGTTGCATTGTTTTTGTTTGTACAAAAACTTTTTAATTTAGTATAATCAAAATTTTTCATTTTACATTTTGTAATTTTTTCTAACTCTTGCTTGGTTTTAAAATCTTTCCTTTCCCAGAGATTGAGGAGTGTATTATTCTGTGTTCACTTAATTTACTTATAGTTTCCTTCTTTATATTCAAGTCATTCACCCATTCTGAATTTATCTTGGTGTAGGGTTTGAGATGTTGATCTAAACCTAATCTCTCCCATATTGTTTTCCAATTTTCCCAGCAGTTTTTGTCGAATAGTGGATTTTTGTCCCAAAAGTTGGGCTCTTTGGGTTTATCATACACTATCTTGCTGACATCACTTACCCCAGTCCAGGGGTTGGCAACGTATGGCTCTCAAGCTATATTTGGCTCTTTTGAGGGTCAGATATGGCTCTTTCTGCAGGAGCCATAAAGCCAATTTTTTTTTCAGGCTCTGTTACAGGAGTGCACACTATTACAGGAGTGCGCACTGTGAGCACTGTACTGCACTCATGAAATTACATTTTAAAAAATGTGGCATTTATGGCTCTCACAGCCAAATAGGTTGTAGACCCCTACCCTAATCTATTCCTCCTCCCTTCTGTCTCTTAGCCAGTACCATATTGTTTTGATGACCATTGCTTTATAGTATAGTTTAACATCTGGTAATGCTAGGTCACCTTCCTTTGTGTTTTTTTTTTTATTATTTTCCTTGATATTCTTGATCTTTTTTTCTCCCAAGTGAATTTTGTCATAGTTTTTTCTAATTCAGTAAAAAAATGTTTTTTGGTAGTTTGATAGGTATGTCATTAAATAAGTAAATTAATTTGGGTAGAATGGTCATTTTTACTATGTTAGCTCATCCTGCCCATGTAATAATTTGATAAATTATATAAATAGATAGATAGATAGATAGATAGATAGATAGATAGATAGATAGATAGATAGATAGATAGATAGATATTTAATGTGTGGTTACCGGGAATCAATAATTCAGATTGATACTATAATTAAAATAGACCCATGTCAGGATGGGTTTTATGGTAGTTTATTTACAATTTACAATTACAAGGAAAGGTAGAAAGCAAGGGAAATAGAGAGAGGGAGGGCTAGTCCAGGCCTTCAGAGGCCTGGACAGAGAGAGGATTAAAAGGCTAATTAAACTAGGCTAAAAGCCACTAGGCCTTAGCAATCAGAGAGGCAAGAGGCCTACTTAAGATAGAGAGTCTGGAAATGCCAAGGTAGGCCAAGAAAGTCAGCCTAACTTACCCAGTGTTTTGTTTTTAATCAATTCCCCTAATCGTCTCCCTTATTGTACTTCCCTTTCTCCCCTCTCCCTTTTTTTCACCTCTTATTCTTTTTTATGATCTTTTTAAGATATCCTCCCTACCCCTCTCTCTCTCTTCCTAGTGTTACTTCCCTCTCCACCACTCTTTCTATTACCCTTCTACTTCTCTATAGGGTGCGAATCAATTCTCTGCCCCAATGGATCTGATTGTTCTTCCCTCATTAAGTTGGTTTCAATGGACTTAAGTATTAACTATTTCCTCTCTACAACCTCTTTACCCTTACAGTGTATGGTTACTCTTCCCTGTTGGCCCCACAAGATTCTTTATGGAATAAAAATTTACTCCATTTTGTTTGTTTTCCCATTTTTCTCAATATTTCCTTCTTTCCCCCTCTAGTTTTGTATATATATATATCACTTGACATTTCATCCTATACAGTTTGTCACTGTTCCCTCTATGTAAACTTCTTCTAGTTACCCTGTTGGTAATAACAATTTTTAATATTTGCCAATATCTTCTTTTCTTCTAGTGATACAAATTGATTGAACTTATTGGATCCCTTAAAGAAAAGATTTTTCCCCTCCCCCCCATTGTCTTAATTACCTTATGGTGATTCTCTTGAGTTGTGTGTTTGGGTAGCAAACTCTCTGTTTAAGTCTGATTTTTTCTTTATGAATGCTTGGAAGTCCTTTGTTTTATTGAATGACCATTCTTTCCCCTGTAAAAATGTAGTCAGTTTTTCTGTACAGTTGATTCTTTGTTGTAGACCCAGTTCTCTTACTTTCCAGAATATGATGTTTCATGCCTTCTGGTCCTTCAATGTAGATGCAGCCAGATCCTCTGTTATCCTTCCTGTGATTCCCTGATATCTGAATGACTTCTTTTTAGTAGCTTGTAATATTTTTTCCTTGGTCTGGTAGTTTTTTAATTTGGCTATAATATTCCTGGAAGCTGTCCGTTGTAGATTAAATGTAGGAGGTAATCTGTGGATCCTGTTGATTTCCACTTTCCCCTCTTGTTCAAGAATTTCTGGGCAATTTTCTCCAATAATTTCTTGAAAAATTCTATCTAAACTTTTTCTTTTATTATGATATTCTGGAAAACCAATAATCTCTTTTACCTCTGTTCTCCAGATCTTTGGTTGAATCAATGATGTGTTTCATATTCTCCTCAAATTTTTCATTTTTTTTATTTCATATATTCTTGTTTCCTTTTGAAGTCATTTGCTTCTAGTTGTTGAGTTCTGTTTTTTTAAAGACTGAATTTCTTCCCTGGCTTTTTAATCATCCTTCTCCTTCCGGTCTGATTTTCTTTGTAGATCATTTTTTGACTTCTTTGCTTCATTTTCAAGCTGGCCAATTCTGGCTTTTAAAACTTTATTTTCCTGTTTTAGTTCATGTATTTCCTTTTTCAAATTGTCTTCAGTCTCACTTGCCTCTCTTGATTACTTTTTGAGTTCCTGAAGTTCTTGAGTTCATTGAATTTTGAGATCTTCCAAAGCCTGGCTTTAATTCACTGGAACTTCTTCCTCTTCTTCTATTTCTATTTCATTTGCTCTCTTTTCATTTCCTTGAAAGAAGCTTTCAATTGTCATTTCTTTTCTCTTTTTCTGTTGTTTACTCATATTTTTTTTTCCTTTTCTGTTCTGCTAGTTTGAGCAGATCTATTTAATGATCTTTGATGAAAGATCTTTCCCCAGCTGGCAATGGAGGTTTGTAGTTACTTTCTCTGTCCTCTGAGGACTTCTTGTCTTTCTAATTGTTTGAATTTAGCCTCTATTGATTGGATTAATCTGTACTTCTTAATCTGCCCTGAGGCTAAAACCTGGAGAAGAGCAAAACCATCAATACCCCAACAACAACAACAACAACAACAACAAAACAAATAAACAAACATGAGGGGACAAGAAGGAGGGTTTTCCCTGGGCTAAGCTGTCCAGTAGTAGGGTCCTTGTGCTGTCCTTGTGTTTGATCTGGTTTTCTTTCCTCTTGAAGCCCTTTGTTCTCTATCTCTGTGTGAGGAAGCCAAATGGTTTGTGGTCTGAGGTCTGGCTCTCTCTAAGCCACCTTCTTCCAGTCATTTTTGCTGTGTTTCCCTGGTTTTCTCCTCTAGTCACCTCTCCAGTGCCTGTGCTCAACTCTTTGAGTCCAGCACCAGCAAGGCCCTGAGATTTTGGGGGCCTCTGGAGACTCAGACCTGACAGTTCAAGAATTGAAGCCTTTTTCTTGCTGTACCTCTTTAGTTGTGCAGTAGTAGGGTTCCCCACGCTCTGTCCCATTGTTATATTTGTTCCTCGTTCTTCTCAAAGGGCATTGTTTTCTATCTAGTTGTGTGTAGGGGTGCAGACATTTTAAGATTGGCCATCTTCCCAGAATTCTCAGAGACAATTACAATGAGAGTAAGGTTTAAGCATTTCTCATCACTACCCTCATTCTCTCCTCTACTGTGATAGCTTTTCTGCACCTCTTTAGATGAGATAATTTACCCAATTCCATCTCTCCCTTCTCTTTTCTCTCAGTGCAATCCCCTTTTTCACCCATTGATTTATTTTTACATATGGTATCATCCTAGTTAGCTTACTTCCCCAGCTTTTAAGTATGTATACTACTTTTAACTGCTCTAGTACTGATAAAATTTTTAAGAATTACAAATATCATCTTTCCACATAGGGATATAAAGAGTTTGATCTTATTGAATCCCTTAAATTTTCTCTTTCCTATTTACCTTTTTTATGTTTACCTTGAGTCTTGTAATTAGATCTCAGATTTTCTGTTTATGTCTAGTCTTTTCATCATTAGAAATCTTTTGTTTTATTAAATGACTATGGTTAAGTATTGTGGATATTATTGTTATTGGTTTTTTTTTTAATTTGCTTATTTTCCCAGACCTTTTCTTGACTTTTACTTTTATCTTAAAGGTGAAATAGGTTCTCTGGGTAGAGAAGTGTAGAGAGGGGCACTCTCACTCTCTTAAACTTCAATTTGTCCTTATTATTACCTTTAGTTTTATTTCTGTGTCTCTGTAAATTTCAGTTCTTCTAATGTGGTAGGATAGTCTTTGGGCTGGGAGGTCTGAAGGTCACCTTCCACTGCTGATTCAATCACCCTAGGGCCTGGTGATGGCTTGCAGAGGTTATTTTTCCATGGTTACATGATTCATGTTCTTTCCCTCCTCCTACGGCTGACAAGCAATTCCACTGGGTTTTCATGTAACATTGTTCAAAACCTATTTCCATGTTATTCCTATTTGTAATAGTGTGATCATTTAAAGTCAAAATTTCCAATCATATCCCCACTGATCCTCATGATCCACCATATGTTTTCCTTCTGTGTTTCTACTCCAACAGTTCTTTTTCTGGATGTGGATCGTATTCTTTCTCATTACTCTCTCTGGATTGTCCTGGACCATTGCATTGCTGCTAGTAGGGAAGTCTATTGTATTCAATTTTACCACAGTGTATCTTTCTCTGTGTGTAAGGTTCTCCTGGTTCTATTCCTTTCACTCTGCATTAATTCCTAGAGGTTGTTCCAATTCACATGGAATTCTTCCAGTTTATTATTCCTTTCAGCACAATAGTATTCCATCACTACCATACACCACAATTTGTTCAGCCATTTCCCAATTGAAGGACATCCCCTCATTTTCCAATTTTTTGCCACCACAAAAAGTACAGCTATAAATATTTTTGTATAAGTCTTTTTCTTTATTATCTCTTTGGGGTATAAACCCAACAGTGGTATAGCTGGATGAAAGGGCAAGCAGTCTTTTAAAGCCCTTTGTGCATAATTCCAACTTGCCCTCCAGAATGGTTGGACCAATTAACAACTCCACCAAAGGTGTATGAGTTTTCCAATTTTGCCACATCCCTTTCAACATGTATCACTTTCCTTTGCTGCCATACTGGCCAGTCTGCTGGGTGTAAGCTGGTATCTCAGAGTTGTTTTTATTTGCATTTCTCAAATCAGGAGGGATTTAGAACACTTATTAATGTGATTATTGATAGTTTTGATTTCTTCATTTGAAAACTGCCTATTCATGTCCCTTGACCATTTGTTGATTGGAGAATGGCTTGATTTTTTTTATAAATTTGACTTAGTTCCTTATATGTTTGGGAAAGTAAGCCTTCGTCAGAGAGGTTTGCAGAACTTAGAGGAAGGTAAACTCTCCTGTGCTGGGGTTTAGTGTCTGGCCTCAGGCTTAGGCAGGGGCTTTGGGCCTCACTCTTTGTCTATCACATTAGGCACATTGTAGAATCACTTGCCCTGGGGATTGTAATTTTTCCTTGAGTTTGGGTTGGAGCTCTGGATGTAGCCCTGGGTTTATTCAAATCATGAATACCATGAGAACTGCCTTATGCTGGTACTCAGGACCTCAGGCGTGGGAGAGGGCCCTGGACTTCCCCTTCAGCTCACTAAGCACCTTGCCTACTGCCATGTGCTGAGTCTTGGGGCCTTGGCTTCGGTATAAGCAGGGGCTCAAAGCCTCCTTCTGGATTTGCACCAGCTAGCCACACTTTGAACTCCTGGGATTAGGAACTTTAAGGGGTAGGAAGAGGGTTGCACTGCTTTTGGATTACACAGAGACCCAAAGTCTTGCAATTGGCTTGGCCCTACTTTCAGGACTTGGAACTGTAGATATGTGTGTGTATGTGTGTGTTTGTGTGTGTGTGTGTGTGTGTGTGTGTGTGAGAGAGAGAGAGAGAGAGAGAGAGAGAGAGAGAGAGAGAGAGAGAGGAGAGACCTCTCTCACCTCAGTGAACCAGACTCTTGTTATTGACCTTTCAAGTTATTTTTTTTTTGTGGGGAATAGCTTTACTCTGTCCCTCTGTTGGCTCTGTCACTCCAGTGTTCATTATAAAGCATTATTTTAAGGTTGAATGGAGAGGATTCAAATGATTTAAGCTTTCACTGTTCCTGCTCTGCCATCTTGGTTCCCACCATATTTCTTTATTATAATGGCTCTTCAGAATTCCTCAAATATTTTCTCACTTACAAAAACCTATTTCAGTCAAGTCACAATCTTTCCAGAGTTGATTTCATACTCCATGCTTTTTAGTTTACTTCCATTTCTTACCTAGATCTACTACTTATCCTCTCTAGCATAGACCTGAGTTTCCTCATCCCCAAAATTCAGTGATGTGGACTAGATGACCTTTGTAGATTGTGATTTATAAATTATTAATATTGTTGCAATCAAGCTTTTTATGGCTAAACCATTGTCTAAACCAAAAAGTTTACTGTAGAACTCAGGCTGACCTCAGACTGGCTTCAGAGAAACCGGACAGTTGTAAGGAATGCTTAGATCTCACTCAGATCTCATTTTGGGTCTCCTTAGTTTTCGTTTTGAATCTATCCAAACCTTGTATTGTGAGTTCCCCAAATAGATTGACATAGCTGCTGATATATATAATTACAAATATATCACAAATGGTACTTCTTTTGAGATTACCTACCACTTACTGGGCAAATGTCCTTATCCTTTTTTTTTTCTAATTCAGTTTTACATAACCTAGTAAATTTGAGGAGGAAGCCACCCCTTCTTTCTGTCTCTGGCTCTCTTCTCTATCCAATGACCTAATAAATGTATTTCTAAAATTATTTCAGATTTTAGGGTTCATTTTAAAAATCAACACTTGAAATTTCTTCAACTTCCACAATGATTCAATCAACAAATATCTATTTAGCCTCTATTAGGTGACAGACATTATGTCTTAAATTGAATATATTGTGTGATCCTTTTATATTTATTAAGGATCTGCCGTGTACTATTCACTGCAGCTATAGAAATCCAATTACTTTTTGTTAGTCATTTTCTTTGATCTCTCTGCAGCCTTTGTTGATTCTTTCTCCTCAATGCTCTCTTCTCTCTAAGTTTTTGCCAAACCACTTTCTTCAGGTTTTTCTCCTATTTATCAGGCCGCTGATTCTTTATTTGTACCCTCTGTCCTATGCCCACTTCTTTTCTCACTCTCTTCTATTTAACTTGGGGATCTCATCAGTTCCTCAAATTTAATCACTATCTCTATGCTGATGAATCTCAAATCTGCCTTTTCTGCCCCCATCTCTCTGTTAACCTCCAATCTCTCATCCCCAACTGCTTCTCCAGTAGAAATCTTAAACTCATTATCTCTCCCTATCCTGCTTCCTCATATGTTCTCTATTACCATATAGGGTAAGACCATCTACTTAGTACCTCAAAATTACAACCTAGGAGTCATTTTGAATTTCTCACTCTCTCTTACCCCCAAAATCCGAGCAATTGTAAAATTAGTTTTGCAACACCTTTGCTTTCCCTTCTCTGACACTGAAGTCACTCTAGAGTAAGCACTTTTCACTTCATACCTTGATTATGGCAATGGTCTGCCAAAGGGAGTGCCTACCTCAAGCTTCTCCTCACTCTAGCCCATCCTTTATTTAGCCACTAAAGTGATTTTCTTAAAACTGAAATCCAGTCATGTTACCCTTCTTACTCAACAAACTCTAGTGCAAAACATTTTTATCCTTTCCTTCTCAAATTATACTCTTCAATCTAGTAACATTGTTGAATGAACAAAACACTCCATTTCTCCACTTTGGGAATTTTCTGTGACTTTGACCCACATCTGAAGTGTTCTCTCTACTTCTCTCTGATTGTTGACCTGTGTAGTTTTCATTAAGTTACAACCAAAAATTCCACCTTCTAAAGGAAGCCTCCTCAACCTCTCTTAATTCTAGTGCCTTTTCTCTCTTAATTATTTCTTATTAATCCTGTATATAGCTTACTTTGAATATATTTGTTTACGTATTGCCTCCCAGTAGAGTGTAAGCTCCTTCAGTTTGAGGTAATAATGTCTTTTGTCTCCATTTGGATCTCTGCACATATAATAGTTCCTATCCCAGTGTAGATACTTAATAAATATTGATTAATTGATTAACTGAGCTATCCTAAAGGAACTTGAATATTAAGTATGGCTAGATATTCTTTATAAAACACATGATACATTTAAAAGGTGTAAAAGTTATTGAATCCAATTGTTTCATATTTTTAAAGGCCCTAAATGAATACACCAAAGGGCAGAGATAACAAGAACATTTCAAACGCTATTACAATTTAATTGAAAATCTTGAATGTTGTCAAAAGTACTCTCCAAATCCAAATACTTACCTCAAAAAATCAATTTCATAATTATTTCTGTGCATTTGCATATATGATCTTTGCCACCAAAAGCTTATTTATTTCACTTTATTTTATATTTACATTTAAAGAGATTCCTACAGTTGTTGTATTCTCAATCTCTATTTGTTAGCTCAGTTATTTGGAATGTGAAATGTACATTCAAATAGGAACAATACTATATGTTATTATTTGATTTCCGTGCACCCAAGCTTCTTTGATACACTTTTTGGCAATTTAAACTGAATTTAATTATATACTTAAAATTATTGATTACTAGAACCATAGGTTTTTAGAAGAATATGGAGTCTTAGAAATTAGTTTATCACCTTCATTTTATATATGGTGAAAGCAGACATAAAATGCATCATGATTCTTAAGTAGTAGCAGAACCAAGGTGCCAGCCCAGGTATCTTGATACTCAGTCTAGTACTCTTTTCATGATATTCTGCTTCCTGCCTAATAGTATTAGAAAGCTTAACTATCATAGCTACATATATAGATAGAAAGAGAGACCATGTTGGAAATGCATACAATGATCTAATTTTGAAAGCTCAGAAATCATTTCCTCTACAGCAGTTCTAGAAAAGGCATCAGAGACTGCCTTATGTCTGAGTCTTCTGAGACAACTCACAAAGAGAGACTACAGCAATAGGGGTAATGGTAGTAGAAAGCAAAATGATAGAAAAAATGATTTCATTTAGTTAGGCGGTAAGATCCTATTTGGGACAAAGGTCCATGAATGGTATAAAAAATATGGGATTACTTCTTATTCCTAAATCAGTTTTCTAGTGGTCCATATTGTGTCTCTTCAGCCTCAAAGAAAGAAAATTAAATTCCTACACTACATTTTCTTAGCTTTTCTCTAAATTTCAACCCTCTCTGGACAATCTACAGTGACATTAGTAGGTCTCTAGATAAATAAAATAAGAACCTACATTTTAAAATGAAGGCTTAGATTCCCCTTTTCATCTGTTGTTTATTCTACCAGACTCAACTAGGAATAGAATGGAAATAGAATCATAGAATCTCAGGTTGGAAGGGATTGCAGCAGCTATATATTTGAATGCTTACCTATAAAAGAACCCCTCTGCAAAATGGACAACATTTGTTGATCCAGATTTTTGCATGAAAGATCTCTGATGAGGACATCTCTGATTTACCATTTCCTTCCAGTTCTCTTGTCCTGAATGATAGCACAATGCTTTTTGAGACTTTCTAAGGAAATTTTACTGCTGGCAAGAATGAAGTATGAGGTAAATACTGCAGTTAAAAGGAAAATTATAAAATCTTAAATCCCCAAATCCAAAAAATAAGACTCAATTTTGATTTTAACTGAATAATCAAGGAGCAGTGCTTAGGTAGTTTATCTTTAGTTTTCATTCTCTGAAAACCCCACCCAATTTCCTCCTTCCACCTAAGAAGGAAGTTTTGAAATCAGTCCTGATTTTCCACTTCTATGATGAGAGCTCCAGTTTTGTCTTCCTCAATCCCTATACCTTCCCTTTTCTCCCTCCCTCCATTCCTATGTGGAGTAAGGGGATAATAGTAGATCTTGGGATACCCAAAGTCAAATTAATCTCTATTCAAAAGGAACATATATTTGATCAAGCATCTTCCTTCAACCAGGCTTCTCTGGACAATTTTCAACTAGAACTAAAACAAAAGCTTTGGGGTAAGAAACATGTCAGGATCTTTAGGCTGAGACTGAAGGGAGGTAAGGAGTTGAGAAAGGAACTAGGAAAAATCCTCCCAAGGAAGGTGGAATAGTGAGGGGATAAAGAGGACCTAGAATGAGAATTAGTTTTCTCTTACCCCCTTTTTCTTCAGGATCACTCAACCAAGGGAAAGATTCCACTACACTCTAGAAAGGTAACTTGCAATGATAAAGTCAAACAGGCAAGAGGAATGGGCAAGAAGCCCCAAGAACATAAGAAAGCAAAGAAAAGGAGTTAGTTACTGGGCAAACATTCTTTTGTATGTGAATATATATGTATACATATACATATATATGTGTGTGTGCATATAGAATATATAAATATACAATATGGATCTATATCTAAGTATACACATATAATATATGTATGTATATGTGTGTATATTTGTATGCATATAAATATGTTCGTTTATATTTATAAAATTCTTTAAGATTCTACTAAGATTCAGAATCTTACTAAAGAATCTTTTATATCTATACATATATGTGTATATATGTATATATCTATGTCTGTCAGTCTCTCTATATACAAATCAGGCAGAAGGGAACTGCCTGTGAGAACAAATACATTATAGTTTGTCCTTTCTGAAACTTAGAGAGATTCTAATTTTCATATACTCACAAAGATTATTTTTTAATGAAAATGAAACTAATTAAAATAGAATTAGACCAAAATGATAAAAATTCAGAAAGAACCAGAGACTTTTTTTTAACTTTCCTTATTGCTCTATGGAATTGGATTTATATTCCACTCTGTTTTAAGGCTTTACACATGAGTCTAGCCAGTTCCTTTAGGCTTTTGCACTTGGGGAAAAGGAACTCAAAAACGGATAGCTAGAACATTCCCCCCCCTTTTCTAAGCAAGTTCATTTCACTTCCATTTGTAAAGCACTTCTTAGGTTTGGGCAAAAAATTATACAGAGAAACAATCTATATTTGACTTCCTATATGCAAATAAGTACATAATTTGCCTGGCAAATTCAACAAGGTAAATGTGTAATGAAGTGCATTATGTGGCTTGCCTGGGACTGTAGAACTTAAGACTGATGCCTATAAGTTGGGGAATTTTTCAGTCTGGATTCCTGAAGAACCCTATTAGAATCTTATCTGATCAGAAAGTCTAGAGACTGTAGGTCTAAAAAAGTGAATAAGAAAAATAAAATAAAAAGATTTATTAGCATCCTAAGGAAACCTGCTGACTGCTTATTAGTTTTAGCCTCCAAGGTCTTGTATTTGTTTCATAAAATTTTTTCAGATCTATTTAGGATGTACAGCCAATTGGCAGCATTTTTTTAGTATTTTAGCAGGCTACTTTTCTACCATATAAGAGCTTACTGCTTAATCTCTAGTAATGGGTGGCTCAACAGTTTGAGCCTTGCTCGCTTAGCTGTTTAATGCTCTCCTCCTGACTTGTAGTTCTTGAAGTATGTTGTCTGGAAATTGATACAGAAAATATTTCTAAATATATAAGTGTATTTCCTCCCCCTACCAAGAATATTCTGGTAAATGGTAAAATAACAAAGGGCAGCTGGCTGAGCCTCAGCAAGAACCAAGTTAGGACTCTGAGTCTTAACTGACTCAGAGACCAAACCAAAGATCAAGTCTTTCTTTGGTCTTCTCAGAGATAAAACAATTGATGAAACAGGAACAGACAGTCACTAGTGTTTCCCAAGTTGGAAAAGGAAAATCACTTAGCTCCTTCAGATTTTTCCCTTCTTTCCTTTTACCTCAGATAGTGAGGAGAGAAGAAGATATAACCTGCTCCCAATACTCAGAGAGAAACTGCCACTCCCTCAGAGCAACAGCCACACCCAGAAAAAGCATTATACTGTCAACATTTAAAACTGACTCTGTTTCACCTCTGTTTCAAACTCAAATGAACTTCTCCATTTCTTATCTCTAGACTAATATACCAAGTCCTAATTTCTAATATCATCCTCATAATACATGAAGATTTCCAAAACACAATATTTTTTAGCTTTCTTTGACTCCACACATGCTATACCTAAAACACAACAAGAACCTTTTTAGACCAGTTTCTTTTATCAGGAAACTTTATATTCCATTGACTCATTCAAACGCCACTAAATGTTACTGATTTATTGTGTACTCTAAGCAGAAGTGAAAAAAGGTATATAAGCCTAATTTGTTCCCTAGAAAAACGTTACTATCAATAAGCATTTTTCCTTGGAGAAGTAACATTTTTCCCATTTCACATTAGCCACTTATTTTATTTGACTTGCTATTGGGTAGGATTCTCCCTGAGCTCTCAAAGAAATTCTCTGACACTGAAGTTCTGTGCATTCACAGGTATAAGCAGCTCCTGGATAGGGATTTCTTTATATTGGTCAAGATGGGCACCCTGTCTGCAATCTAGAGTCTTAACTTTCCTATCAAAGAGAAAGGTTCTGTAACTTTCTCATTATCACAAAACTGATCTATGTTAGAGGCAGGGAATTTACAACCTGTCATGTTACTGTCTTATATTGTGTCATACAATAAAAATACTGAAATGTGAAAATGTTAACCAAAACTGACTTTATGTGTTACCTTATTTCTTATATTGTCAGTGTGGTTTACTTAAGAATTTTAAATATTTTAGTAATTTAGCCAGAGTTTACACAGACATCAAACTGCCTTGATACTCTAAATTTATAAACAACAACAAAAAATTTTATACCCTTACCTTCTGTCTTAGACTCAATACTAAGTTTTGGTTCCAAGGCAAAAGAATGGTAAGGGCTAGGCAATGGGGTTAAGTGATTTGCCCAGGGTCACACAGCTAGAAAGAATCTGAGGCCAGATTTGTACCCAGAACCTCCTGTCTCTAGGCCTGGCTCTCAATCCCCATATTGAGCCACCCAGTTGCCTCTTTAACCAAAATTTAAAAAATATTTTTAGAGCTCTTTCCATCTTCTGAAATCAGAATTACAGTTTTACAACTGAATGATGCTTCAACATCTCTATAGATAAATTTCCTTTTTTTAAAAAGGAGAGAATCAGGGCAAAGGGAGGTTAAGTAAATTATCCAAGATCATAAATGTATTAAGTGGCAAAGGTGGGGCTTGAGCTGATGTTGCCTTATTCCAGAACTAGTGCTGTTTCCACTTTACCTGAGATGTTTCTTTGTCTTTTTTCCCAGGTAACTTTCATCAGAAATAATTATATTATTTGATTAATTCTTGGACTGCAGACTCTAAAACTTAACATATTGAAATGTTGAATTTTTGCTCAATAATAGAAACACGTTCTATATTGTCTTTGGACATGTACGTGTTTGAAAAGGGTTAAATGCTCATCAATAAGCAAGAAGTTACAAAACTGATCTATCCTTTGTTTTCAAGCCTCTGTGCCAACTTTACAATTTCTATATTTAACTGACTGTTTTCTCACAATATTACCTGGCAATGATCATGGAGCTTGGCCATTAATTTACTCATTCTTTGCTTCTGCAAATATACAGTACTCATGTATGCTAAGATCTATCAGAGTTAAAAGGATGAATATCAAATGTTATTCATATTTATATAGCACTTTTAATCTTTACAAAGGAGTTTCCTCTAACCAGTGGCATAAGGCTATAGTGGAAAGCAAGCTAGACTTTGGAAGCAGAAAGATCTGAATTTAAATATCCCTTCCCTAACACTTATAAGCTTTGTAACATTGAGCAAGTCATTTAACCTCTTTTTCTTTAGATTTCTTATTTGTAAAGTGAAGAGATGAAACTTGATGGCCTCTGAGATCTCTTCTAGCTTTAGCACTTTTAAAAGGTAGCAGATGGCCATTTTTATCCCCCCTACAACATGCCCTCAAGGAGCTTTTAAACTAGCCAGGAAGCTAACAAGAGGATTTACAAAATAGCATAATTTAACATTGTTTAAAAAAAACAACTTTTGATTTTCTGTAGTTTTGTTAATATATACATATATATGTATGTGTATATATATATATATATATATATATATAGCATTTGTTACTTCTATGAAGCTCTTATAAGATTGAAATTAAAATTCCTTTCACAATCTCAAAAGTAGTATGATACAGAACAAAGCTTTCTTCTTTGTTTTGGTATACTTAAGGCTTTCATCTGAGTAAAATAGAATAGGATAAAAAGTAAGAGTAAAGTTATAATGGAAGATAGTTGTAATGTCATGATATGTCTATAAATGGAGCAAATTACATGAGGTTACTATTTAATTTGAAAAATAAGACTTGTACTCTTGTAGCCATTTTTAAGGTTTGATGATCCTTTGTAACTTTTTCCAGGATTAACAATAAATAATGATAAAGCAAAAACTGATCCTTTATTTAAAAACAAACATAATAAATATAATTAAGTTCTTCTTCCAGCAACAGAAACATTAAAAGGTAATGGAAGGAATATTATGTTTACTGTATGTTTTTGAGAGAGAAAGGGAGAAACACCTACCATTTGGTCAATATATAATGATTAATTTTATTATTCCTTTCTTTCTTTACCAGAAATTCAATTGTCTCTTTTTCAAAATAAAAGAAAAAAAGGAGAAAAAAATTACCTAGAATTTTCATATGACTGGTTTGACTCAGACAGATTTCTTAAGTAACTTACTTCTGCCTAAGCTACTGGTTACTCTTCACTTTGCCTGCAAGCAAGCCAGATTTTGTTTACAATGGCTGAAATGTGTAATAACAAAAATATTCTCTGGGGATGATTATATTAGCAATACTAACATATTTAAATCGTATTTTAGCCTTACAAAAAGCATTCCCCCTTCTTAAAACAAGCATATGAAATAGTTGGTATAGTTTTCCTATCCTTATTTTAGAGAAGAAAAAACTGAGGCTAAGAGAGATTAGGTGACTTGCCCAAGGACAATAGCACTTATAGTGGCAAAACAGGATCAAATTAAATTTTCTGAATCAATATACTTTTTTTTTTGCCATGAGCCATTCTATTTGTTTTGTTGTTGCTATTGTTTAGTCGTTCAATCATATCTGACTCTTTAGGAGAATGATTGGGTTTTTCTTGGCAGACATGGTTTACCATATCCTTGTCTGGCTTATTTTAGAAATGAGGTTTAAATAACTTGTACAGGGTCACACAGCTAGTAAGTGTCTGAAATCAGATTTGAACTGAGGAAGACTCATCTTCCTGACTTCAGACCAAGCACTGGATTCACTCAGCCAGGGAACTGCCCAATCTATTCATTTACTACCAGGCAAATAACAGAAGATGCATTAATATAAAAAAAAAGATTCTCCTGTTAATATAGCATATTTCCTTTTTCATGTTTAATTTCTTTGGAAAATAAAGAACTCTGGTTCTTTAGAGGAATTGGTGCTATTCCTTCCTGTCTAAATCATTAGAGAAATATTTTGGTTATCTTATGTATTTCTAATGTTTCTTCCTTTCCTAAAAACAAAATGAAACAAAAAAATACTTTTTTTTCTATTGTATGACCTTATTTTTTATATTATCCAGTGAGTCACACCTTATAATAAAGATTATGAAAAAATCAATCAACACATCATTATCTGACTAAATATAGAGTATCCCCCACCTGTAGTAACCACTTTTGGGAAAAGGGGAGAGCAATATACATATATATAGATAGATAAATAGATAGATAGATAGATAGATAGATAGATAGATAGATAGATAGATAGATAGATAGAGATAGATAGATAGATAATTTTTCAGACAAGCTGGATTAGTATTCTATTTGAAGACTTTTTATTCTTTCTGTTTGAATTTTTGTGGCTATAATATTTTCTGGTCATATTTATTCCATACTACATCATTCTTAGTCTTCCCATGCTTCTCTGAATTCTTTGTATTTCTATTTTATTACTGTAAAATTCTATTAAATACATATACCATTATTTATTTGTCTATTCCCCAGTTGATGAGTATATAACTTATTTCTACTTCTCTTTTCTTACTAAGAGTGCTTCTATGAAAATTTTGGCATTTATGGGATAGAATTATGGAATTACAGAACGTTAGTCATAATGGATATCAGAAGCCTTCTAGATAACCTATAAATGAAAGAATTCCCCATGACAACATTGTATACAAGTATTCATCTAGTATTGACTCCTAAGAGAGGGAACTCACCTCTTGAGACACAGTTCTAATTTTTAGGAAGTGATCTCTCTGTAGTATCTGCCTAACAGTGTGAGTCTTTGGGTCAAAAGATATAAATATTTTAGTAAATATGTACAGTGCTTCCTACATGCTAGATACTGTATAATGGAATATAAAAAAAAGTAAATTTCTCCTACCTTCAAGAATCTTATATATGCTATTAGAAGAAATAACATGCACATAGATAAGCATATATAAACATAAAAGGGGATGTTCTAGGTCACATGTTCAATAAGATGGCTTTTTCATTGACCTTCCTGACCTATAAAACTATTCCAAAAAAAGGAAATAATTATCAGAGATAAGAAATTTCTGCCATCTCCATAGTCTAGGACACCAAGAACACAATCAAGGTAAGAACAGCAGAAAAGATTAAACTCTTGCCCCTAATGAGTTCACCCAGAATCTAGTCCAACATCCACCAATATCTCAGCAACAGGGTTGAACAAACTAACCAACCTATTTTTAACAGAATTCAATTACATGTCCCAACTCCTTTCTCCTTTCTCCTTTTTACTGCTCCAAAGGGCAGAAATTGGATCCAGCTGCAATGGCAGCATGGCAGTATTCTGTACCTAAGGGAAGTTTAGCCAGAAAATGAGAGAAACAGAGCATACTCTGAAAGAACATGTATTTGTGTATCACTGTGTGGCACTCTACTAAGCCTGGGGGAGAGATCATAGCACCCAGTTGTATCCAGCTTTTTCCTCTCAGAAATCATTTGGGACTGATATTGAGGCTAATGAGCCACAAATTGTCCAATGTGGGAGCAGGCTAAGGTGGTTTAAGATTTAGTACCTAGGAAAAACCACTCTCAAAGGGGGAGGAAGCAATATAGAAAAATAAAGAATTAAACTGAAATTACCAGTGTTGTCAGGAGGATAAAATCTCAGTTAAAGACATTTAGCATGGACAGATAAACTAATGCAGAAGATACTAATATCAGAAGAGATTGTGGACTTCAAATCAGATGAAAAAGTTCAGGCTTCTATGAATAAGAATTTGATAACAAAGGAAAATAAATCAACATCTGATGAGAGAGAGGATCCTTTGGATTCCCAACACAGCATGGAATCACTTTCCTGAGTGGATTATAAGTTTAATAAGAATTATTAAAGCAGAGCATATGGCTTATACAACAAAATAAATTGGCACAATTAAAAATATATTAACAAACAAGAATCTGGAATCCAAGGATTCAAATGTCATCCAAATAAACAAGAGATAATTGTTGGTGGAGCTCTGAACTATGCACAAAGAGTCATAAAACTATGCATATCCTTTGACAGCAATATCACTACTAATTCTGTATCACAACATGATAAAAGATAGAGGGAAAGGTCTCACTTGTACAAAAATATTTCTGGTAGTTCTTTTTATGCTTGCAAGGAACTGGAAACTGAAGAGACATGCATCAATTTGGGATTTGTTAAATTATGGGTTGTAGGATTGTAATGGAATACTACTGTACCATAAGAAATGATAAACAAGGTGATAAAAAAAAGAACTAAATTACTTGTCCTGAAAAATAGGTTTAAAAAATGTTTACAAAATGAATCCTCACATTGTTGATAATAATTAAATCTATTCACTGCCATAATAGTGATAAAGTTCCCAAGTGTCTTCCATAACTTAAGTATCCGAAATAATTTAGATACTTCAAATATCATAGATATCTTAAGTATCTTAATTATGACTTATATGATAATACAAGCAGATTAACTCCATTGTTTCCCATAATTATATTGAGAATCTCTTGTATAGCAGATATCTTAGGTATACTATTTAAAACCTGACTAAATAAGAATGTGATAGTTTTTACCCCTCAAATTCCCTTGAGATCTTTTTTCTTTATACCTTTTTATATTTCTCTTAAGTATTGAATTTGATCATCAAATTTTCTTTTCAATTCTGTTCATTTCATTAGGAATACCTGGAAGTCCTCTAGTTAATTAAATATATATTTTTCTGCCAGATTATTATGCTGAGTTTCACTGGATTCTTGGTCATAATCCTACATCTTTTGCGTTGCAGAAATCATATTCCACACATGTTAGACCTTTAATGTAAAAGATGCTAGGTCTTGTATAATCTTAACGGTGGATAAATGATATTTTTATTGTTTTTTTTCTGGCTAAGCTCAGTATAATTTCTTTGGCCTAGGAATCCTCAAATTTGGGAATAGATATAGGATTATTAAATTTGATATATTTTCAGTCAGTGATCAGTAGATTCTTTCAATTTTTATTTTCCCTATTTCTATCCAAGAATGCCCAGGCAATTTTCCAGTATAATATCTCATAGTATCATGTCTGGAATTTTTTTTTTCTTATCATGTCTTTTAGACAGTCCAGTGGTTCTTAAATTATCTCTACTGGATCTTTTTTCCAAGTCAGGTGTCAGATGATTTCAGATTTTATTTTTAATTTTTCCATTCTTATGAATTTATTTTATTATTTTCTAGTCTCTTATAGAGTCAAATATTTCCATTCATTAAATTCTGATTTTTAGTGAGTCATTTACTTCCTTGAGGCTTTGTACTTCGTTTTTTTGAGAATTATTTTCCTGTTTGACGTATTGTGTTCTGTTTTTTTTTGTTTTTTTTGTTTTTGTTTTTTTTTTAGGAATCTGTTTTCTTTAGTGAGTTTTTGCTCTATTTACTTTTCTATCATTTTTTTTTCTAATTTTTTTTCTAAGTGGCTTTATTATTTGTCTTTTGATCCACTTTTACAACTTTTCCAAATTGTTGATAGTTGCATTGGGGTGGTAGTTTCCAGTCTACATCAACCCATGTGTTCAAGCAGTTGCTTTTCTTCTGTATTTCCTCTCCTGTAGTTCTTCCTCTGAATGTGGGTTGCATTCTTTTCCATAAATCCCTCAGAATTGTTATGGATCATTGCATTGCTGCTAGTACAAAATCCATTACATTCTATTTTACCACAGTGTATTGGTCTCTGTGGACATTGTTCCTTTGACTCAGCTGCTTTCACTCTGCATCAATTCCTGAAGGTCTTTCCAGTTCACATGGAATTCCTCTAGTTTATTATTCCTTTTAGCGCAATAATATTCCATCACCAGCATATACCACAATTTGTTCAGCCATTCCCCAATAGAAGGGCATACCCTCAATTTCCACTTTTTTGCCACCACAAAAATTGTGGTTATAAATATTTTCATACAAGTCTGTTCATCTATGACCTCTTTGGGGTACAGATCCAAGAATGATATGGCTGGATCAAAAGATAGGCAATCTTTTATAGCCCTTTGAGCATAGTTCCAGATTGCCATCCAGAATGGTTGGATCAGTTCACAACTCCACCAGCAATGCATTAATGTCCCAATTTGGCCACATCCCCTCCAACATTCATTACTCTCCTACTATCATTTAACCAATCTGCTAGGTATGAGATGATATCTCAGCATTGTTTTAATTTGCATTTCTCTAATTGTTAGAGATTTAGAGCACTTTCTCATGTGCTTATTGATAGTTTTGATTTCTTTATCTGAAAATTGCCTATTCGTGTCCCTTGCCCATTTATCGATTCTGGAATGGCTTGATATTTTATACAATTGATTTAACTCCTTGTATATTTGAGTAATTAGACCCCTGTCAGAGTTTTTTTATTAAAGATTTTTTCCCAATTTGTTGTTTCCCTTCTGATTTTGGTTGCATTGTTTCCGTTTGTCCAAAAGCTTTTTAATTTAGTATAATCAATCATCCCATTCAGATTCAGACTTATACTTATCATTTGTATATTCCCCATAATTTTGGTATCCTCTCTTAATTCTACCCCTTCTTTTTGGCTATTTCCTTTTAAAACAGTGATTTGTTTTAAACCAGTAACCCTTGTCCCCTCCAATGATTTACTATCCTTTCTACCCCCTCCCTTGTTATTCCCCTTTTTTTATTTTTAAGGCCTAATGAATTCCCTCTCCCTTCTCCTCCCCTACCTTTTTTGACTTCTCCACTCCTCTGCTCCCCTTGGTTTATCCCTTCTGACTTTCTCAGTAGGTTTAGATAGAGTTCTATATCTCAATGGATATAGCTACTCTTCCCTCTCAGGGTTAATTCCACTGAGATTAAGGTTTAAATATTACCCCTTTATGCTTTCTTCCTCTCCTTCTTATAATAGTATTCATCCCCTCCCTTTCCCATGCCCTTTTTGTGTGGTATAGAATATCCTATTTTTCTTATTCATTCAAGTTTCTCTAGGTGCCATCTACTATTCACCCCCCTCTTTCCCACCCACACCATTATCATCTTAGACCATTTAGTATTCCAACCTCTCCCTGTGAATAATTCTTCTAATTACAATAATAGTGGATTACTATAATAGTGGATACTATAGTACTATAATACTATAATAGAGTTCACTACAGAGAATTACACATAACATTTCTCCATATAAGAATACAAATAATTTGATATTATTGAAGCTCTTAAAGAGGGAAATTTAAAAATAATAGTTTTCTTTCTTTCCCCTCTTTTCCTTATTTACCTTTTCATGTTTCTCTTGGTTTTTGTGGTTGGATATCAAACTTTCCATTTAGTCCTGGTCTTTTCTGTGTAAATACTTGGAAATCTTCTATCTTGTTGAATGCCCATACTTTCCCCCTGGAAGTATATAGTCAGTTTTGATGGGTACGTAATCCTTGGTTGTAGACCCAGTTTTCCTTCCTTTCTGAATATCATATTCCAAGCCTTGATGTATTGTAGTGTGGAGGCTGCCAGATCCTTTGTGATCCCGATTGGTGCTACTTTATATCTGAATTCTCTCATTCTGGCTTCTTGTAAAATTTGAATTTGGCTATTATATTCCTGGGGGTTGTCTTTTCAGGGTTTAGTGTAGAGGGCAGTCTATGGATCCTTTCCATGTCTATGTTGCCCTCTTGTAGAACTCCGGGGCAATTTTGCTGAATAATTTCCTTTAGTATGGAGTCCGAATTTCTATTAATTTCCACTTTTTCAGGAAGACCAATGATTCTAGAATTATGTCTTCTAGACCTGTTTTCTTGATCTGCCAATTTCTCAGTGAGATATTTCAGGTTTCCTTCTATTTTATCAGTCTTTTGACTTTGCTTTATTTGTTCTTGTTGTCTTGAGAGATCATTGGCTTCTACTTGTTCAATTCTTGTTTTTAGAGACTTGTTTTCTTCTATATTCATTTGATTTTCCTTTTCTATTTGGTCTATCCTGTTTTCCATCTGTTTGATTTTGGTCTCCAATTTGCTTATCAATTCTTTTGATTTAGGGGCATCTTATTCTTATTGCCCAATTCTAGCCTTTAGAGACTAGTTTCTGCTATAATCTTTTGGTTTTCCTTTCGAATCTGGTCTGTTTGGTTCTTCAAGGCTTCCAGCTGGTCATTTCTGGTCTTCAATTTGCTTAACAATTCATTTGATGTCTGAGCCTCACTTTCTAATTGTGAAATTCTGCCTTTTAAATTGTTATTTTCTTGCCAGATCCCTTCCATCTTTCTCACAATCTCTGATTTGAACTCTTCAATAGCTTGTGACCAGTCTTCATTTTTAGGAGGAAGGTTTGGATATGATTACTTGTTTGTTCTCCTCTGCTGTTTGCTCTGTTGTCTGGGTTTTTTCTGTGTAAAAGTTGTCAAGTTTTAAAGATTTCTTCTTGATCTTTCTCTTTTGGGGTTCTTGTCTCTGGCTTGCCATTGTTAGCCCAGTGCCCACTCAGCTTTATCCTCATGCCCAGGGTCTGTCTGTACTCTTTAGGCTCCTGATGTCTCAGGTCTAGTTGTTCTCGGGGTTAAGCCTCCTGGTGGTCCCCTTGCTTGTTCCTCTGCCTGAAGCTCCTTTAACAGTATCAGGGAGCTGCCTAAACAGTCATGTACCCCTCTGCACTGGGTTCCCACTCAAGGTCCATGCCTGCACTCAGGATGCGCTTCTGCAGCTAAGACAGCACCTGAGCTCAGGGTCTATGTTCAAAGTCAGTGCGTTCTTTAGTCTCTTGGGGTCTTAAGTCTTACTTTTCTCAGGAGCAGGCCCTGGTGACCCCAGGTAGCCTCCAAGAACTTAATGAGTGCCCCAAATTTGCTCTAACTCTTGTGCGCTGGCTTTGGCCCTGTATGTACTGTGGGGGTAGAGGGAGGGAGGTTCTCAGCTCGCGTTTTAGTGAGACCTGTTTAACCCCCTTATAGCATGTAAATGCCCTGATCCCATGTAATTTCAATGCTGCACCCTGTTGTGGGGTCCCTTCATTCATCTGGATTTGTTTTTATACCCCCTTGAGGAGTCCTATATATTTTGGTTAGGAGAGATTAAGAAGCTGCTTTTTACTCTGCTGCCATCTTCTATATACTATGATTAAAGTATATTAAAATAATAGCATCTTTCCATAGACACAAGAATGCTATACACTATGTATGCTGTTGAAAATTTGGAATATTTTGTACTTCTATAACCTTGTATAACTCTTGTCCTTCACAATATTTCAAAAGTTACCCTAGATTATATTGGTAATTCTTTTTGAATACCTTGTATCTAATTGTTTGGGATCTAAATGTTTGAACTTATTGAGAGCTACTACATACTCCCTTACTATATCCATTTTTTTCCCACTTGGATAATTGCTATTCAAAATATACATGAAATAGAAACTAAAGTATGAGTTTACTACCTTATACCTGAAATATCAAGATCAATTATATTAGAAAATAAAAGGGAATACACACACACACACACACACACACACACATATATATATATATACAAATATACATGAGTGTATATGTATGGATATGTATATACACATATATTTTACACATATTTATATATTGTGCAAATATGTGCTTGCACAAATACATGTATTAACATATGAATGAAGAAAAAATTCCCTTTTAATATATGTATATGTATAAAACCACATATATATATTATTAATACACATATATTGTATATATGCACGTATCTAATAACACAAACTTTACCTTTCAAGAAAATTATAGGAAAGTTAAAGGAATATCAAAGGTAGAATCATTTAATAGTGTTTTTAATTATCCCCTTTTGCAATAGTTTTGGTTAATGTATAGATGTAGAACCAACTGCTTTGAAACCAAAGTACTCAGAAAAATGTCAAGAGATTAATTTCATGTAATCAGAACTCTGGACGTAAGCCCTGTAAAATGATGAACAGTAAATTATTGAAGTGCCTCAATTTGAAGAGTATGTTAAATAGCATTTAATTATATCTGTGCAAAACATAAAAAAGTTTAAATGCATCATCCAAAACATCTAAAATTAGAATGAACAAAATGAAAGAAACAATTTTTAGTTCACAGAGAGGTATTTAGATGCTTAAAGCTATGGAAATGCAAGTATATATTAAATCCTGATTATAAGAAGACAGTTATCTTCATTCTGGTGTATCCATAGAAAATTTCAATCTCAAATTATTTTAAATAAACCTACTTTTAATCTTGATGTGTCACCAAGACTAATTACTTTTATTTAGCATAAATCATATAGCCCAGGAAACAAGAGCTTTAAAATCAACACACTTTTTTTTTATCATTCCTTCTCCAGAATGACAATTTGAGAAAGATGTGATTTAGATATATACTTTTGTCATTCTGAGAATGGATGCTATTTATCAAAATGAAGAGGAAAAGAACTAAGGGAAAAGAAAATGGAAGTGTTAAACAAGGTGTCATGTAAGAGAAGACAAGCTCAATATTTGTTAACTAATTAAAAATTAATATAATATTTGACTATTAATAGATGAATAACATCCAAAGCAAAGAAAATGACAGTTTTGTTGTGTTTCAGTCCTTGGCAGAGCATGGATAGAGTGTTATTTTCAGTTCTCATCACCTCATTTAAGGAAGTAAGTTGACAAACTGGAGCATGACCAGCATGCTCTGCAAATTGAAGGTCAGGCCATTAAATGATAAGTTAAGGAAGTGAAGATATGTAAACTGACAGAAAAAACTTAAGAGGTGACAGGATGATCATTTTCAAATTTCTGAAAAGCAAGCATATGAAATTATAGAAATAAATAAGAATGCCATTAGTAGCATATTTATATAGTGCCTTAAGGTTCACAAAACTCTTTATAAATATGTCATTTATCCTTACTCCAAATCCAATATTTGATCTACTGCTCTAACAGGGTTTGCTCCAAATGTCACCAATAAAGCAAAATTTAGAGGAATGGGGTAAAAGGCCACATTCAATATAAAAATGCTTTGTACCCCAAAGAGATCATAGATAAAAAGACTTGTACAAAAATATTTATAGCCACGCTTTTTGTGGTGGCAAAAAACTGGAAAATGAGGGTGTGCCCTTCAATTGGGGAATGGCTGAACAAATTGTGGTATATGCTGGTGATGGAATACTATTGTGCTCAAAGGAATAATAAACTGGAGGAATTCCATGTGAATTGGAGAGACCTCCAGGAATTGAGGCAGAGTGAAAGGAACAGAGCCAGAAGAACATTGTACACAGAGACTGATTGTACACAGAGAGATTGTACACTGTTGTACAATAGAATGTAATGGACTTCTGAACTAGCAGTAATGCAATGACCCAGGACAATTCTGAGGGATTTATGGAAAAGACCGCTACCCACATTCAGAGGAAGAACTACAGGAGTGGAAACACAGAAAAAAAGCAACTACTTGGGGATGTAGACTCTAAATGACTACCCCAGTGCAACTATCAATAATATAGAAATAGGATTGATCAATAACACATGTTAAAAGCAGTTTGGGGAGATGTTGGGAAATGTAAAAACATGAATCTTGTAACCTTGGAAAATTTTTTCTAAAAAATAAAAAATAAAAATAAAAATAAAAATAAAAATAAAAAGGGATAAAACATTTATATAGAACTTTCCTAAGCACTGTAAAAGTGAAATTTGGGAGATGCCATTCTATAAGTATATATGTATTTTCTGGACACGGGGAAATTATCAAACTACATTTCCAGTGGTCCAACGGGTTTCCGGTTCTGGTTCTTTGGGCGTGGGGAGGCCTACGTCTGGATGCAGAGAAGAGTTTATAATCTCCTGGGTTAGGAGGGAGTGCCCTCTTGGCCAGCAGACTCAGAGGAGACAGGAGACAGTAATGGCGAGGGCGGCGATTTTGAATTCTTACAAGCGTGTGGCCTAATGACTTTATCTATCAGCCTGGCTTTAATTAAAATACTAATATATATATATATATATATTTAGGCCAGCCTTTATTTTTTTTCATATTTATAGCACTTCAAAAATATTATCTCACTTGATCCCCAGGATAACTCTATAGAGGTGCTGCTGTTATCCACATTTTATAGTTGAGGAAACTGAGGGAAATGGTGATAAAATTATTTGTCTAGGTTTACACAGCTAGCAAGTGTCTGAAGCCAGATTTGAATTCAATTTTCACAAACCAGGTCCAGCACTAAATGTACTTAAAAGGAAGAAATAAACTTCTAAATAATTAGTGTTTGAACAAAAGGAAATCCAAAGGCAGAAAGATTTTTATCCTTTGAGTTTCGTAGACAGAGAATGGATACCTACTTGAGGAAAATGCTCTAAAAGCCATTTTTGTTCAGATCTATAGGGAAGAGAAACTCCCTATCTTCCCTTCCCACTCTGAGATTCTAATTCATTGAATGTAGAAAGACTTAATGAGCCAAATTTCCCCAGGACATATATTTTCATTTGTAAGCTGCATAAACTATTTTGGGACACTATGCTTGTATTTTACTCATTTAATGTACTGACAGGCATATTTATAGATCAGAAAAGAAAGCATGCAGTCTTCACAAGGGATTAACATCTACTCTGGGAATGTGGTATACACAAAATGAATCTGTCCATTTTCTATAGCATTCAAAACATCTCTAGTAATTGTCCAAACGGAAATTTCAGTGTGAAACAACTGGTGACAAAAATGTGCTTTTGATGCCTTGAGTACTTCAATTATTTTTTAAAATTAGTGTTATTTTTTAAAAATGGAACATCTAAATATTGTGGCTATTTGGTATTCACATAGAATTGTGGTATGAATGAAATTATGCAGGCTTAGAGAAATAACCTTTTTTAAAAAAGCAGTTCACAAGTCATCTTGAGTTACTATATTCAGTGTTCCTAGCAATACAATGATCCTGGGCAATTCTAAGGGACTTATGAAAAAGACTATCCACATATAGAGAAAGAATTTTGAGTGTAGGGATGCAGAGGAAACATATGATCTATCACTTGTTTGTATGGGTATATGATTTGGGGTTTTGGTTTTTAAATATTGCTCTTGTACAAAAATGGATGACAAGGAATTAGGGTTTGAGTGATAATGCATGTAAAACTCAGAGGATTTGCATGTCAACTCCAGAAGGGAGGAGGGAAGAAGGGAGGGAGATAACATGAATCATGTAACTTTGGAAAAAAACTTATGTGTAGATTTGTTACTGGAATAAAATTAAAAAAATTTTTTAAGTTCATCTCGACACTGTGTAAACTGGTGACTTAGCAAAAGATCAACCATAAAATAAGTAGACATAATAGGGAAAGACATTGTTTTAAATGTGTACAAAGAAGACAAGAACAAAGAAACCAAAAATCTCTTTAATAAAAGAGAACATTGTGTAGATATCACAAGTCTTTCTAAACAAAAATAATCAAGTTTATATCCCCATAGTGACATTACTTTTGTAATCACAGTTAATTCTACTTTCAATTTTCTAACAGTAATTGTCTTTAGTCAGGGTCAATATACATCAAAGAATGAAAGGAATGTTCCCTCTCTCCCAACCAAAGCGTGTATACTTAACATATCAAATTTTTACTGAAGCAAAGAAGAAAAGAAATAGTTGATGGGGACAGCATGGTATAATAGCTATAGTGTTGTCTTGAAGTTTGTAACAAGACCTTGTTCAAGTCCTGCCTCTTACTTTTTCAGACTTTGTGCCCCTAGCAAGTCACTTAATTTCTTAAGCAGTATTTATAGACAACCATTTTTAGAGTACACATTAAGTCTTCATTAGTATGAGTTATCATATGCAGAACACCTTATAATAATACAGAAGGTATAGGCAGAGGAAAAGGTGGCTGCTTGCTATTCTGAGATACTTAGTCTAGTGACCTAATTTCAGGAGAATTTGCTTGACCTACTTTATGAATGTAGTCCAAAATGTATAAGCTTAATTATAATAAATGGATATACTCATTTGAAACCACTGTTAGAAAAATGAATATACATCAGAGAAACTTTAGGAATTTTTTGTGAAGACCAAGAAAAAATGTAGGGAATGGATGAAAAAATTCACTATTATAGATTCAAGAAGGTGAGTAGTTATTTCTCTATTTTGTGTGAATATTGATATGGAATAATTTTAATATAATAGGATATCAGGTTATTTGCAATTTTCTAAGATAATATAAAATCATTTTTATTAATTCTCTTTTAGCTAAGGTAGATGTTTTCAACAACACTAAAGATAGATCTTTTTCAGTTTGAACTAATCTTTTTTCTAAAACTATCAGTACCTTTTTACACTAAGAAATACTATAGGATTTAAAGTTTAACTATTTAAAATAAATGAATAGGTATTAACTTATTATTATTATTAACTAGTTATTAACTCATCCCCATGGTTTGGATATTTTTCAAAGTTGTACAACCAGGGTACTAAGAAAGATAGAAAATTTCAATATGTATTTTCCTTCCTTCCTTCACTTCTTCCCTTCCTTCCTTCATTTGTTCATTCTTTCCTTTCTCAGTTCCTCTTTCATTCTTTCCCTCTCCTTCTCTTCTTCTTTTCTTCCTTCTCTCCCTCCTTCCCTCCTTTCTTCTCTCTTTCCTTCCTTCCTTACCTTCCATTTTAGAATCATTACTATATGATGGTTCCAAAGCCAAAGATTAGTAAGAGTTAAGTAACTATGGTTTAATGACTTGCCCAATGTCTCATTTCTTGAAAGTCTAAGTCCGGATTTGAACTCAGAACCTTCCATTTCTAGGCCAGACTCTCTATCCATTGGACCACCTAGGTGAACCTCCTCTATTCCCACCCTTCCATTTCCATTATTTTATTACTTTATTTTGGTTTTAATATTACAGTGTTTTAAAATAATTCCACCTCGCTCAATAAGTGAGTTATAAATAAGAAATTATTAAATCCATTATATGCAAAACACCACATTAAGTCCAAAAGATACTGTAAAAATTAAAATTGGCTTGACTAAATATGAGAGTTATAAAAGTAAGATTGTGGTCGTCATTTATAAAATATTAACCCTTAAGTCAGAAAAAACTGTTAGTAGCTTTTATTTACAACAAGGTAGAGATATTAAAGTTGAAAATATAGGAAGGAGGAAGAGAATTATCTGGCCTACCAGCCTAAGTGCTGCTCCTGTGAATTCTGGCTCAGCCCCCTGCAAGGGCTCCCTCAAGCCAGTGGTGTCTTCAGCCAGAAATACACCGAAGTGCGCAGAATGCTCGAGCCCAGGACGAGTCTGGGAAAAAGTGACTGCCGGAAATACAAAGCACATTGTGAGCCCTTAATAGATAATTTTTCTTTCTTTGACACAAGGAAAGGCAGAAACAGTCTCTGCCCTCAAGTAACTTATACTTGAATAACTTAAATAACACACCTTTAGCTAAGTTCAAACAGGATGTATGTAGAAAGGAAGACAATCTGAGAGGAGGAGGAGCTGGAGCACTTGGAATGGCCTCCTATAGAGAAGGCAGAATTTGAGCTTTGTCTTTAAAGAAGCCAGGGAAACCAAGAGGAAAAAGATAAGAGGCCATAGCTTCCGAGCATAAGGTATATCCTTTGCATAGGCAAGAAGAAAGGAGGAAAGAAGCATCATTTTAAAGGAATCATAAGTAGGCCAATATTCCTGGATTGTAATTGGATACAAAGGATTAAAGTGGAAGAAAATCAGAGATGTGAGAAGGACCCTGGTCCTAAAGAGCTTTAAATGCCAGATAGTCAACTAGCATTCATTAAATGCCTATTATGTGATAAGTATTAGAATTACATATACAGGTAAAATAAAACATAACAAAACAAACAGTCATTGCTCTCCAATAGCTCACTGGCTAATGGGGTGGGGGGCATTAAACATACAACTGTATACAAGCCAAATATACACATCAAATTGGAGATAAGCTCAGGGAGAAGGTGCTAAGTATGAGGGAATAAAGAGCTTTGAGAAGAAGGGGAAGAGTTAGTAGGCGCTTGAAGGAAGCAAAGAAAACTAGGAGATGGAAATCAAAAGGAAGAGAACTCCAGGTATGAGGAACAGTCAACGAAACTGCTGAATCAGAAAATTGAGTGTTTTGTGTCAGGAAAAGAAAGGAGACCAATTCACTAGATCAATAATATATGAAGAAGAGCAAAGCCCAAGAAAACCAGACAGCTAGGAAGAGACAGCCAGGTTATTAAGGTCTTTAAAAGCCAGAACAGAGGATGTTGTTCTCCAGGAGATAATAGAGAGCCACTGGAGCTTATTAAAGCTTATTGACAACATTTGCATTTTAGGAAGATCAATTTGACAGCTAAGTAGGGGGTGGAAGGGAATAGACAGAGACTGGAGGCAGGGAGACCATGCAGTATATAATTGAAATAGTTCAGGTCTGAGGTAATGAGTGTCTGCCCAAGGGAGAAGACAATGTCAGAGGAGAGAAGGGAAATATTAAAAAAAAAAAACCACTATGAAGTTAGAAATGCCAAGGTTTGGAATTTATGTATATAGCAGATTAGAGAGGGTGAGGAGTTGATAATGACATCTAGATTATAAATCTGTGTGACTAGTAGTATGGTAGACCCTTTAAAGGTAGTAGGGAAATTAAGAAGAAAGATATTTTTGGAGGTGTGGGACACACAGTTAGAGTTTTAAACCTATAGATCAATAGAGAGGTTGGAACTAAAGAATAGTTTTGAGGATCATCAACATAGAGACGGTTATTTAATCCTTAAGAATTATAAGATCAATACACGAAATAATATAGAAGGAAAAGTGAATTGGAACCATGGTAGATCCTCATTGTTAGCAGGTATGACCTGGATAAATATAAAGCAAATAATTCTGAGAAAGAACAGGGTAATGATTGGGAAGGAGGGAAACAGGAAGTCCTTAAGAAATTAAGCTAATCTAATAATGATAATGATTGTATTTGAATTGATGATAGTCAGGCTTGTCAGTTACCAGTTGCCATTTGGTAGTTGCCGGTATGGCTGCGCCAGACTGGTTTAAACCTAAATCTGGTTGTTTTGCTCTTAGATAGTTGCTTCTTCTTGGTGAATAAATCAGGGTCAGGTCATTCAATATAAGGGTAACACAGAATCTGGGATTGTGAAATTAGTTTGTGCAGGTTGCTGGTAACTCAAGTTGAAATCTGGCCTACCCTCACCACAACCTCCCACTTCCCCAAAACCCAATCTCAGTTTGAGATGGATCTCCCAGTTCAAACCTTTCCTTAGATACCTGAGCTTCAACTGTCCTGGCACATGCCACCTCCTACCAGGCTCAGTCCATTCTATGTTCTAATCAGGTAACTGTCCAACATCTTGCTTTCCATATTGCTATGCAAAATATCATTATAATCAATCTCTTCCTAGTTCAACATCCTTATAAAATCCCAGAACTATAAGTAAACTCCAAGCATCTATCCTAGGCCTTTTTCTCTCTTTTCTCTATATTTTCTCTTTTGATCTCAAGATGTCAAAAGAACTTAATTGTTATCACTCTGAAGATAATCCTCTGAAGAAAATTCTAAGATATAAATTTGGGAAAGGAGTACAGTCTAGGCATCTGAGATAACATGCAGAGGCAGGGAGATGGGAAATGAAAAGTCATATATCTACATTTTAAATTTATTTTCCAGAATAATGGGGCTATTTTGGAGCTCTACTAAAGGCATAATAGCTGGCTTTCCACAACCTCTACAACATTATTTCCAATATTTATTATCTCCCAATTTGATGGCTGTCAATTTCTCTTTTTACTTAGAATGTAAGCTCCTTAAGGGCAAGAACTTTGTATTTGTGTTTGCATCTTGGGCACCTTGCCCAATGTCTAATACAAAACAGGAACTTAATAAATATTTATTGATTTGTTCATTGGTTAACAACTAACAATTTTCAGTTTTTATATATGCTTTTTATTTGCAATTCTTGTTCTGAAAAAAAAAAAACCTTAGATCATTTGACTCCTTATTTTCTATAACATTTGTGCTTGGATCGAAAATTTCAGTTTGAGTCCCAGCCCTGCCCCTTATTAACTGTATCACCTTTAGTAAGTCACCTAAAGTGTTTATATTTCAATTTTTTTAATTCATAAAACTGATACAATGACAAATATCATGTCTCCATATTGCTGAGATATCAAAGAATATTGTGTTTGCGAACAACACTTTGTAAATAATCAAGCTATGTAAATTAGAGCTATTCAAAAACATTTTTATTTAAATCTGCTTTATCATTGATATAGTGAACTCCAAATGAGTGCAGATTGCTAACTAGGCAGAAATTGAAAATATTGGAACCCTGAAAAGTTAAACCACTTGTTTAGAAGCACATAGTCAATATGTGTTAGACTTAATTTGAAGTCAGTTCTTTCTGATCCTGACACTAGCTTACTAGCATTTGTGTCATTCTGTCTCCTAAATGTAAGATATTATTATTTAATCAGGCAAGTCCTTTCAGTGGATTGGCCAACAATAAAAGTGGATTTGAGTGGTCTAGATCTTCTCTCATTCACTTTCTTTGGAAACAGAGAACAGCCCCCAGAGGAACTGAATCTATTAATCTGGTCTTATTAGCCCTGTGTTCTCATCTTCTGAACTATGCATCAGTCCATATGAATTAGAGAATAGAAATTGTAGCCAGAGGAAACTTCTCTTATTCTCTATACCTGGGAAGGTATATAATCAATATCTTCTTATCACTCCTTTCCTCATGCTTAAAAGAAAGTCAAAGCTTTTCATTTCATTTGTAGGTAAAAATTCCTATTCAATAATAAGATCAAACCTTATCTCTAATATATAGAAAGACAAATAAGGAAAAGTAACACAGTCACTCATGAAGCCAGAACTAAAACAGATCTGCCAATAGTTCTCTATAAGTGTGTCAAGAAAAAGACTTTCTCCTGCTCTCTTTTAAAAAAAAGTCTACGTACATAATTTAAATAATTCTATGTCCATACTCATATATCATTCAAAAGCCTCTAATTCAAATCTAGCATTTATTTTGTTTCTTATTCAAACCAATAATTTAATCATTTTAATAACAAAATATTGAAACTCCCTAAATCTCCTTCTTTATGGATTGTGTTTGTTAAGAGAGAAAAAAAACAAAAGACAAGCCCATGAACACTGAATTATTTTGGTAGTCCCACGAAACCCTCCCCACAAAAAAACCAACCAAACAAATAAATCCCTGTTTTGTTTTTGTTTTCCTAAGTACCCTAACAAATGAATGTAGCAGGCTTAATTTTTCTATATTTAATAGCTAAACAATTCAACTCAGCAGAAGTCTCCAGGGATTCAAGAGATCATCTCACATTCTAAAGAAAGTATATATTATTATTAATAGTCAACATATTAAGAACTAAATATTTTAAATTATATTCTCCTCATCAACTAGACCTAGGAAATGTATTTTTTCAATTTTGAGCCATATGTTTTAGTACTAAGCTAAGTACTTTATAGGATACCAAAGAAGTACATATGATTTGGCTACTTGTCAGAGATTCTTTTGAGGGACTTTAAACATTAGATGCCTGCTAAGGTACCCTTCAATTCTTGAGCTTCTATGATCCTGTCATCACTTAGGACTTGTTCCAACAAGAAAAATACATCAGACCAATACATGTCTATTACACTTTATTGAGTGCAGATCAGTGGGGAAGTTGGATGAGCAATGTGAAAGGATGTGAAAGCAATTGTGGTCAGCACAGGATTTACTTGTCATAACTTGGGAGGATGTGGAAGAGAGGAGAGAATCTTCTGGAGAACTGAGACAGTCTCTTTCGAAGGAGTCAGTTGGGCTGAGTTGAGGGAAACAAAAGGGAGCCCCCACTTTATGCTAGATAGGTAGACTGCATTTATGGATATATGTGAAGACCCTTGGCATTAGAAAATCTGTGAATGAAGGGAAAATCATATTTACTGACAGGATATATCCCCCCCCCTTCTCTAGCTGTACCTTGGTTAGTCATAGATTAATGATTTTGATTTGAATAATTCTAAGGAAGGGAGAGTGTCCCAGGGTTAAAGTAGACTCTAAAGACATTGAGATCATTCTCTGGGGCTTTCTCCTATCTTTGTCTTAAGGCAGATCCTAATGCAAATACTAATTATCCTCCTCACCCCAAAATCTCTATAGATTTTTTCTAACTATGGTCCAAATGTCCCTCATGATATTTTTCTTGTTCATTAAAATTATATCAAATATTGACTTTTCTACACACCTACCAAAAGAAGCTATAATTTATAAAACTTGTGGAATTTCATTTTTAAGTTTTTAGAAAAATGTACAGATGAGCTTTCCTGTTCTTATGAGCTGTTAGAATTCTCCCTCCTGAAATTAACAATTAATTTGAATATATTTATAGATGTGTGAATAATCTTCTTAGATAGAATATAAAATCTTTCAATACAGAAACAGTTCATTTTTGTCTTTGTATATCCCCAGTGATTAAAGTAGTACCTTGCTTATAATAAGTACTTAATAAATGCTTTATTAATTGTCTGAATACCTTCATTATAATAGTGGAATGAGTAAGGAACAAATAAAACATTACATGGGAATAATAAATAAAACAAAGTTCATAATTGAGTGGCTATAGGGTTAACAAGGTAAAAAGCAAACCATGATTTAGAGGAAAGTGGTTGGAATAATGATGATGATGTATTAACAATTCAGGAATTTGAGAAAGGGGAGACTATTTGGGATAGTATTGTGGAAGTGATTATAAGTCCAGGTATTCATGTTATAGACTGAAAAAAATTTTTTGAAAAATATTGTTCTCCTTAGATAATAATGAGATTAACTCCCTAATGTAGGAACTGCTTCCAGTGGGACAGACAGCAAGTAAACTTTCCTTCTAAGATTTGAGACAGATTACTTGTTTATGTCCTCTCAGATACTGGAATTTACATCTTTTGGTGAGATTTATCATTTCACTAGAACAGGTCTGCAATCACCCAATTGTTATCCCTCATGGTCTTTAGACTAACTGTTCCAATTCTTTTTGGTATATGGAATTTGTACAAATCCATTTAGTATCCTAACACATGATATTTATTGTCCTATATATGACAAGAGAAAAAAATAAATAAAATCCTTTTTTAAAAAAAAGATTATGTCAATGGCAATCAATCAAACATTTATCAAGCACATATTATGTGTCAGGTACTGTACTAGCTCTTGGTTAAAACTAAGTTTAAAAACACAAAAATAGTCCTCTTAGAGCTTGTATGTTAATGGAGGAGATAGTATGTAAATTAAGTGGCTACATAGATGCTTCATAGAGAATTTAAAAAAAAGGTATTCTTAAAGAGAAAAATTTAAGAGTGTGCTGGGACCAGTAAGGCCCAAGGAGTTTGTGCTGAGTCTTACAAGAAGCCAAGGGTGTCAAGAAGCAAAAGTGAGGAGAGATAGCATGAGGAACAGAATGTAAGACAGTATTGATTGACTAGAAATAGGAAAGGGCCAAATTGTGAAAAGACATAAACTCCTGAAAGTAGATTTCATTAATTCAACTTCACCTAGGGTTTTACAATAGGCATTTGTGGATATTGTATCTATTTTTGGTTTTTGGTTTGTTTATTTGTTTGTTTGAGATTCTTTGTTTTGTTTCATCTACCAACATGTGATTTCATACATCAAAATATTAATTTTGGGTTAATACAAAGTAATTTATAAAGAACTTTAAAACTTACTAATTGACATGCTTAAAAAGTTAATATCATTTCTAAAAGTGTCAGCATTCCACTTAAGTCAGTTACTCACTGGGAATATTGGATTTATTCATGGAAAATTGTTTCTTGATCATTCAACCTAAGGAGCTATCCTAGATGCACACTTTCTTTCTCTCTTTCTTAATTAATGATCATTTCTATGCAGATGATTGCTATATTTATACATTCAACCCTGACCTTTCTTCTTCATTCAAGTCCTATGTTACTAAATGCCTTTATGATATTTCTAATTATATATTTTGTAAAAATTCAAAATTCAAATTGTCCAAAAGAAATGTAATTCTTTCTTCTACAAAATCCAAACATTTTCATAATGTTCTGACTTTATTGAGGCCATCTCCATTCTCTAGGCCACACAACATTGAAATCTTGGACTCAAACTCAGCTTTTTCCATTGAACTTTGTAACACCACTCCTGAATCTAATTAGTAGCAAAATAGTTGATGTTCTATGTCCACAACACCTCTCTGATCTGTTCCCTCTTTCCATTCATACGTTCACAGTTTTTGGTTTGCCCCTTTTTTTCCCTTTCTCTACATTGTCTAAAGAGACATAAATCGATTTTTCTGTTTCTTATCTCCTTTTAAACCTGCCCTTCATGGATAGATTTCAGAGTAATATCCTTTAATATTGAAAGTGATATTCTAAATGGTGAGCATGACAATGTAAATCCTGGCCTCCTAAAGATGCAGTGTCTTTCTGTTGCCTCTAAGATAAAATATAGACTCCTCTTTTTTTGCATTTACAACTCTTTACAACATGAACCAAATCTAACTTATCACCACCTATTGATCTTCAGACCCTATATTCTAGCCTTGCTGGTCTTTTTGCTGTTTATCACACATTCCATTCCATCTCCCATTCCTATGTTTTTGTAGGCCTGTCCTTTAGATCTGAAATATGCCAACTTCCTTATACCTTTTAGAATTTCTTGCTTTCTTCAAAACTCAGTTAAAATATCATCTGCTCCATTAGTCTGCTCTTAATTCCCCTACCTGCTAGTTCCGCTTCCAAACTGAAATTGCTTTTTATTTTTAATAGAAGAATAGTTTGTACTTAATATATGTCTAGTTTTATATTGAGAAGAAAGGAAGCTCCTTGGGGACAGAGTTTTTTAAAAAAATTAGCTTAAAATACCTGTATTTATGTAAGTGTCTGGTATAGAGTAAGAACTTAATGCTCATTGATTGATCTGAAACTAAAAAACTCATATTTATTGCAGTGAAAAGTTTTTGAACATGTTTACATGACAGATTGATCTTTCAATAGGATTAAGTGAGTTTTTTTCATTTATAATAATGTCTGAAATAAACATATGCATTATTTGATTAAACAGAAGTTGTATTCACCATATCTCTGGCTAATTTATCTTTAAATTAATATCTACCTATTCCAATTTTGGAAATAAAATATATTTTAATAATTTTTCAAACTTGTATTTATATGTTCTGTTAATTGACAAAATAGTAATCTTTCTAAAAATTGGTATTCTATTTCTTTCACCTTACATAACTAAGAAAAAATTTATAACATTGTGATATGAATTCTCAAGCATATTTTAGGAGAATCTTAAAGCTATTTCTTGAAATTTCTAATTAACAGGGATGCTATTCTTGCCAAGTTGTAGTTATCAATCAAAATTTCAATTTGTGCATCAATGTTTATATCATTTTTATTGGCACTAAAATACCTCCAACAAAATATTTTTGAACCTAGGATATTTTTCATGATTAATATCCACCAAAGACATTCAATTCATTAAAACTACCTCTAATGCAGGGAACTAATATAAATAAATATTATAAATATTCCTTTTTCCTCTATATTAATTGTATGCCTTGCCTCCTAGATTCTTAAGTACTTTTAGGCCAGAAATATTGCTTTTCTTACTTATTTCTAGAATTTGAATTTAAAACTATGGATGGAACTCAGGTGTTATGAAAATCAAATGCACAGGAATTATTTGCATGAATATATGTGATCATCTTTCCATTTTCCAATTTCCTTTGAACTAAAATCTTTTGAAATATCCATATTCTAAAGTAGCTTCAATATATTAAAGATGTAAAGATGTGTAAATTAATCTGAATATCCTGTCTATGCAAGCTGTTATAAAGACATAGATCAGTTCTGTGTAAGTTTTTGGAAACAGAAAAAAAAAGTTATTTTGTTGTTTTGGCTGTTGGCCAAAATCCATGAAGGAGATGGAGGGAGATTTTCATCATCAGTGATGTACTAGAAGGCAGATGTGGCTATCAGTCTTTCAAATTCATATAAAAGTCAAATGCCAGAAGTTTAGATTATTAATAAATTATTCACTACTGTTATCAACATGATTCATTATTGTAAATATCACACTTGATAGTTTGAAAAAATATATGACATTCCATTCACTGTTTGAAAATGTAATGTTTTATTCACTTGTACAGAACAGTTTGTACAGTTTTTTTCTAGCATATGACAATAAGGGAATGAAGCAGGTAAAATATTTTTGTATGATTTCATCTTTCATTTGATGTAATAAGATGAAATACGTGTCCCTGGTACTTACTTCTTGGTTATCACTTTACTCTATATAAGGGGTAATTAGGTCTCATAAATTGCGAAGGTACATTTTTGACAATTCTGAGGAGGATAAAAAGGAAAAAGAAAAAGAAAAAGAAAAACTACATAGTGCTCTCCAAGGTTTCATTAGTTAGCTTTATAATAGCCCATGTTGGGGAGTTCAGTTGCTCATTTAAAATACTGTTGCTACCTTGTGATACTTTCAAATTAAATAATTTTATATCTGTGTATAAGTTTGGTATACTCAACCTCTCCCAGTGCAAGAAGTATATTCTGTGAATAATTCAAATTCTTATAATCAGTTAAAATCTTCCCCTAACATATATTTTAGCAGCAGGAATAATAATTAATGATGAAAATTATGATCACATTATAAACATTGGTCTATAGTGCTTATAAAGGAAATAGATACCAGGAAGCAAAACTCTTATCTGAGTAAAGAATAAGTTCTGGTTGTGTCAAGCAGATTTCAGAGAAGATTAAAAAATAAATAATGATAAATTGTAAATTTCCCAGATCTGGACATCATAATTAATTTGTTCAATCATTATATATATGCATATATGTAAATAAACTTAACACTTTTAAATTATAAAATAAATTGGTTTAGTTTAACAAAATTAAGGACCACATAGGAGACCTTAGAGGAAGGGAGAAATGAATTTAGGATCCATCTACCTTTGGCCCTTGCTGATTGTACAACCTTAAATAATTGACTCAACTTTCCAGAAATTCAAATGTCTCTCTAGAAGTAAAAATGGTAAAAGAGTGATAAGTCTATAAAAATGGAAGAAATATCCCCTTCGTAAGTTCTGAAGCTACCTAGACTAGTGACTTCACAGATTTATATCAAAACATGTAAGGTACTATAAGGTACTCTATGAATGCCATACTGTGTAAATATTCTACTATATAATTCTTCATTTGCATCGCTTTTGTTAACCTGTCCACCATAGTCATATATTTCTCCATTTATCTTTATGTGCTTTCCATTTGTGATCGTCCATGTTTTGTGTTCATAGAATGCCACTGAAAGAATATTAGTGTTCATTTTTAAATCTGGGCAAAGCTCATTGTCTCTTTGTGCTATTTATTCAGGATATATGGGTGGATGAGCAAACTCTTTGAGCTCTCTTTCCTAGTGCATTTCACAGACTGGGAGATAAAGATTCTTAATCTACTTCATTTGAATATGTGGATCATTAGGTTGTGATCTTTTAAGTGGTAATGCTTCTCTTTTAGGACACTCTCACTCTGATGGGGTCTGATGCAAGCCAGAACTGTGCCCTATACCAGTGACGATGAACCTTTTAGAGACTGAGTGCCCAAACTGCAACCTATGAGCTCACCCCAGACAAGGGAGGGAGAAAGTGCTCTCACTGGGCTGCTGAGAGGAATGGGTCATATGAGAATTGTCCTTTGGTTCATGCATAGAGGAAAGGGAGCAGTCCCCGCCAGCATGTGTGCCAGAGGTTTGCCAACATGGCCCTATGTAAACAAGCACATCTGGACTAGATCACCACCTTCAAAGGATCCCTCTTAATAATCTATGTTATGCACAATTTGAAACATGTAATTAATTTTGCTATATTCTATGACCAAAAAAGTATTTCTATTAATTAGATTTCCCCAAATATGTTTAAGAATCTATAGATGCTGCACTTTAGGAAAATCACTTTGGAGCTATCAGAGTAGGAGCAGTAGTCCCTGCAAGAGCAGCAGCAGAAACAGATCATAACAAGAGGGTGAAATCCTGCCTACTATGCTCCAAATGACCACAGAAAAACAAAAACAAATACAGGAGTGGCAGAACCAATAGAAGAAGTTGTAAAGCAATGCTCTGGCCTAGAAAAATGTCAAGAGATATTGAGGAGGACTCATCTCTTTGGAGTATGAAGAGGAAAGCTAAACAAGCTTCAGCAGGACTTGAATGCAGTACAGCACAAGCAGCAGGAGAAAGAGAAGAGCAGGCCTGATCCAGCCTCAGTAGAATAAGGACAGAAAACAGCACAATGCAGAACAAGCAGCAATGGGAAGAAATTGGCCCTCAACAATACAGCATGAAAAGAGGCCAAGCAAGACTCAGTGCAAGAAATGGTGGGAAGAACTCAGCCAGACAAGGTGGAGCTGTGGCAGATTGGAACAGAACCCAACACCAATTAGTTGAACCGAACATCTGCAAAACTCCACACAGCAGGCCAACCAGGTCCCTTCAGCAGAGTGCTCAGTCTGAGATTAAGCCATCTGAGCGATTCCAATTACAATACAGAGGGGACAGTACTCCTTCCACCACAGATATGGAGCTAAGCTTCAGCATATAGAAAAAATCAAGGTAAAAAAGTAACCCTAAAATGAGCAAAAGGCAGAGAAAAAGCCTGACACAAGAAAAATATCTCAAATGAGATGACGAAAAGCTCAGACAAGGATAGCAATACAAAAATGAAAATGTGTGAGGCCTCAAAAAAAAATGTGAAAGTATGTCAAGCCCAAATGAAAGATCTCCAAAAAGGATAAAATTAAATAATAAGAAACTTAAAAGAAAAATTAGAAAAGAAAATAATAGAACATAATCAACATTTTAGAACAAAAGCTTACAAAAGAAAATAGTTTCCTATAAAAAGGAAATATAATACTCCATGTAGGAAAATAATTCCTAAAATAACATAAGAAAGGAAATACAAGGTCTCAAAGAAAAAAATGACTTCCTCAGAATTAGAATTGAACAATTGGAAGCTGTTGACTTCATGAAACAGCAGATAATTTTTAAAAAATCAAAAGAATGAAAAAGTTGAAGACAATTTGAAATCTCTTACATGGAAAACAAGTGACCTAGAAAATAGATACAGGAGGGATTATTGATTCTTTTTTTAAAACCCTTATCTTCCATCTTAGAATGAATACTCATGTATTGGTTCCAAGGAAGAAGAGTGGTAAGGGCTAGGCAATGGGAGTTAAGTGATTTGCCCAGGGTCACACAGCTGGGAAGTGTCTGAGACCAGATTTGAAGCTAGGTCTTCCTGTCTCTAGGTCTGGCTCTCAATCCACTGAGTCACCCAGCTGCCCCCCGATTATTGATTCTTAAATAAATTCATTGCTTAAAAGCCATGATCAAAAAAAAAATTGCCTGGCCACCATATTGCAAGAAATTATCAAGTGAAACTACCCTGATGTTATTAAAAAAGAGGAGAAAATAGAAATGGAAACAATCCACTGATCACTTCCTGAAAGAAATCCCAAATTTAAAAATCCCAGGACAACCATAGCCAAATTCTAGAAATGTCAAATAAAGGAGAATATAGTACAAACTACCCCTCAAAAATCAAATATTGTGGAATCACAATCAGGGCTACACAGTCCCGTAGCAACTTCTACATTAGTGGACAAAAGGGCATGGAATATGATATTCTGCAAGGTAAAAGATCTATGCCTACAACCAAAGTCAGATACCTAAGGAAACTGAGCATAATACATCAGGGGAATGAAGAGATATTTTTTTAAATAGAGCAATTCCAGGCATTCCTGATGAAATGGCCAGAGCTAAAAAGAAAATTCAATGATCAAAATCGACATTCAAAAGTAGCATAAAAAGATAAACAGAAAAAACCTCAAGAGCATCAGTGTGGTTAAATTAATTGCATCCCTGCATGGGAAAGAAGTAATCAGGATATTTAAGATTTCTATAGTATAAGATGCACCTAAAGTTATTACTATACTTAAAACAATCAAGGAAAACATTGGAATTAAATTCATTACATCCCTTTAATGGGAATGTGATAACTAGAATACTTAAGATACTTATGGTTCAAGAGATAGTTAATATACTTAAGATACTGTTAGATAATCAAAGGAAACAATGGGCTTAAATTGATTGCATTACTTGTAAGAAAGTGATAACTAAGAGTAAGATACCTTTTATATTTGAAGTAAAATACTCAGTATGCTGAAGTTACTGAAGATATTTAAGAACTTTATCCCTATTAGGGCAATGTAAAGGAGCATATATAGACAGAGATCAGGGAGTAAATTGAAGATAATGGGGTGTTATTGTTTAAAAAATCAAAAATAAGAAAGAATAATACACAGAAAGAAGACATAAGGAAAGAAAGTTAGGAGTAAATTATCTCACATGAGGAGGCATAAAAGAATCAATACAATGGAAAGGAAGCTGAAGGGCTTGGAGGTAAGGCTTAACCCTTACTCTCATCAGAATTGGCACAAAGTGGGAATAACATCCACACTCAGGTACAGAGATTTATCTTACCCAAAAAGGAAGTAAGAAGGGGAGGGGAAACAAACAAAAAGTGAAGGGACAGGCAAAAGAGGGAATGAATTTGGGGAGTTTGGTGAACAGAGCAAAAACGTTTGTGAAGAGAGAAAGACTGAAAAAAGAGAAAGAAAAGGTAAAACAGTGGTAAAATAAGATGGAAAAATTAAAGATGGGGAAATAGAGCAACACGTACAAAAACATTTTCAGTAGTCTTTTTATAATGGGAAAGATTTGGAAATTAAGGGAGTGTCTATAAGTTGGGGAATGGCTGAACAAGCTGTGTTATGTTGTTGTTATTGAAAACTATTATGCCATAAAAATAATGAACAGGAAGAATTCAGAAAAACTTGGAAATATGTATATGAACTGATGCAAAGTGAAGTGAGGAAAACCAGAACAGTGTATAAAGTAACAGAAATACTGTATGGTGTTCAAATATAAGGGACTGAGTTATTATCAGCAAGACAAATTTCCAAGATAACCCCAAGGGTCTCATGATAAAAAACAAAAACAAAAACAAAAAACACTATTCACAGCCAAAGGAACTGTTGGAATCTGATTGGAAGTTGGTACTTTAGATAGAGGATTGATATTAGAGAAATATATTTGGTAAGCATCCCCAAAAAGATGAAAGTCAAAAACATAGGAATGAAGAATATTTTCACTAGAGAGAATGTTCAATATGTATAGTGCATAAAAGACATTACCTTCTCTTTCTATATATTAATAAGTTGCTGAATCTCTGGTCTGATTGCTATGGATTTCCCCTCTAGCTGTGCAGATACCAATATATCCACACTTTGTTGTATATATGTTGGATCCATAGCCATAAATAAATGGTCATAGAAGATCTATACACATTGGAGATTTTCCTGTACTTCTTTTATTATTCTATGTGTCCTTGTGCAACTCTAGATCTATCTATCAACTACCCCCTTGATCTCACTTCTTGAACTTCAAAATGCTGACTTTTCTGAGTAGAGTAGAGATCAGAAGGGAAAGATGCCAGGAAAGATTTGACAACTTATTGGATATGTGAAGTGAGGAAAATTGAAGCATTGGAGATTATGCTAAGTAATAAAACTAGAACACCAGAAAAAATGGTATGTGGTACCCCAATCTGATTCTGAATGAGGGCAGGGTTCACACAAGCCTCCCCCTAGGTAAATCAACTTCACAGCAGGTGGTCTGGCTTCAAGATTGAGGCAGCCAGACCAAGCTGTGGTTCCCCTCCCCCCTCGTTGTCTCTAGGCACTCCAGAATGCTATCTGACTAATGAATAGCTTTTATTAATCTCAATTCAGGGATTGGGGAAAAGGGTGAAGGGCAAAGGAATTTGTCACTTAGGTGGGAACCTTAATGGCTCCCACTCCTAAGCTTCTTCCCCCCATCCCTTTTCCTTCTATTTCTATTTCTAGTTTTCTGTTTCTATTCCTTTTTATAATTATAAGTTTTACTGAATGGGGGTCTCTCAGCAAGGTTGGGTAATGGGAGAAGGAGACTAAGAGATCACTCCCAAAATAGAGTCCAAAAACTTTGCTGACTCGATGATTGAAATCTTGCTGGGTGAGATGCGATGGAATCTTTGACCAGGGAATCAGGGAATCAGTGTCCAAAGAAAGATCCTCAGGAAGCCCTCAGGGCTAGATCTGAGCTGGGTGGTCCACCTCCTCTCTCCTCATAGTCCTCCACCAGAACCTTTCCCAGAATTTTCTCTGGTCTCTCAACTGTCAGTAACTGTCACCAACTGTCAGCTACTCCTTCTCTGGATCCTTTTGTCCCTCCCCTTTGCACAAATCCCATCCTTACACCAGGACTTAAGAAGTTCAGTTTAGCCAAGCCTCTGCCTCTACAATAGCACCCAAGCTGGGAGTCTAATGGGAGTTGTATATGTGTTTAACAACTCCTCTAGCCTCTGGCTTGGGGTTGGATTCAATAGTAAAGGGTCAGTTTGGGCTGGTATAGATGTGCCCAGTGGACTAACAATATTCTGACTGCGGTTTAAATAAATACCTTCCCTAATTAGTTTTAGATGTTCACCAATTAGGAAAGGAACACCAATCTTCTTTGGATTGAACTGCAACAGGATTTATTTGCTTATCTAAAATGGTTAGAAACAAGGAAATAAGAATAGAGGTTTGGGGAATGCTAAGCTACATCTGAATGAATAAGGTGATCTAAATCAAATGGATGATGAATTTGAAAATAGGCTGGAGTTTTCTTCTTCCTCTCTCAATCCCTGGCTTGAGAGTTGTGGCACAAGCCAAAGGAGAAGGAAGGCTAATGATGATCTTCTTGTTGGCTGTGGTGTTGTCTCTCTTAGCTCTATTACTAGCAGGTAAAATGATTTCTTATGGCACTCAATTATGGATGCTGGATTGCAGGTCTAGGGCCTACCCTCCATCCAATCCACCCTCCTCCCAAGACTCTCAAGAATGACACCCAGTGTGCTGTTGTCCCACGGTTTTTATAGGGGTGGTTAAAACTGTTTTCTGGCCCTGGCTCATGCCACCAGGGCAAATTCCAAAGTCTTTAACCAAAATTCCTGTCACTCAAGATGTCCTTCATCTTGTCCCAGAAGTTCCTTATTATAATGGTTTTTTGGACATAGTTCCAGATTGCTCTCTAGAATGGTTGTATCAGTTCACAGTTCTACACACATTATCTTAGTGTCCCAATTTTTTATATCCCCTTGGAAATTTATCATATTCCATTTTTGTGATATCAACCAGTCCAATATGTGTGAGGAAGCACCTCAGAGTTGTTTTAATTCACATTGCTTTAATGAATACTAATCTGGAGCATTTATACATATGACTAAAGAAAATTTTAATTTCTTCATATGAGAGTCACCTTTTGACCATTTATCATGTGGGGAATGGTTTGTATTCTTATAAACTTAACTCCATTCTTAATGTGTGTGATAAATAATGCTTTTGTCAGAGACACTTGTTATTAAGATTTCCCCCAGTTTACTGTTTGCCTTTTAAGCTTGGTTGCATTAATTTGTTTAGACAAAACCTTTTTAATTTCATGTAATCAAAGTTATCTATCTTACATCTCAAATAAGAGTCTTTATGTACAATTTATTGCCCCCTGTTTATATCTGTTTCATTGATCTAAAAGATAATCTACATCTTTCCATAAGTGGCTGTGACTATATTTAGTCATCTTTATGCCAAGAATAAGTTTAGAGGCAGCTAGGTAGCTCAGTGGATAAAGAGTCATGCTTGGAGATAGGAGGTCCTGGGTTCAAATCTGATTTCAGATACTTCCTAGCTGTGTGACAGTGGGCAAGTCACTTAACCATAATTTCCTAGCATTTACTTCTCTTCTGCCTTGGAATTGATATATTGTATCAATTCTAAATAGAAAAAAATTTAAAATGTAAACTTAAACCTCATTGAGTTGTAAACTTTCACCAACTACCCAGGTGTGTAAAAAACTCTGAAAAAATGTCAACAAAGAAAGCATCTAGCACCTTAGGTGGTGTTGGTGACCAACTGAGCACAATCCTCACAAAGCAATATTTTTCTAGTTGTAATGGTTTAATAATTACTCTCATTTTAAATTTTAAAAATCAGGATTAAGCAGTATTTACGTTGTTTTCCTCCATTCCCCTGAAACCACTAAGAACCTATAAATTATTACTTAAGGTTAAAAGTCACTATGAATGAAGTCTTATTTCATAAATGCTGAAATAGTTGCTAATTATGTGTAAGTTGATATTTATAAACATTTCAATATAGTTTTGAATTAGCCCAAAGGTGGATGGAATAACAAGGAACCTTGAGTATTTCTTGTATTTCTAGTTAATTATATGATATCCTTAAGGAAAAGAAGTATTTTAATTTTTCTATGTATACCTATTGCTAACTACAGTGTCTGGCACATAATGAAGTGCTTAATAAATGCTTGTCAACTGGCTGACAGGCACAGTCCCAAAGTTCTAGATGATGAAGATGCTACTAAAGAATAACCCATTGAGCAAATTAGATCAGATGTTTCTTGTTATTTTGGTTCTGTTGTGAGGAAGTTTAGGTAGTAATTAATTAAGAATTAATGTTCATCTAGCAGGAAGGGCTGGAGCTGGAGAATTCTAAGATGGATGAAAGGGCAGGAAGAAGTTGCTTGTGCCCTGAGAGGGACTCCATGAGGGGTTGACAAAAACTGTTGTTAGCCTTGGGAGATCTCAGAGTAAAGGACACCCTGCATCCTGATTTCCCTGGGATCCTGAGTGGTGGTGGATTTCCACCAAGAGGACAAGACCAACAGAGAAGCACCAAGAAGAGAAGTTTGGGATCTGGTGGACAGCATCTCAAGCACACACTTTCTTCTTGGATATCTTGGACCACCTAGGCTTTTGGCATTCTGATCATCCTTGGATAACCATGAGCCCCAAAGCTATCCTCAGCCCTTTAGCTGTGCTGATCAAATCTGGCTAGAACCAGGTTTGATGCAGCCCTCTCTGTGACTCCTGCACTGCTCCTTTGGCCCCACCTGCTAGATCACTAAGATTAGAGTAGAGAAGTCCTCCCCTTGCCCTGCGATTTTGTCATTAGGTTTTAATTATAGAAATCCCTTTCCCCCCTTTTAGTTAAACATAATTAAACCAGTTAAACCCTTTTACCTTGCCTGCTTGTTTCTAGACTCTGGCCTAGGGGAAGCTGGGTGACAGTTAAGACCAACTGTCATTCCTGTTAATCCAGTAAACTCTGGTCTTTCCATCCTAGTCCAGTTTCTCCTACAACCCAGTGTGTGTACCCACAACTATTTAGATTTACTGTAATATCCCTGGTGCCATCCATTATCTATTTTCCACAATTCTCAAGTTGCACACTGTTCTGGGCGTGGCCTTACTCAGGCCACACACCCTTGAGAGTTCATGTTCATTATTAAAACAAAATGACTTACTAGATCACTCCACATTTAAATGGTTTTCTTAGCCATAACAGGAGGATGTTCAACAAGAATAGGTACTGAGCACCCTTGAACTGATTCAGTCAACCTCAGCTCCCTTATTTGAGTTTTCCATTGTTTTCTTTCAAGCTTCAGAGAAAATGCCTAGAGCTTCTTAGGCTGTTTTATTCCAAAGCATGCTGGAAATATCAGTAGTTTGAATCTTTAATCAAGTTTCAAAGATGGTCTCAATATTTTTTAAAGAAAAAGTGACCTCACATAGGGCAATGATTAGTTATCCCTTGGCCTGCAAGATACTTTGTAATGTAAGACTTCTTTATATAAGAATATATAAGAATATATTATTCTTATATATTAAAGAATATAACTTCTTTATATAAGAATAAACAGAGCCAGTAACTAATGTTAGATTGAAGGGAGAGAGAGAGTCTTGAGGGGAGACTCTCTTCTAGCTCTCCCCTCCTGCTGAATATACACTGGGAGATTTCAAGAGTGTGTCACCCTGAAACTAGGTGACCTGGATGGTCCTGCCGCCCCACAGGAGTTGGGGACAAGGCTTATCTATAAGATGAGGTATTGAGTGCCCCAATCTGATTCTGAACAAGAGCAGGGTTCACACAAGTCTCCCCCGAGGACAGGCAACTTCACAGCAGGTGGTCTGGCTTCAAGATGGAGGCAACCAGGCCAAGCTGTGATTCCCCTCTCCCATGTTGTCTCTCAGGCACTCTGGAATGGTATCTGACTAATGAATGATTTTTATTAATATCAATATAGGGACTGGGGAAAGGGGTGAAGGGCAGAAAGATGTTGTGGTGCCCTCTTCTCTATTTCTATGGGGTCTGTCACTTGGGTGGGAACCTTTGGGGTTCTTGCTCCCAAGCGTATCCCCTCGCCTCTTCTCCTTCAGTTTCTATTTCTATTTCATATTTCTATCCTTTTCTATAATTGCAAAGTCAAACAGGAAAGGCTCTCTCAGCAAGGTTAGGTAATGGGAGAAGGAGCCTAAGAGATCACTCCCAAAATAGAGTCTAAAAACTTTGCTGACTCGATGGTTGAAATCTTGCTGGGTGAGAAGAGATGGAATCTTTGGCCAGGGAATCAGGGTATCAATGTCCAAAGAAAGATCAACAGGAAGCTCTTAGGACTGGATTCGAGTTGGGAAGTTCTCCTCCTTCTAGTCCTCCACCAGAAGTCCTTTCCTCCTCCTTTCTCCTCCAGAGCCTTCCCCAGAATTCTCCCTGGTCCCAACTGTCAGTAACTGTCACCAACGGCCTTCTTCTGGCTCTTTTTCTCCCATCCCCCATCCTTACATTTATTAGTAATAGTAATAATATTTTTAATCCTTAATTAGCAGAGGTGGTCTGAAAAGTATCCACATACCTAGGATCTCTCCATTTTAGGCAGCTAAACAGAGTATATGTAATCTATTATTATTAGAAGAGACATTGAAACTGAATGGATGCAGTAAAGGTTTTCTTCAAGGCTGGTACCAAAAGAGACAGCTCCCTATATGTCTATCTTTCTCCTTTTTCTCAAAACAAAGGCTCATCTTGTTAAAAATAATAGTTAAATGTGATATTTCATATTAAAACATCATTGAATACTATAGTCTCAAAATATTTGAGTTATTAGTTTATCCCAAGTGATAGTGGAGAGGTGTAGAGTGAATATGAGCAAATTGCAGTATATTATCAATGAAGAATTTTACAGGAAAATAAACTTAAAAACATCATTAAAAAGATGCATATCTGGAAAAGCAAGAAGGCTGTTTATGTAGCAAGGAAAAGGGAAAGAGCAAACAGAAAAAAGAAACCCATCATAAGATTTTATTATTTGATGGGGAAACTCAAAACAAAGAAGCAAAAGAAAAGAATGAGTGTCAAATATCTACAAGTAAAGTCTCAAAGAAAAAGACAGCTTAGGCACAAGTTCAAGTAGAATATCTAGAGGAAATAAAACAAGTTTTAATAAAGCATTGTAAATATTATATATATAAATTATATTGCATAAAGTATTTTATTATATGTTATTATATACCATCTACATTCATGTAATGAGAAATTTAGAGGAAATAACTGAAAAGAAATTACAACTGTGGAAGCAAAAATTAGATGATTAACAGCTTTCAAAAAAAGTATATAATGTTACTTAACAAACTCCTTGAAAATTAGAATGAACCTAATAGATGATGATTCCATGCCACAATATTAAAACAAAGTCAACATAACAGAACCCTGTGTGCCTTCTCTCCAATTACAATCCCTCCTGAAGATTGTATGGTTGGGAGGGAGCACCTTTAGTGCTTCATGATTATTCATATTGTTATACAATAAGGTGGTCCTCAGATAGTAAGAGGAACTGAAGCTGAGTGAATGTGAAATCCTTAAGTGTAACACACAAGTTGTGGTAATGAAACACTAAGGACCCCACAGGAATATTTGTGAAGAACCTGCTACACTCAACTTCAGTATGACAGTGTCCCAAAATAAGTAGTCTAGTGAAGAAACTGTGATTCAGAATACACAGCTCTTCTAACTGTTTATCCTGGCTCAAAGTATGGATAAATGCTGATTGACTGTGACTTAACTTCAGTTAGAAATAATCCCTCTTCCTGCAGATACCCAAGGATATGTTTGTTAGTCTCTGAGGTAAAGATGACATACACCTAAGTGAGTTTAAGATTTAATATAACTGACTTAGGGAAGGGAACAGGGAACTGAAGGAATTTGGGGTAAAGGAAAACCTTGGCTTAAGCTATAGATGATCAGATGCTATGAGAATTGAAGGTAATCAGGGTTTCAAACTTGACTTTTGTGGCTTGCTTACCAGATTCAACCTGGAAAAGCCAGGATCCTTTAACCTGAATCAGGTTTTGATGGTAATGATATTGCTTCTTCTTGATGATTATAAACAGGATATACAGAATAGAATCACACAAAGATTTGAGAGTATGGTAGTGATCATTGATGGTTGCTGGTATCCTAAATTGACCTTTGGCCTACCCAAGCCCAACCAAGACCTCCCACCAAAGCCCTTCTCAAAATTGAGATCTCTCCTTCAGCCCAAATCTTCCTTTTATACCCCTCTTAGCAACTGACTTTGCTCTTGTTGCACATGCCAATCTCAGATCATTCCAAGTTCCAAACTGATAACTGTCAATTATTTTGCTCTCCATATAGCATAACAAAATGATATTATAATATTTAGCTTTTTATGTTTCACTTAAGTACTGTTTGAATGTCAAAAGTTCTAAACAGCTCTCATCATTTCATTAGAAATGTTGTAAGTCCTCTCTTTCATTAAAGATCCATCCCCCATTCACCAAACCACAACCCTATAGGATTATATTTATTTTTCGGGGTTAAGTTTATTTTTGATTCTAAGTCTATTACTTTGCTTTCTAGAATGTTATAACCCAACCTCTCCACCCCTTTATAGTGATGGTGTTCTGACTCTGTGCTTCCCTAGTTGTTGAATGCTTCCTTTTTGTTTGTTTGTTCATTTTATTATTTTTTAATTTTATATTTTTCCAGACTAAATATAGATGTCATTTTAATAATTTTCCAACATATTGAAATCCATGTTCTCTTATTGATATATAATATCCAGGTTCTTTTTATGGTTATTGATTTCAGTTAGCACAATTTTTCTTTTTTAAAAATAAATTTAGGGGTCAGCTGGGTAGCTCAGTGGATTGAGAGCCAGGCCTAGAGATGGGAGGTCCTTGGTTCAAATATGGCCTCAGACACTTCCCAGCTGTGTGACCCTGGGCAAGTCACTTGATTCCCATTGCCTACCCTTACCACTCTTCTTCCTTGGAACCAATACATAGTATTGGTTCCTAGACAGAAGGTAAGGGTTTTATTTTAAAAAATTAATTTAATTTGTAAATTTACTTTAACATTATATTCTTTTTACATTTTCAGTTTCAAATTTACTCCAGCCCACTCTTATCTCCCCCACCACTGAAAAGGAAAGCAAAATGATATTAATTAGACATGTGAAATTATATAAAGTATATTTCATAATAGCCAAATCACAAATAAAGGACAAAAGAGTGGAAAGAAAGAAAAGTATACTTCAATTTGTACCTAGAGTCCATCATTCTCTTTCTGGAGTTGGATAGCATTATTTCTTCATCTATAGTCAAGAAAAATAAATTCCCAAGTAGGCCAATCCCCTACTCCTCCACACTCAAATATATCTCAGTTCACCCTCTGAGTTCTTTATTTTTCTCTCATAAGGGGTGTAGCATGTTTCGTCCTGAATCTTTTTGGAATCTTGGTTAGTTATTTTGTTGAGCAGAACCATGATCTTTCAAAAGTTTGTGCTTTATAACTTCTAGAACAATGCTTTTCAGAGGTATTCATAGCTAGACCCTATCTCCAGGTCTTCAAACCTCTCTCTTTGTGTCCCTTTGCCAACCCGGGTTGGAAAAAAATAAAAAAAAATAATTATTCATGGACTCAGTTTGGTATGTTTTCTAAATCTGTTTGTAGGAGTTAGAACATAGAGAAGAAGAGTTCAACTACATTTCTTTCTGTTACTCTGCCTTCTTGGCTGTATCTCCTTACATTGTAGTTTTAAATTCAATCATTATATATCAATAATTTTATTATAGGTAACTAGATCAAGTTCACATTAATCACATTGTTTTTTGCTTTCCTGAGTGGTCTTTTTCATATTTCCCCCTTATTTTTATCTGCTATTTTCTCCTATTAAAATACTTACTATCTTTCAAAGCCAAATTAACCTGATCATCATTTCTTATGGTACAATAGTATGCCATCATAATCATAAGTCACAACTTGTTTAGCCATTCCTCAATTGGTAAGCATCCCCCTAATTTTCAGTTTTTTGCTACTACAAAGAGAGCTGCTATAAATATTTTTTGATCAGGTAGTTTTTTTTTTCCTAATCACTTTAATTCCTAAATAGGAAATGAACATAATAGTGTTTTATTGCCTTAAGTAAAAGTGTATCCTACAAGAATTTCCCATTTGTGCTCTAAGAGATCTAGCTCATTATGTAACCACAGAGACCACTTACAAATTTTTATGTAAGATACTTTGAGCTTTTCTATTGTTTCATAGTAGTACTTTTAATAATTTAGTTAGTGAGTGAGTTTTAATATTCATATTAAGACCAGTAATTATTCTTTGTCACCTAACAGCATTTAGGATGATCCATATGTGTGTATATACAAAATTGAATCACTGAAAATAGGCAAAAGTGAGCTACTGAGAGAGAGTGTATGTTCTGAACTCACTCTGAGGACCAAACTGGATAAATCTCCTCACATGATCCTAGGATAACTTGAGGTTTTGTGATTGCTCTTCTCTACTGGCATCAACTGATGCCTTCACTATCTTTTCTCCATTGCTGAAGGCTTGTACCATTACTTCAGTTCCACTGAATCACTTAATATCAGTTAGTTTTGAAAAAGAGATTTTTACTTATAAGATAGAGAAAGGTCAAACATGCAAGTATTTTTCTTACTACCACCCTTAATTGCAAATGTTGCAAAGAAAGTGTAAAAACTGATGCAGACCTTTCTGAATGCACCAACAATTCTGGCTATGTAACCAATAAAAAAAGACTTCTCCCAATCACTTAATAAGGTAACAGATTCAGTAACAGAATGATCATGCATGATCCACAATCCTTCCAAGAAATTTCCATTATACATCATCAGGATTATTTCTATTGGCTTCCATGTGTAAAACTTGTATACATAGCTTATGGGATTCACACTTGTGCCTGACTCCAGTTTCATATAAATCCATGGTATTATGCCACTTTAAAACTCGGAACTAAGGCTCAGGTGTCCTGAGGAGTAAGTAAGAACAAATTAACTTAATCTACTATTTATCCGTCTGTCTGTCTATCTATCTATCTATCTATCTATCTATCTATCTATCTATCTATCTATCTATCTATCCATCCATCTATCTATCTATATATCTGTCTGTGTCTTTCTCTGTGTCCGTCTGTATGTCTGTCTGTTTATCTATCTGTTTGTCTATCTATCTTTCTGTTTGTCTACCTATCTGTCTGTCTGTCTGTCTATCTATCTATCTATCTATCTATCTATCTATCTATCTATCTATCTATCTATCTATCTATCTATCTATGTGTCTGCTTATCTATCTATATGTCTGTCTGTTTGCTTATCTATCTATCTCTCTGTCTTTCTGTTTGTCTGTCTATCTATGTCTGTCTGTCTGTCTGCTTATCTATCTATCTATTTGTCTGCTTATCTCTCTATCTGTCTGTCTGTCTATCTGTTTGTCTATCTGTCTGTTGGTCTATTCAGACATATATATATATATATATGTACATATATATTGTATATATGTATAGTACATGTATATGGGAAAAGCCATCAACCTTGTTTTATATTTCCTCTAGTCATCTTACTGTCTTGCCAGATGCTGCCCATCTTCCACATTGGACCTCCATATTCAATATTCAATATTCAATAGTTATAACCTATTATCAACCTTTGTACTGTCCTGTGTGTTACTCGTACTTTTGATTGTTTGAAAATTATTGTAATCGATGATTTCTATCCACTTAGCATCATCAACAACAAAAGTATGAAAAAGGTGGATATTTGTTTTAGGAAGAAGCTTAACACCATATATAAGACTGTGGGAATTTTCAAATGCAATCAGATCTGATTTCTTTCTTCTGTTATATTCTTCAGTTCACAAATTTTGTAATGTTGGTCCACAATATACAGTTATCCCTTCCACATTGTGGGGATTGGAGGCATGGAAACCCTATGATCTGAAAAAAACATGTACTAGAGAATAAGTTTGAATTTCTTTCTTTTTATTTTATGAGGTGCCCTATCTGCATTTATAAGCTACTAAACTTAAAAATATCTCTATATTTACAATCTTTGCGTGTTCTCTTCTGGCTTTTGCATTCTTTTGGCAAACTATTTATTTAACTTTAAAAGGAAGTTGTATATATTTATGGTATTAAAGAAAAAATATTTTAATATTATATACTACAATACATATATTTTATTCATTTCTAAATTTTTAAAACCTTTTCTGTGTTGTCTGCTGCCTTTCATGTGTCATCTGAGTCTTCTACAAAACTCCCCCACAAATCCCCATTAATGTCTTTTGCTTTTCTGTGATATATCAAAACTGTGATGGGGAAAATTGTGATGTGGAAAGGATAACCATGTGCTGATGTATTAACTTCTGTGGCTACTGATAGTACACTCATCTAACTCTACTTCATAGCATGATCAATAGGCACTCATGTGATTTTCCCTCTGTAGATTGGAAAACCTAATGATTCTTGAATGACTGAGTGATTATAAATCTCATTAGGCAGAGCTGAAATGTTATAGGGTTTGATGTTATCAGCACAGTGCCATGCACAAGCAGAAGTATCTGGAGGACTTTATATACATTATTAATCTTAAGCACTTTATATACTTTATTTCATCTTAGACTGACAATAGTCATGTGAAGATAGATATTATTATTATCCTCATTTTGCAAATGACCAAGACACTCAATATCCAGTAATTTGCCCAAGGTACCAAAGCTAGTGTTTGAGGCAGAATTCAAACTCAGGTCTTCCTAATTCTAAGTTCAATATTCTATCACCACTGTGCAACCTATTTGCCTTCTATAGAAAATCCTTTTTCCATATGAACTCTGTCCTTGACATTGTCAATATTTGGGGCAAATATGTTCAGTGAGTATGCTTCTTCCTATTTTATTCATTGCTTGTTAAAAAAAAAACATGATAACAAAAAAAGTTATTTACATCGGGAAAGCTTTCTTAGAGGATTGACTGTAAGACTTCATTTTGCTTTTACTAAATCAAGTGTTTTTTGATGGACAACAAACAATAAGTACAAAGGACCCTTGTATTTTCTGCATATGTATGTTAAGATGTGATATACCATAGAACAGCGATGAAGAACATTTTAGTGATGGAGTGCCAGGCCCCACCCCTACCCCATTCACCCCGCAGAGTGAGTGCTATGCCTGACCCCCCAGAGACCATGTGCCATGGCCCTCACCATCAAATTCCAGGTACAGCCCCATCCCCTTACCCCACACAGGGGAGGGAGGAAATGCTCCCATTGGGCTACTGGGCAGAGAGGTGGACAGAGGGGGGAGGAAGGAGAGTGCAGCAGCTCCACTCAAGTCTCTCTGTATTTCTAGTAACGAACTCTAGGAGGATGGGAGGGGAAGGTAACATGCCTACAGAGAGTGCTATATGTGCCATCTTTGGCACCCGTGCTATAGGTTCACCATCACTGCCATAGAATATCATTTTCAAGCCTACAAATTTCCTTCTTGTACCTTTCTCACAAACTCTATCAATTCATCCTTCCTGAGATATCTCATATCTGTCTCCTTTTCTTTCTTGTCACAGACACAACTGTGTGGAGTGAAATTCTGTGGGTGGGGGGCTTGTATGCCCACAATCACTCTAATAGGCAGACAGGAGACTTGATGCTGGCAGAGTTTATATTGCTTTATTCAGAGGCATGGGGGAGGGGCATAGTTGAGGCATTACCACCTGGACATAGGTAGCAAGTTCACATGGGGTGGGAGTGTAGAGTGAGGGAATACTGGACCAGGCATAGTCAGTATCCCCCACCACAAGGGGTGGGGTGGGGCTAAGAGAGAGAGAGAGAGAGAGAGAGAGAGAGAGAGAGAGAGAGAGAGAGAGAGAGAAGGAGGCAGGGAGGCAGAGAGAGATAGAGAGGCAGAGAGAGAAAGACAGACAGACAGACAGACAGATAGACAGATAGACAAAGACAGAGAGAGCGAGTAGCTCCACAGTCTGAAGTCCCAGAAACAGTGGGCTTCGATGCCTAAGTTTACTCAGATTTCATAGGGATCCAACACAATGCTATCTCTACTTTCCCATCATCTGTATCCTATTCTACCTTACTTCTTCTATCCTCCTCAATCCTTTCCCAGCACTTCTGACATTTCTAAGCGTATGGGAATATATCTTAGGTTCACAGTTTTATGATGAGTCAGGATTTTTAGTCCTGTCAAAGGATTTATCAGATTGTAGCAATTTAAGCTACAACTCTAATGTTTCAACATTACTCGAACATATAGTCAAGATGTATAACTTCTAAAGTTTTGAGATTTCTCTCATAGGAATTATATCACCCCTAAACTTCTTCCCACTGGAATGGAAGAAAAAGGGGGCATTCTCCTAGCCACATTTGAAAAAGAGTATATTAAAGCCCTACATTTATATATATATACATATATATATGTATATATATATGTGTGTGTGTGTATGTATGTATGTATGTATGTATGTATGTATGTATGTATAAAGCTGCTTGGGGGGGTTCTTCTACTCTTCCAAAGGAGAGATTGATATCTCTTAGTGGAGGGCACCTAAATTTACTACTTTTTCTATAAGAAGTTGTCAATCTATAATTACTAATGCTAATCAGTGTATATTGGGGAATAATGCACGAATTCCATCCCACATACTACCCTAGTTCAATTTCTCATCATGTCTAGAACTAACCAATATAAAAGCTTTCTAATTGATCTTTCTGCCTTCTCCAATGAGTGTTCCACTTAGCTGTGAATTTGATATATCAAAAGCCAGGATTTTATGTCACTTCCCTGCTCAAGAAAATGAAATGACTCCTCCCTAGGAGTAAAATTTGGCTTCTTATTTACTTATATGCATGTCAATACAATTTTTAATAATTGTTCTCTGACATTTTGTGATCCAAGTTCTCTCACTTCCACCAAACTCCCACAATAGCAGGTAATATGATATAGGTTGTACATGTTATTATATAATACATATTTCTATGTTCATCATATTGTGAAGGCAGACACATATTGCTTATACTAGAGAAAAATTCATAGAGGAAATAAAGTGCAGAATGGAATGGATCCATCTGTATTCAGATACTGTTAGTGTTTTCTGTGATCATGTATAGCCTCTTTTGTCATGAGTTGTTGATGTTGTCCTAGATCCTTACATTGCTAATAATAGTTAATTTATTCATAGTTGATCATCATACATTATTGCTGTTGCTGAGTACAATGTTCTCCTATTTCTGCTCACTTTATTTTGTATCGTTTCTTTAAGTTTTTCCAGATTTTTGTTGATTACCTTTTATGTACATCTTTTCTAATGGCACAACAGTATTCCATATGATCATACTCCACAATTTGTTCAGCCAGTTCCCAACTGATGGATATCCCTTCAGTTTCCAGTTCTTTGCCATCCCCAAAAGAGATTTTATAAATATCTTCTAGTTGACTAAATTAATCCTAATTTAGTCAATCTTATCCCTTAAATCTTAGAAACAATACTATGGAATGGTCCTGAGGAATAAAAGCAATAAATCCTAAGAAGTGGGGTGATTTGCCCAGAAACTCTATTTGATTTTTGAAGATTTTACCTGACACCTAAATTCCAATCTTTTTTCCTATCACTTGTTTCCATGTATTTTAATTTGTAGCCAAAATAAACTTATTGATATTTTTTCTTCTTTTCTTTTTCCTTTACCTTAGTCTGGGTTCCTTCTCTACCAGACAGTTTTTTTCCATCCTACCTTCCCCTCTTAGAAACATAGAATCATAAATACAGACCTTGCAAAGTCTTTAAAACCTGGTCCAACATCCTCTCTAGTTTCAGTTAAAGCTCTGCTCATGTTTATGACAAGTGGCCCATGCAACCGATGATACTCTTCTTTGGGAAATTAATTTACATATTTATACTTAAATTTATATTTTACATGATCCCTCAAGAAGACATAAAAGCAGGGACTATTTCAACTTTGTCTTTGTAGCCACAGCACCTGGCCCATAATTGATGCCTCTTAGATGCTTATAGAAACTTGTGTAGCTTTTTCCAATATCAGTATTAAAGAGAGGAAAAAGTAGGCATGTGAATTTAGTTATTCAGATTTCACAATCACCAGTTTTCATAATAATATGTTTGATTGGGGGGCAGCTGGATATCTCAGTGGATTGAGAGCCAGGATTAGAGATGGTAGGTCCCAGGTTCAAATCTGACTTCAGACATTTCCTAGCTATGTGACCCTTGGCTAGTCACTTCACTGCCATTGCCTAGCCCTTACCACTCTTCTGCCTTGGAACCAATCCATAGTATTTATTCTAATGCAGAAAGTAAGGGTTTAAAAAATAATAATAATATGTTTGATAATTTATTTTAATATTGCAGGTCATTTCAATATTTCAATTATCTAGGAAGCCAAAACTTTAAACTTATGCTTCCCCCAAGATATGTGGTGAATAGTGACTTGTTGCTCCAGTAACTTAGGTCTTTGGGCTTAATAAACACTCAGCTACTGTGGTCATTTCTTTCTGTATACTGTGTACATAATTTATTATACTGATTGACCACTCTATTTCTTAGTCATTGCAAGATTGTTTTGATGATTACTGCTTTTAGGTACAGTTTGAAATCTAATATTTTTATATTGTCAATTGTCACTTTTCCCCCCCATGGATTCCTTTGGTATTCTTGACCTTTTGTACTTTCATATAAATTTTTTTTTGGTTCTATTAAATAATTATTTGATAGTTTGTTATAACATAATAAATTAATTAATTTAAATAGTTTTGTAATTGTTGTTATATTGACTCAGCCAAACATACACAATTAATATTTATTTATTTGTTTAGTTCTGTTTTTCTTTATGTGAAAAGTCCCTCTCACTGTAAAAATGTCAGGTTTTGTGGGTCATAGGAGGAAGCCAGTTTTTGTTTGTTTTTGTTTGGGGATTTTTTTAGTTGAATTTTTTAAACATTCCTCATGAGTGTGAATTTGTACTATTTAAATATTTGTTGTAAAATTTTCTTATGTGGACAAAAATTTAAAAAAATTACTTCCCCCTAAAAAATATATTTTGTCAATGTGTTTATATATTTCCTCTGTGCATCTTGACAAGAGGTCTGTACTACAAAGGCTTCATTTCTCAAGTATATAGAGAATTGAATCAAATTTATAACTACAAAACATTTACCAATTGACAAATGGTCAAAGGATATGAACAGATAATTATTTGATAAAGAAATGCAAACTTTTTAGTCATATAAAAATGCTTCAAATCACTATTAATTAGAGAAATGAGAATTAAAATACCTCTGAGGTACTACCTTACACCCACCAGATTGCCATGCTATGACAAAAAAGGAAAATGATAAATATTGAAGGTGATCTGGAAAAATTGGGATATTGATACATTTTAGTGGAGCTATGAACTAATATAACCATTATAGAGAGCAATCTAGAACAATCCCCAAAGGGTCACCAAACTTGTCATACCCTTTGACACAGCAATATCACTACTAGTTCTATATTGCAAAGTGATTAAAGATAGGGGAAAGGATTTACTTGTACAAAAATATTTATAGCAGCTCTTTTTGTGGTGACAAAGAACTGCAAGGTGAAGAGGTGTCTATCATTTGGGAAATGGATGAACAAGTTGTGGTGTATAATGTAATAGAATAGTATTGTGTCATAAGAAATGACAAACAAGGGATCACAAAAAAACCTTGGAGAATTCTAATTAAGTGATTCAAATTAAAGTGAGAAGAACCAGGAGAATATTGCACCCAGTAACAAAGATAATGTAAGATGATCAACTGGGAATGACTTAACTATTATCAGCAAGGCAAGGATCCAGGAGAACTACAAGAGTCTCATGAAGAAAATGGATATCTGTTCCCATAGAAGGAGTCTGAATGCAGATGGAAGCATGCCATTCTTCATTTTATTTTTCTCCATGAATTTTTCCTCTAGTGTAAGCAACATGGGTCTTGTTTCAAAACATGGTAAACATGGAAATCTATAAGATAATATATATATATATGTGTATATATGTGTATATATATATATATATACACACACATTATATATACACATTCTATATCGTATTACCTGATTTCCTGTGCAGAGGGAGGAATTGTGGGAGGGAGAGAGAGAGCATGAATTGCAAAACATCAGAAAACAAATATTAAAAATTATATTAACATGTAATCTAGAAAAAATAAAAAATTTTAAAAAGAATTTAAAAAGAATCCTACACTAATACAACACCATATACTGCTTCTGACAACAGTTTACTCTGAGGCTCCCAATATCAGGCTAGGAATACAAAATTATTTCTCTATCACCATTTCATGATGAATAACCTTCATACATTAATGTGTGCTGCATGCTCATTATCCTGATACTATGTATATTGACTTTTTTTACAAGTACCAAAGGATTTGAGTGACAACATTCACATTCAGTTTCCATTATGAATCACAAACCGCATTATGAGACAGATAATTAAACTTAAGTTTAGTCAATTTAATTCAGCAAACATCTACTTGGTTCCTACTGTATACAGATCACTGTATTAGTCTGAGAACAAGCCATTTATTGATTTTTCATTTCATTTTTCTGTGCTCCATTTTCCTAAGCTATGAAATTGGGATAATAATGAAATTGTTTCCCTCCTTGGCAAGGCAGTTGTGAGTATCAAGTATGATACACGTGGCACAAGTCCTCTGAATATGCTTCAATTGCTCAGGAAAAACGAATAATGCATTAATCCTTGACTTCGACCTCAAAGAACTTTGAATGCACACTAAGATTGAAGGCCTGAAATGTTTAAATTACAACAGGTATATAAGCTGGAAGAAAATGTAATATAAGAATTCAGAGCATGTTGGCTTACAGTTTTCAGTCAACCAGATAACATTCATTTTCTTTTGTCTCTACCCCTCCTCACATTCCCTAATCATTTCTGTTTCCCTTATACTTCCTTTTCTCAAACTCTTTAAAATACAAGATTATGCTGAGTTATTAATCTTCCTTTAGTTCATTTTGAATAGTAAATCATTCAGTAATGATGTTGCAATTTTATTTACAATGTAGCACTGAAAGATCATTTACAAAATCCAAAATCAGCCTGCCTCTTTCTAATAATCCTGACATTTTCATCTATGATAGTTGTTTTTTTTATTTTGACTATGCAAAACAAACCTAAATTTTACATGTCTTCTCATGTAAAATGAACTTTAAAAATAATTTTAATTATAAGATGACAAAATATAAAATAATAAGTAACAAAAAGTGCGTAGCAAAAACAATGCCTTCAACACTTTAAGAGTTGTAAACTTATTCTTAATTGTCTGGCTGCTATAGAAAATAAAATAAGGAGATAAACTACTTTTATCTCCGCAATTCTCTTTTCTACTTTTGTTTTTTAAATTAACTTCCATTTGCTAAACTGTTTGCTGACCCTTATTTGAATGAATATCATTTATTAATTACTTACTATATATTAAATACTTTGCTAAGGGCTGGGGATACAAATTAGAAAAAAGGAATACTGTCTTAATCTCAAGGATCTTATGCTTTAATTGATTGAGACAATATATAAAAGAAAGTTCAACTGCAAGACTCGTGGAAAGGCTTCAGCAGAGTGTCAGTTGGCAAACTTGTTAGGTTAAGATCACAATAACTTTTTGGAAATTATTCAGATTCTGTAGAGCTATGGTGGTAGTAGCAGGGCAAATGGTAAGGCCTAGTTGTCCTCCATATTATGGGAAGTAAAGCTTAGAAACTCTAACGTGGTACCTGACACACAGAAGACACTTAATAAAATACCTTTTGATTGACAACTGATCAATATCTACTTCACCAACCCATTTGAAAAATCAAGAAACCCCAAAAGTTCTGGGTAAACTTGGTAGGATAGAGGACTAAGGAGGAAAACAAGGAGAGAAGTATACCCCTAATGGAAGGTCTTCCTACTGTCCACCCATAATGAACATAATGAATTAAGGCAGGCAGAGTGTATATGGCCTTGTCAGTTCCAAATGACCATTTGGCATTTTAAAGTTTGAATCTGGCCATGTGGAAATGGAAAGAGATTCAGTGACTCTGATTAGTCAGTGGAGAAGGGAGAGAGGAGATTTATAAAGAAATCAAGTGCAAAATATAACTGAAATGTGCTTTACACTTTATATATATTTTTTCAATAGTAACCCTTTCTTATTTATGTAAACAAAATTTATAAAGAGACATAGTTTTGACTATTGGAATAAAACCAAACTGTATATGGTGGTGTTGGTTGCTGCATAACAACAATATAGAAAGAGTCAGTTTTTAGAAACTCAGGTACAATTGTCAATGGGAAAGGTTTCAGGTTCTTTTCCTTTTGTATGTGTTTCAGCCTATGGAATGCAAATAATTATTCACTTCTTTAACATGGTTTTGTACTATGTATATCCAAGTGAGAAAGAATATTCGATGTCATTGAAAACTTCACTGCTACTGAATATGTGGGCTCAGCAATTGAATGGCACTTTTGTTTCTTTTGTGTAAAGTGAAGAATTTAACCTTAGGTGATGAGATGATTTTTTTTATAAAATGTAACTTTATTTGTTGCCCAGTCCTTTGACTTTTGTTTTCAGTCTGACCTGCTATTAAGAGAAAAGCAAGAAAATGTTTCTTTAGTAGGACTTTAGAATACATTTTCAAGATCTCTTCTCAGATAATCCTTCCAGATAATATTTCAGAAAATGGAGTGGAAATTCTGAAGGTAATATCAATGGCCCAAATTAATACATGTATACATAAGCTCAGAATAGTAACTGTAATGTAGTATAAAAAGAGTCAAGAAAAGTTTGACATTACAATGATCCTCTCTTTCTACTGAGGACCTCATTTCATACATCCATGAAAAAGATCCAGACAGCTTTTGAAGAGCTTTCTTTCCTCAATTCTACAATTCAAACCTCTTGAGCATCATACCTTCTCCTCCTCCCTTTATCTTCAGGTTCAGAAAATGAGGTGACATTCTTGGCTCCAATCCCTCTCCCTGTGCATTTGATTGCCTTTAATTTAGTCACCTCTTTGAACTTAACCCTTTAAATATCCCTTGGATCTCCCTAATTTTCAACTTTTTTTTTTCTTGCCTTCCCAGCTGCCTTAAACCATGCTGAAAAACTCCTATTCTTTTATAAACAAAGTAAAATAAAACCTTTCACTTGGCTATTATCTTTAGTGTCCTTATATTTTGAATAGTTTCTTTAAATTAGTGATGGTGTTATATCTCTTGTCCCTTGTATAGGTAAACTACTGGGAAAAATTTTATTCTTTGTATATCTGAGAAGCTAAGCGGGAGAAAGGAAGAAATGAGTTAAAATCCTGCCTCAGATTTACTATTTGTGTCTCCCTAGGCAGGTCACTTAACCTTGATAGATCAGTTTCCTCATCTGTAAAATACAAATGATAATAGCATTTACCTCACAGGAGTGTTATAATAATCAAATGAGTTAATATGCAAAGTGTTTTGCAAGCCTAAAAAAGTTATATAAATGATAAATATTATTATTGTCACCACTTTCTCATTTCATACTATCAAAAAATACGGATATTAATATTGTACTTTGCTAATTCGTCTCAAGTTGGCCAGAAACCGTTTTATTTAATTTTAATATTAATCTCTATCTAAGCCATTTTTACTTTAAAAGGAGAGAGAGAGAGATGTTCACATTGGCATAGCTCTCTCATTCTGTCCAACATTAGTCTAAGCCCCAAGACAATTTTCGTTAACATTGATAGAATATATTAACAAGGAAAAAATTATCTTAAAATACAGTCTGGGTTAACATTGCAGAATTAAGCAACCAAGTCACTGTCATATCCCTCCATGATTATGCCCCTTGAGGAATCAGTGGGGTTCCTCCTGTAGATTTATAGCAAGAATCCAAATTAGAGTGAGAGTGCCTCTGAGGAGGTAAAGAAGAAAGGCAAAGGAAAGTCTCATCTATTACCTTTAGCAGTTATAGAAAGAAGATTGCCCTTAAATAAAATAATTTAATGAAAAGTCTTTTTTTTTAATTTTTGTTTGGTTTCATTAAACTATCATTCATTTTCCTAGCAAACTTTCTTAGTATTCTGGAACGGTTTTTAAATTTAATACATATTTCTTAAACATTCATAGAAAAACTAAAACTTTTTTTTAATATTGTAAAAAGGAATTCTTTATTACTTTTTTAATTTAATGGGGGGACCTGGAGGTCCTCTTACCATAGAGATATGTAGGGATTAACCAGCTTACAGTGACAGGAAGTCACTAGAAACCATAGAGACAGGAAGAAGGAGAAACCAAAGAGATAGGAAGGAGAAACCTAGAGACAGGAAGTGAGGTAAAGGAAGGTTATAAAAGGGACCAAGCATGAGTTGGTCAGCCTGTCTACTGCTAGCAATTAGTGGGGTCAGTTGCTGTTAGTTAGGGCTGTCAGTTGCTAACAGAGTTGGCAGTTGCGGGAAGTTGTCTGCTGGGGGTGTGTTGGGTTGGTGGTTGTCCTTTAGTTGTTGTAATATAAAGGTGGGCCTAAGCTTACTGAGAGGGCTTTTGGATTTAGCGTTTAAAGGGCTTTTTTCCTTTTGGATTTGGGGCTTCTGGTTTGGGCTATTGGGTTATTTTCCCTTCCTTGAACTTTTTGGAAGGTGGCAGGGCCTCATTGACAGACCTAATTGTGCTTGGATTAAAAACTGATTGGCTTGGAATTTTGTGAGGTGGTTGTTATTATCAGTAGTTATAGGAAGTTATAGGTGAATATAGGGAGTTTTAGATTGAAAATATAGGCAGTTATAGATAGTTATAGGATAAATAATATAGACATTAGGAAATTTTCTCTACTTCTTTCCTATATTTTCTCCTTTATTATATTTATTTTACTGTATTCTTTTACAATCTCTATTTTAATTAAACTAAATTGTTAATTGTTAAAAACTGCTAGAAGTTTTTATTTCTCTGGTTTAAAGGAATAATATTAATTTATAACTCTACTATATTCTCATTAAAACTTAAGTTATTAAAAGCTGCTCTCTTATTTTGTCAAAACCCCTATTTTAACCATTACTATGTGCTTCTACATCACTCAGTTCTTACTCTAATGAAATCTGGCTCTAGTTCAGATACTCTCCTTTTTGGTTTATTAGGGGGTTTTGGGTTTTTTTTTTTGTTTTTTTTGTTTTGTTTGCTTGTTTGCTCATCTTGCATTGCGGAACTTTTCTTTATTTTTGCTTTTGGTATAAGGGAAAGAGACAGAGAAAGAAACAGACAGAAACACACACCGAGACAGAGATGTAGAAAGACACAGAGAGATTTGAACTTCATTCACATTTAGTATAAATACTAATGAAGTATTTAGGTACTTTTTAGTTAGAGATGTTTTCCAGTAGATGTTTCCAGTGTTTTGGAAAAACATTTTACATGTCTAGTGTAAGCAATATGCACCTTCTTTTATGACAAAATGAATATGGAATATATATTATATGATAGCACATGTACATACTATATCATATTACCTGCTCTCTTGGGGAAGGAGGAGGGTTAAGAGGGAGGGAAACCACATGGATCAAAAAATGTCAGAAAATTATTATTAAAAATTATATTGGTATTTATTCTGGAAAAAATAAAACTTAAAATTAAAAAAATCATTATATAGCATGTCACTCAGGCAAAGACAGATGGTCTCAGGATACTGTTAAGAAGAGCAAGGTCTTAACCATTCCCCTAAGGGGGCAGCTGGAATTAATAATATTAATTATAATAACAACAAAAACATTCATGTACTGTCTACTGTAAGCCAGACACTGTGTTAAACACTTTTTAATATTACCTAATTTTATCTACCCCAGAACTTTGGGAGCTACTATTATTATCATCATTTTACAGTTTAGGAAACTGAGACAAAGATAAGTTAAATAACTTGACTAGGGTCACACAGCTAGTAAATGACTAACTATAAATTTGAATTCAGGTCTTTCTGACTCCAGGCCCAATGTTTTGTCTGCTGTCCCACTCAGTTGCCTAGGTTACAATTACTGAATAAAAATCCTTTCATATTACTGATTATAGAGGATAATGTGGATTTGCTTTTATGGGTGATAATACTTACCTTATTCTTACCTGTACCTTTTTATTCCATTTCTATGTATCAGGACTTCTTAAGAATTAAAATAAAATGAGAAAATTATATTAAATACTATTTTAACCACTAAATTAATTCTAGTAATAGTGTTTGTATTCATTTTATTATCAACCATAGCTAACTAAAATTATTAGTGAAAATACAGTTTCAAATAAATAAAGATATATTTAATTTTATATTTTACAAACTTCACAATCCAACTTATATATGTATATAGATAGATAAATAAAATAAATAGATAGATAGATAGATAGATAGATAGATAGATAGATAGATAGATAAAAGCAGAAANATAGATAGATAGATAGATAGATAGATAGATAGATAGATAGATAGATAGATAAAAGCAGAAAACAAATTTTATAGTTAGGCTCTGTGACTCAAACAAGCAACTTAGAATCTGTAGCTGTGGGGAAAACTCAGATAAGTATTCAGTAATAAAATCTTCTGTTGTTAGTTCTCTCTTTTTGAAGGATGGCCAGAAAGTGGTCCTTCCCTGTGGCCTAAAGATTAGGCCTGATATTTATGTAAAAGGTAAATATCATTCTCTCATTTACATATTTATCTTTTTTCACTGGTTTTTGAGCCTTAGTTATCTCAAAGTGAAAGTAATTCTGTATCATAAAATCAGAAAGAAATTACTATTGCTGCATTGGTTCTATGATTGCATACTAATTTCTTAAATTTCAATTCTCTTTGGATGCAGGCCATTTCTCTGTACTTGGTGAGCCAGGATAATGATGGAGTTGTTTACAGAAATTGAACCATTGGCAAGGAAACCTTTAATACAAACTACAAGATAAGGAAATTGGATATTGAATCAGTAGTCATACTTATTAAGAGATATTTAGAAATATAGTATTTGAGTTAAGGTAAGAGATATGAATTAAAAATTATAGAATTGTAAACTTGGAACTAAATAGAAACCTGAGAGGTCATGTAGCCCAGACTCCTCACCTTGTAGAGAGAGAAACTGAAGCCCACAGAAGTTAAATGATTTATCCAAATTACATAGGCAAGAAGAAACAGATTCAGAATTTGAACTTATGTTCCCTGACTCTCAATACACCACTTTTTTCTACTTAATGAAGATTTTGGAATTATTAGCATAGATATCATTTAACTTGTGTTGCTGTTATTAGCAATCAAGCCATTATATAAAACAATAAAGAAGATTTTGGTTTTTCTTCTAACTGAACCTGTGAATGTGTCAGTGGAGGGAGCTCCCAGTGAGCAATATCTTGTAGGCAGTTAGAGGAGTGAGGAGGGAGAGATGCTACAGAAGATGGTTTTTGGTGAGAGGCCAACATTACTGATGCTATGTAGGGTAGTAATGTGTAAGAAGACTGGAAAAGTAAGAAGAGATAAGGCTACAAAGACACAGAGGATTTTATATTTAATCCTGACAGTAATCAAGAGTTATTCTTTGATATGGGCTGTGGGAGACCTAAACTAAGGAAAATCACTTTGGAGTCTGGGTGAAGAATGAATTGGAATGAGAAAAAATTGCAACAGGGAGACCCATTAGGAATCTGTTGCAATATCTTAGAGATGAAATGATGAAGGACTGCACAAGGGAGGAGGCTAAATGAATGAAAAGCAAATATATATAGTAGAGGTACTGTGAAGTTAAAAGGTCAAAACTTGACAACAGAGTGGAATGTGAAGGTGAAAGATAAATAATTTGCTGACCTGGAGATGGCTGAAGACAAAGTCAAACAAGTGGATTGATCCCTCTAGGTGGGAGCGAGATCATAGGAATCCAGAAGGTACAGTAATCCCATTCTTAAAACTTGGGAGACAGTTTTCTATTTGTATCTAGACACTATACATCGTGCCACTTAGAAAGTACGTTAGTATTGGAGAGCATGAGATTCACTTTGTAATTGAGGTATTAAACAAAGCATCATCAGATAAAAGAGAAGCCTGCCAAACTTAGCTATTACCATTGAGAAAGCAGATTCCAATCTTGCAACCAACTCTTTACCATAATGTTCTGACATGCCTAAAAGCCCCCAGCTCCCCAAATCCTTTACTATAGTTTGTTCCCTAAATGGGAATGTAGTGGTTTTTATTTGTGTAATTCACCATGAAGGAGGAGCAGAGGTAGAGTTCTGTGACCAAGATTTGAAGAGGAGAATCTCCTTATTTGCTGAAATAGTGGCAGCAGTGGTGGTCAGTGGCAAACATAGGGAGCTATCTTTTTTAAGAATGCTTCCATCAAGCCATTCCCCAATCAACAAATGGTCAAGGGACATGAATATGCATGTTTCATATGATGAAATCAAAACTATCAATAAGGACATGAAAAAGTATTCTAAATCCCTCCTTTTTAGAGAAATGCAAATTAAAACAACTTTGAAGTACTACCTCACACCTAGCAGATTGGCCAATATGGCAACAAAGGAAAGTATTAAATGTTGGAGGGGACGTGAATTGGTCCAACTATTCTGGAGGGCAATTTAGAATTATGTCCAAAGGGCTTTAAAAGAATGCCTGCCCTTCAATCCAGCCATAACACTGCTAGGTTTATAACCCAAAGAGATAATAAAGAAAAAGACTTGTACAAAAATATTTATAGCTGCTCTCTTTGTGGTGGCAAAAAACTGGAAAACGAGGGTATGCCCTTCAATTGGGGGATGGCTGAAGAAATTATGGTATATGTTGGTGATGGAATACTATTGTGTTCAAAGGAATAATGAACTGGAGGAATTCCATGTGAACTGGAAAGACCTCCAGGAATTGAAGCAGAGCAAAAGGAACAGAACCAGGAGAACATTGTACAAAGAGACTGATAGACTGTGGTACAATCGAACATAACGGACTTCTCTACTAGCAGCAATGCAATGATCCAGGACAATTTGGAGGGACTTAGGAGAAAGAAGGGTATCCTCATCCAGAGAAATCATTGGGACAGAAATGCAGAAGAATGACACATGGTTTGATAGGGATGTGATTGGGGTTTTGATGTTAAAGAATAGCTCTACTGCAAATATGAATAACATGGGAATAGGTTTTGAACAATGATACTTGTATAATCCAGTTGAACTGCTTGTCAGCCTTGGGAGGGGGGAGGGAAGAGAAGGGGGAAAATCATGAATCATGGAACCGTGGAAAAATATTATTAAAAAAAAAAAAAAGAAGAATGTTTCCAGTTACTGATGTAACAATTCTGAAGGGCAATTGTAGTTACTCTTTTTGTGATGGCAAAGAATTGGAAATTGTAGGGTTGCCTATCAATTGGGGAATAGCTGGACAAATTGTGGTACATATTAGTGATGGAATATATTGTGCTATAAGAAATGTAAGCAAGATGATTTCGGAAAAATCCGGAAAGATCTGTGAGAACTGATTCTGAGTGAAATAAGCTGACAAGGAGAACATAGTACACAATAACAACAATACTGGATGATGTTTATCTGTGAAGATTTGGCTGCTCTCAGCAATGCAATAATCTGGGGCTATCCTGAAATACATGGGATGGGAAATGCTGTCCTCCTTCAGAGAAAGAACTGCTGGAAATATCTTTCATATCAGTGTATTTATGTTCTCATTCTGGGCTTTTGGTTATGTATGACTTTGTTCTTATAACAAAGACCAATATGGATATGTATTTTGCAAGACAATAAAAATAATTTTTCCAAGTGCTTCCAGTTCTGTTATAACTAAAGGAAAGACTGCAGAGATAGAAAAGTAGAACAATCAAGGACTAAACAAAATGTTTTAGGATAAGGGAACAGATGGAGAAATGGGAGAGACTGAAAAGCTTGCAGGCAAATCTGGGTCATAGAAGCTTGAGAAAAACAGTATTCAGAAAGAAGCATGACTATAGGGGTCAGATGGTCTATAAAAGAAAGATAATATTTTTTGCTTAAATTAATAATATCCCCCCTCCACTTTCATTATGATCATCAATGGCATAGGTTTTTTTAAATCATTTTCCTTATCACTTATATTTTCAAACACTTAGCCTAGTTTACATTTATTTATGTGGAACTTTAATTTTAGCATAGTACTGTCTGTATATTGTTCATCCATTTTTCAGTTGTGTCTGATTCTTCATGACCCTATTTGGGATTTTCATGGCGAAAAAATCCCAGAATGGTTTACCATTTCCTTCTCCAATTCATTTTAAAAATGAGAAACTGCAATAAATTGGGATACATGGCTTGCCCATGATCACACAACTAGTAAATATCTGAGATCAGATTCAAACTCATGAAGATGTGTCTTTCTAACTCCAGACCTGGCACTTTATTCATTCTTCCAACTAGCTACTCACATATAATCTTACAGTGCTCCTTTGTATGAAGTCCTGTTGTGATCCTTGTTTTAAAAATGAAGAAACTGAGAGGATTTGAACCCAGATTTTACTAAACCCACATCCTACATTATGCACTGTAAAACCTAGCTACTTTTTGAGTAGTTTCTTTAGATCCTTATAACAACCTTAGGAATTAGCTATCTTGGCATCAATATCCCCATTGCAGAAATGTGGGATTTGAAGCCCAGAAAAGTGGGTTGGCCACAAAGTATCACACACATAGCAAGGACTAAGGACAGGGTTCTAACTGGGGTCTTCCTGCCTGAAAACCTAAGCAGTTTTCCCAAAACACAACAGATCCTCTATACCATAGGATACAGACGTTTCACTCTCAAAATGATTATTGCACCTGAATGTGTTTGCTAAGAACAAAGCATTTCTCTGTAAACTTCTTTTTCAATTCTTGTGAGCTTACTTAGTAATGATATCTAAGGAATGGAAAGAAATGAGATTTACACATTTGAGTTGAATTTTCCTATTTCCCAGGAGATTTCTGTTCTCCAGGATTATGTGGTTTAATGATAGTAGCAACTGGACCACAGTGATTTGTGTATTTGTAATATATCATTTCCACAGAGCAGAATTTATAACTCATCAAAATATGTGAGAACAGGGATTCTGTGTTCATAAACAAATATATGAAAAAAAAGAATGACTTTATTGGGTCCTGGAAGACCATACCAGGACATCATTATGGAGGAAAATGTACTTGCTACTTTTCTTTACTGTAGTCAAGATGTCATTTTCTTCACTTTCTCCTCATAAATTATTCTTTGTTAAACATCTTAATACAAAGGGGAAGGATGTTAATTTTATTTTAAAATCACACCCAAGTGGGTGAAAGTCTTAGGATAACAACACCTTTTATGTATTAGGCAACACCACTTATATAAAACAAGGCAAATAAGGAAAGCCATTTTAATTAGCAAGTTATCATATTGTTAGATATCATATATGACATCTTAGAGTTTCGTGATTTTAAAAACACCTGCTGATGATTAAAATTATTAGGTAAAATTAATGCAATGCCATATGTATTAAGCTGTAAATAACCTTTAAAAATAATCTCTTCTAACTCTTTTAAGGTATTGATGAGGAGAGTAAGGCCCAGAGAGCTTAGTTCATTTTCTTAAAGTCATAGTTAGCTAATGGTGAGATCAGAATACTAGACAAGTACCCCTGCCTCTCAACCCAAATTTTTTCCTATTTTGTAATAAAAATATGACAAGCCTTCAAGAAGAAATAGAAATTGAAAAAAAAACATGTATTTGCCTTACTCAGAAAGTCTTCCTATGTTTATCTTTGGCTATGAGCACTACAAACTAGCTAGAAAAAAAAACATGTATTTGCCTTACTCAGAAAGTCTTCCTATGTTTATCTTTGGCTATGAGCACTACAAACTAGCTAGTTACTAGTAACTGCATTTACTAAAAATAATTGTTAATAAATATTGACTTACCACCATGAGCTTTGAGAAAATTTACACTATTGAACATTTTTTCTTTCTTTTAAGAAATGATCAAAACTATTTTCTCATCTTTATTTCAAGGCTGATATTAGCAATTATATGTATGATGGAGCAGGGATGAGTAGATCAGAAAATCTTGAGATAAATGCAGCAGAAAAAATTTTCATAGTGCTTAAAAACAGCAAATGTTCTCATTTAATCTATAATGTGGTAGTGTAGACTTTCTCATTTTAGCAAAAGTCAGGCAACAGAATGAATAGATAATAAATATTATATAGATAATAATCTCCATTTGCTAGCCAGATATCTTCACCTCAATGTCTCATTGACATCACAATTTCAACATTTCCAAAACATTATTTCCCATCACCTTTCTCTCCTAAACTTCTTCTAGATCTAAATTTTCCTATTTAATTGCCCTCCAGCCAACCATATTCTTAAATTCAGGGTAATCTTTGACTCTTTCTTCTTCCTACCCCTTCACTCAACCTCCATGGACAATTAGGTGGCAAGTCCTATTGATTCTACATCCACAAAATCACAAAATCTATCATATATATCTTCATCTTTTCTAAGTTTAATTACTTCCATTATACTTTTAAAAGTTTAAACTCCATCATCTGTCCCCTGACCAATTTTCTGTCCTATTTCTTTTGCTTCACCCTCTAAGGCAGAACTCCAGACTCTTAGGGGTTGAACTCTTTCTCACTTTCTTCCTTTTCAGCAAAGAACCGTAATTCCCATAATTTCCCTCTAAACAGGAAGTGTTAAAAGAATGCCACTCTGTATGTTTTGTCTCTTCCAATTAGAATATATTTCTGAAGATAGACACTGTTTTGCCATTGAATTTGTATTTGCAAACACTTAAATGTGTCTTGACCTGAAATAGGAACTTAAGAATTTCTCATTAATTCTTCTTGTAATAGCTTGTTCATTTTTCTCCTAGTCTCTAGTTTCCTACCAATTGAATTTCTTTCTACATAGCTGCCAAAACAATATTCCTAAATTACAAGCATGGCCATATTATTGCTCTACTCAAAACCTTCACTGTCTCCCTATAGCTGTGATAAAATACAAACTTCTTCCTCACTTCTGTTTTTCAGAATCCTTATCTCCTTTTAAGGCTCAGCTCATAAATCACATCTTCAGTGTAGTCTTCCCTTATCATCAAATTTTTATTGCTTTCTTCCTCCTCAAATTGTGTTTATCTGTAAGCATGCATACTGTTATTTCCCCACAACAGAATATAAGTTTCTAAGGGTAGAGACTGTCTTGTTTTTGTCCTTGTATCCATTCCAAATAGCTCATGTATCTGCCTGAATATAGAAGATAGCTAATATGCATATTTTAATTGAATTGAGTTATTCCAATTCATTGAAAATGTTTCAAAAAGATTTAAGTTGGGAGAGCTGGGTGGCTCAATAGACTGAGAGTCAGGCCCAGAGACAGGAGGTTCTGAGTTCGAATCTAGCCTCAGACACTTCCCAGCTGTGTGAACCTGGGCAAGTCACTAAACCCCCCATTGCCTAGCCCTTACCACTCTTCTGCCTTAGAACCAAAACACAGTATTGATGCTAAGATGTGTTATGTGGAGATGCAAAGCATGGAATCCCTGCAAAGGTACAGGGATAGCCTCACCCAGAATTCCAAGGGACCCCCCTGGAGAACTTTGGGTGAGGGGGCAGTTGAGAAGGGTTTGAGACAGTTATTTGGTGGAGGTTGAAGTGAGCAGACACTCTGCTTACTACTCAAGACTTAGGGGTTCACCTGAGGTGGCCATTGTAGCATAAGCCAGTGGTTTCTACTCATAGGGTTAGCCTGTTTGTTATTATTCTTCATTAATATCAATATATAATTACTTAGTGATTAGAGAGTAAAGATATTCATTAATAGCAAGAGTGCCAGTTTCAGTTAAGCGCTTCATCCCCTCCTGTGAGGGGGAAGGACAGCTTCCATTTTAATAGTTTAGGATCACCTTTTCTTATTCAAATACCTTCATTAACTTCTCTAGTTTTCCTTGTTATTACTTAATATAACCTTTATCTTCAAATCTGTGCCTGGTAGTTATTTGGGGGGATACTCACAACTCAGTCTGGACTTCTAGTTTGAATCCTGTCTGCAGCTAGTTTAATAAGATCTTCTCTGTCCTCAAGTTTGATAGCTAGCTTCTATATACTCCTCTAACTGACCTGAGAGGAATATAAATTAAAGAAAAGGAACATCAATTGGGGTTTCAGCCATAACAGAAACTTACCAGAAGAATCTTATTCCTGTCTTCATTACCAACTGTAGCAGTAGTGGTTAGAGGGAGAGGGGTTTGAGAGCCAGGAGTGTTTAGCCCCCTCCTTTCCTCACTGAAGCCTGGCAATCTCTGGCCATGACTTAAAGCTCTATTTGGCCCTGACACATTTATCTGCTTCTCCAAACTATCTGTTATTATCATCATAACAGAAGGAAGGTAAGGGTTTAAAAAAAAAAAAAAGATTGAAGTAAGTGCGCAATTATTAAGCACCTACTAAGCGCCAGGCACTGGGAAAATCAAGTAAAGCAAACTCCCAAGCAACTCAGTATCTAATGGATGCAGACATCTGTGACATTGATTTTGCAGAGTGGAATTCCAGTTGCAAGAGAGGGGGTCAAGCCACAGCTCAGAATTCCAGAGGGCCCATCGAGAACCCTGGGAGAGGGGGGCAGTTTAAGGCAATTAAGGGCAGTTGATTCCTGGGGTGGAAGTGAGCAGGTCACTCTATTTGCTGATCCCAGATCTTTAGGCTTAAATCTGTATGAAGCCATTTCAGTTCTCTGCTGCCAACCTTGCTTTAGCTTCACTAGACCTTCAAGCAACATCACAACTATTACTATTTAGTTATTTAGATACTAGAAGAGATTAATTATCCACTTTGAGGGCAAACTAGCTATAAAGGATACCTCTCCCTTCTGGGGGGTGGGGCTGCTTGGACCTAACAATTTAGGTCTTCCCTGACCTTATTTTATCCTTGTTAAATCTCCCTTCCTTCCCTTCCCCACATATCATTAAACCCTTCATCATTTGGGAGCTGTGCCTGGCTATTATTTAGGGAAATACTTACACCTCCTCAAGCTGAGCTCCTCCTGCCCTGTGGCCCAAAAGCCTGACCCTTCCTCTGTCCCTGAAAGCTTCAAGGCATCAAGCTTTTGTTATTTTCTCCTTATTCAAAACTGTGAGGAAATAGTTTAGAGAAGGTTAAGATCTCTAGGAGTGTTGTCCTTCATAGTTTCCTGACTGAGCCTAGAAGATAACAGATCAACCTCCATTTGTAACTAATTTCCTAACTGCTTGGTGGGAGGGAGTGGAAGCAAGGAGCACTCCCAAGATCTTAGCTTTCCCTGCTGACAAGCCTGCTTGAGAGCCTGTGTGTGTGTGTCATCTCCATAAATTAAAGATAAGCAAGACCTGATTACTCTATAGACCACTGGCATTTGCAGCTTCTCACAAACATAACTGTTTAACCAATATAACACATCATGTAAACAATTATGTATAAAACAAGACAAAAGTAAATTAGAAACAGAAACTCAGATTTACTTAACCCTTTATAATTTACAAATATATTCCTCCTAACAAGCCTGTGAATATAAGTATTATTATTCCCATTTTTCCCCCATTTCAAGAAAGAAAGAGGGGGGGAGGGAGAAAGGAAGGAAGGAATGAAGGAAGGAAACAAATAGGTTCAAATAGGTTCAAACAGATTAATTGACATGCAAGTGCCAATAAGTTGCATAAGTCAGACTCAACCATGATTTAGTGATTTCAAGATCAGTGTTTTATTTTCTTAACCATAATCTCTCATGCCTTCCAGTTAAGACAACTCTCCTTCCAACATCAAAATAAAAACTCACATTTTTATAGTGCTTTAAGGTTTACAAGTTGTTTTTTTTAAAAAAAATAAAAGAACAACTTGATAAGGTAAGTAGTACAAATATAATTTATCCTTTAATTATCTCTGTTTTAGAAATTTAGAACTTGAGACTCAGGTTGTCATCATGCCCATGTTCACAAATCTAGTAAATAATGGAGACAACTCTAGAACGTAGCTCTTTAGATTTCAAGGTCATGCTTCTTTCCCTTCTTTCCACTACATCATGCTGCTCTTGTCACATGTATTTAGGAGCATGGAATAAGAAAAATGAAAATACTTAATTTTAAGACCAAATACATGATTTGAGAAGCAAAGACCCTAGAGGCACCATGGTCTAGTTTTCTGACAATTAATTTTGGTTCCATTTGATTTACATTGATATTTTTATGAAATGACATAGGACATACTATATTTCAATAATCATCATATCTTGAGTCTGCCAATTTTCATGGATATATACTTTTCACATGTTTTTGTGAAATATAATGTTCAATGTTATTATAAATTAATATAGCATTACATTCATTCACATATGGTAAAATGATGATTTTAGAGCAAGTAAAAAACAAAACAAGGGAGATGCTTTTAATAATAAATATCTCATATATAATTTAGTTTTACCTCAAGTAAGAGTTCCATAGTATAAGCACTTTTTTATCTGTGACTATGATCAACATACATTGCTGTGTTGTTCTTCAACTATAATGGACAGTAATTAAAGTCCTAAAACTTTTGAGACTCTATATTTATTTTTCCTTCAACTTCAAAAAGTTCAGGCTTTATCATTGTCCTCTGGCCAATTTTCTTCCTTGCCACTGTTGCTCTTCTCTCCAAGCATGAGTGAATGAATTTGGGCTAAGGTATATCTTGGGCTATCAGACAATCCAAAAATATTATTAAAATGTTTACTATTTGCCACGTGTTATTATTTGACAAGGAGTTCATAGTCTGAAGGAGGAGACAGCATGTAAATCAGTTATGGACAAACATGATAAATATAGGATAGATTGGAGTAGTATGAGAACTGAAGATGATAAGGCCATATTGTCTTGTACAAGGTTAGATTTTTAACTATAATTTGAAGGAAGTCAGGGAAGTCAAGAGATGAAGGTAATGAGAGAATTCCAGGCATGGAGGACAGTCTGAAAATTCCCACAACTGAGAGTTGGAATGTCTTGTGCAAGGAGCAGCAAGGAGATCTTTGCTATATCCCTAGAGCTCAGAGATATTATAGAATATGGTGGGAGTGGGCACAGAAAGAATTATAATGGGGCTGGGGAAGCTATGTGGCTCAGTGGATTGAGAGCCAGGCTTAGAGATGGGATGCCTTTGGTTCACATTTTGCTTCAGACACTTCCTAGCTGTGTGACCCTGGGAAAGTCACTGAATCACTTAAATCCCATTGGCTACATCTTAACATTCTTCTACCTTGGAACCAATACATAGTATTTATTCTAAGATGGAAAGAAAGAGTTATATATTTTATTGTGTTTTTGTTTGAAAGATAGCCTTAAAGTTTCTTGCTCTCAGCAACTATTTTAGTTATAATAGATCTAGGGACTTTACTTCTGATGCTATTGAACTTGGTCAATGCCAAGCATTCTGCCATTCAGTGTTATTTTTTTAACCTATCTACAGAAAAGATAATATTTGTCTGATGGTGTTCTAGTCTTTAATAGTAATGATGGCCAAAGATCACTATCTGAGGCACATAAGGATAGCAATTAATTTTTTTTTCATTTTTCATATTGTCCAGGAAAGGGCAATATGCATGTTGTACTCAATGTTCTTCACGACTTTAAAAGGGTAATTTCACATCATCCTGAGTTCTACATTCTGTGTCTATGAAGGAGATGCATATCATCAAATGTCTTACTTCAGGAATCCACTTCAGTGATATCAGACTTAATTTCCAAATGGACTTACCTATAAAAAACCACAATGGTATCTATAGCATAAACCTGAAGAGATTTTGGGAAAAGCTTCTAGCAGCAACTCACAATAGTATTATTGCTATTAAAAAACCTACCCAAATCTTAACTCAACCTGGAATACTTCACATCATGCAATATTATAACTTACAATTTCCAGTGTCATATCTACAGATGGAAATTTCACATACCTAATACCTTTACAAAGCCATGTCTAGGCATGTTCAGTGATGACTGATCTTAGGGCTTTGATGGAAGCTTTTGTACATTACTTTCCTAATGATCCTTTTCTGTAACAAACATTCCCCCACTTTGATGTGGACATTGCCATTCCATGTGGCAATGAGGGTGCTCTCAGTAGGTCTAATATGATAGATTCCAACCTAAGATTTCCTGTATATGCAAGATGGCATCTCATTTGGGCATTCATGAAAGGTCATACTTGAATTTACTTCTAAAGAGATACAGAGAAAATTGAAAAGGAGAAACAAATAAATACTAAAATGTTAATGACAAAGGAGGAGTTTCAGGATGAATGGATTACTCTTGCTCCAAACTTCACTGCTACTAAGTCTGAGGTTTCAAATTGGTCTGAAGGAGTAGGTGCAATCTGTATTCAGTAGCTCCCTACTGAATAATGAAATATTTAGCCAACTACTTGAAGAATGGGGTCATGTCTCCAACTGTCCAGATTACTGAGTGGGTAGCAACTACAAGAGAGTGGTTCTAAGTTTTGCCTCAAGTGTCTTTTTTTTAAGTGCTGAAATATATAAAAGGAACATTTAAAAAAATTATTACACTCACAAAAAGGGCATTTAATTGAGAATTCTGGTAGTTGGTGGGTCTATATGAAAAACATGATAATAATTTTGATTGTAAATTATTCCATTCAATTGCTATCCCCAGGATTTAATCTCCTGCATTATGTGTATAGGATCAGAGGATTTAGAGCAAAAAGAATTTTAAAGATCTTTGATGATAGTTTATCAACTAGCCCTTGCAAGGCTCCATATTGGCTAGAATAGAGCAAACACAGTAGAGAAATGAAATAATGAAATGAATAATATGATCTTTAAGGAATAAACAGGCCAAAAAATACAAACAAAAAAAAATAACTAAAAACAAAACAATTTGTGTGTGTGTGTGTGTGTGTGTGTGTGTGTGTGTGTGTGGAATACAGTTTGAGGTACAGATCTTCTAGATTAAACTATATGTCAAGCCACATCTTTAGTTGTGTAGATATAGCTTCTGGCTTTCTCCATTCTCCACTTATCTAATTGTTTCCACAATTGTCAGTTGATATGAAAGACTTTCTGATGGTCAATCCCATTTATTGTTTTTTAAACCCTTACCTTTTGTCTAACAATCAGTTCTGTGTATTGGTTCCAAGGCAGAAGTGTAGTAAAGGTTAGGCAGTGGAGATTAAGTGACTTGACTAGGGTCACATAACTAGGAAGTATCTGAGGCCAGATTTGAACCCAGGACTTCTTGTCTTGAGTCCTAGCCACCTATCCACTAGTTGCCCCCTCATTTCCATAGATTTTAGACTGGAAATAAATAAATAATCCATGTTTGATTTGGCAAGAGGTAGAGTTTTATTTGTGTAATCCTATATACATATACATATGTTTTTTGAAAATATATAAGAATGTTGTCACTATGTATTATTAAAGATAACCTTCAACTTATATATAAATATATATATATATATATATATAGTGTGTGTGTGTGTGGTTTTATATATTTAGATAGTTAACCCTTTATTATCTGTGACTTAGTAAAGATAAATAAAATAATGTTAATAACCATTTTAAGCAATGTCTAAATATATGGGAGATGATGTTCATGTTGTTAATAATAATATATTTATATAAAAACATAAAGAAATTGATAGTCTTGTGTTATAATTATACATACTTACTACCATCAGTAACTCCCAGATATTTAGTCACTCTCTATATTAGTATTATATTTCACTTATCCTTATAAGTCATAGATAACTGAGAATTAACTGTCAACGTACACACACGAATGCACAAAATTGGTTAAATTTCCAAAATAGTTGAAATAATATTTAGATAAAGAAAGAGCAGAATTTGTATTTAGGTCATTAGCTTAAATGATCTTATTTAATGATTAAATTCATTTTCTTTCTCTCCCTTCACTAGGTAGAAAATGGTTTGATGTGAATATCCATTGTGAAGACTTGGACTTGGACACCTACAACTTTGTTTTTTAATACCATTTCAGGATGTAAATATGGTTTGACCTTTCCCCAATGGGTAGTTAAACCATGGACAAGCTAAAAAACTCACTTTGGATTGTTTTTCCAAACGAGACTTCACCTTCCTCCTTCAGTGCCCAATAAGGGATTACAGTTGACAAGGGAAAAAAAGAAAATCCTTGAACTGGAAAGTTATCCTACAATGAGAATTACGAGTACTTCTTGCATCTGCCCAGTCCTAGTTTGTCTCTGTTTTGTGCAGAGGTGTTATGGGGCTGCTCACCATAACTCCATCAAGGTGACCAGGAATCAAACCAAACATATAGAGGGTGAAACAGAAGTCCATCATCGCCCCAAACGTGGATGGGTGTGGAACCAATTCTTCGTTTTAGAAGAACACATGGGACCAGATCCTCAATATGTGGGAAAAGTAAGTTATGTGTTTTTGAAGTGGGAAGAAAATGGTTGGGAAGAGGGAAGATGGCCAAAGACGATCAAATAAGAGATGGTAATCCTAACACAGGGTCCTGCAGGTTAAGGGAACAAAAAACAACCAAAAACAAAAACAAAAATACTAGGCACAGTATATCTTTGCTCATGATATCCTCATGACAAATGTCATTTCACAGAATATTTCTTGTTTTTCCTTATCCTTCTACGTAAATTAATTTCTCTTTGAACTAAAATTTTCCAAGAGCAACTTGCTAATTTTCTATAAACTACAATTATTTCCTGGAGTTTTCCCCTTCCTAAATCACTCACTAGCCTCCAGTAGCCATCTAATTTATCTAATATAATATAGAATATTTGTGATTAAATTTATATGGAGGTAGCAAATCTCAATTTATAACGAAAGGGCATTTCATTTCAAATTTTTAGTATTTTGGGTTACATTTCTGTAAAGAATATTCTGTGATTGAATTTATGTGTTCTGTGATTGCACTCATATTTCCCATGATTATATTGATAAGCCCTATTCCTGTTATAGGATGGTCTTTACAATGCTGATGCATAATACATTTTAAAATAACAAATTTTTGGAGGAAAAATCTTAGATTTTCTTTTGCCATTCTAAAAGGATGTTATTAAGCAATTAGGTAACTACATTTCTTAGCGCTGTGTTTACTTTTATTATAAAATAGGTAGATTTTAATGATACTTAAAAAGTGATGTTTCAAATAAAGCCAAAAGTTCTGATACAGTGGAAAGAAAATTAATTATAGTCAGGACACTGAGGTTTGATTCCTATCCCTAAATATTAAAAGAAAAAAAAATTTGTAATTTGGAACACATAACTCATTCTCTACTTGAGAATTGTGGACAGAAATACTTATACTAACTACCCTTAGATCAACTCTGAGGAAGGAAGTATAAAGTATTTTGTAAAAGTATAACCTCTTTTTATTGTGGTTTTGGAACTTATATACTTGATACTTTGGGACTTCATAACAACATAGAAATATGCTTTTAAGTGCAAAGAAGTGTGGAGATGAGGGAGGGTTGTGGTTGGAGAGAGCCATCTCTGTATTATCTCCATCACGCTATTCTTCTAGGTCACCATTGGTGAAAGTTTACAAGTTTGTGTACCCAAACTGCAACTTCAAGCTGCCTGTAAACCCCCATATTACTTCAGAGAGCAGAGGGAGAAAGTGCTTGCTTTGGGCCACTGGAGAGAGGGGTGGGGCATGCAAAAAAATGTCCTCAGGCACTAGGAAAAAGGAGAATGGAGCAGTTCCTCCATGCTGGTGGACAGCTTGCAGGCATTTTTCCCTACCTGGTATCTTTTGGATTATTGGCCATGCAAGGAGTTGGTTCCTGGTATCCTGAAGCCATCAAGAAAGTGATGGAAGTGACGTGGACCATTTGTGAGAAACCCCAATATTCAACTCTCTCCCTCTAGTCCTTAGCCAAGGCTGTCAGCCTGACTGAAGTTAGGTTGACAGAGAAACTCCCCCTTAGAACTCCAGTTCTTGTCAGTTAGATATTCCTAGTTACAGATATACTTCTCCCACTCTCCTGACCCTTATAATATAATTAAACTGTTTTGTTTTCCTTCCTGTTTGTTTGCTCTTACCTCAAAGAACCCAGAGTGTATGAGTTAATTTTTGTGTTATTCCCTGGTAGTTGACAGAGACCAGTAAACCCAAATGCCATTCCTTAATGAAGGATTATCAGATTTACCCTGCCTCTGATACTCTATCCTTCTTTGTGAGTTTGATCTGTGAGTGGCAGTTACCCAAAACATTTGCTGGGTTCTCATTGATTAACTCATATTTATATATTCTTATAAAAGCACACATGCCAGTACTTTGGCAATGCTGCCAGAGGTATTCAGATTTAATTCAGAAAACAATTTCTAGGATCAGAGCTAAGTAAAACTAATAATGTTGGTACTTGTGGCAAATTAATTTGAGGAGGGAAATAGGCTTCAGTATACTGACCTGAAGGTGGCAGTCACCAGTGTGATATTCCTAGGGCAACCCTGGCAAGTATGGTTTGAGGAAGAGAAGAGCAGGATGAAGCAGATTAGGGAAGGGTTCCCAGAGGGAAAGGATGGAAAAAAATACATCGGCTCCCCATTTTAATTGACTCTTTTTGCTGACTGTCATCTGATGATCATAGATTACAATAAAGTCATAGATTTAAGAAAGCATTCCTAACACATGTTGATTCTAACACTTACTTTTAATTATTTCTTATTTACCATATATATTGGATATATATGGGAAAAAAAGGAGAAGTAGTATTTATGTTGTCTGTATTTTCTGATTTGTTGTCTCTGCCATTTGACTATGAGCTCCTTGAGAACAGGGACTCTCTTTTGCCTATCTTTGTATTCCCAGCACTTAGCACAGTAGTGGTTGACACATATTTAGCACTTAATAAATTATTATTGGCTAAGTAATGAATTAAATTTGGAAAAGACCTTGGAGGCCATGCCAGTACAATGCTCTCATTTTATAGATGAGGAAACTGAAGACCAGAGAGGCTAAATGATTTCCTCAAGGTCCCTGCTCTTGGCAGGGCTAGTATTCAAAGCAAGGAAGGTCTTGGAGTGTTCTAAGCTCATTTGTGTCCTTATTAGGGAAGGAAATTAAGAGTCTTCAACTCCCTTCAGAATTTCAGTGCCTTGGAATAGTGCTAATAAAGTCTTGCCCAAGTTAGTGTTCTGACTAGATTCTAATGAAGCTATATGCAATATTGCATAGTAGGTGAAAATAAATGCAGGAACCACAACTTAGATAATCCTGAAATTCTTAGAATTGGAAGGAGCTTCTGAAATCATAATGGTTTATCTGTATTAAAATACATTCATAAAGTGCTTCAAAGTTTCAAAAGCGCATTGCAAATATTTCATTTGATCTCCCCAACAACTTCAGGATATAGATGTTATTATTATCCTAAAGATACAAATGTAGAAACTCAAGCAAACTATGGTTTAATGAATTATTCACATTCACACAGCTATTAGGTGTTTGAGGTTGAATTTGAACTCAGGTCCTCCTGGTTCCTAGTCTAGCATTCTATCTACCATCCACTAAGCTATGCCTATGTTTTCAACCACTTCAAATAGGCCTCATCTCTTCTTGAAAACATCTAGAAATAGAAAATTCACGAACTTCTAAAAATACACAAAGCTGTTTTAGCCCTACCTTATTAGAAAGTTTTCTCTCATGCTAAATTAAAATCAGTTTCTCTGAAACCTCCATCCTTTGCTCCTTAATTCTTCCTCCTGGACTCAAGAAACACAAATCTTATTCTTACCCCCTATTGCTTTACGTGAATTATTTGAAGATGGCTGTTGTGTCACCTTCTAAGTCTTTTTCTCTTTATTTTCTTCAAATTTTCTTTTTTCCTACAGATTAAATGTTGATACAATTTTCAGCGATCATTTTCTGATATTCTGCAATCTATATTCTCTCCTTTTTTGCTCCTCTCTCCTCCCCAAGATGGCAGCTAGTATGCTATAGATTGTATAAGTGTTATACATCTTTCCATATTTGTCATGAAATTATTGCTTACATTAGAGAAAAGTTCAGGGAGGAAATAAAGAGAAGAATGGCATGCATCAATCTGCCTTAAAGCTCTATCAGTTCCTTCTATGGCAATGGATATTCTTTTTTCATCCTCAGTCCCTTGGAGCTGTCCTGGGTACTGGCATGGTCAATAACAGTTAAGTCATTCACAGTCGATCATTCTACACTTTCATTGCCTCTAAACCTTTTTTTTTTTTTTTCATTCTTAGCTCAACGTCGCCAGTTTTTTTCAGTGAGGCTTCAAGTTCCAAGGTTTTAAATTCCTTCACCAACTTGCTCTTCTTTCTCTAGATTAACTACATTGTCAGTGTCTTTCCTTAAGTATGGTATCATTGCCTGGAGATAACATTCCAGTTGTACTCTGACCAAGACAGAGAGTAAACATACTCTGCTGTCAATGGCCCTCTGTACTATGCTTTATTTAATGCAAATTAATATCATATTATTCCACCTACCACAGGCTCTGGCTTTTATTAATAATGCAGACAACTAAAACATCCATTTTGGGGCCTTTTTTGTTTGTTTGGTGTATTTTTTATCATATGTACTATTAATTGTCTGGCTACAATATTTTCCTCCTTCAAGTTGAGTGATGGAGATTTTTGAACCTGGCTCTTATTTGCCTTGAACTTTATTAAATTTTGCCTTTGTTTTTATGAGTTATTTTCATTTAAGAAGTGAATCAAAGAATTTTAATTGTGTTTGATAGAACCCATTAAACTAGCTTCTTTTTGGAAATTCACTCTTGGAAATTGATTTGCCTGTTACATATCTTTCCTTCCCAATTTTCTATTCACCCCTACCACAGTTTGGTAAGAATAACATCTATGGGGCAGCTGGGTAGCTCAGTGGAGTGAGAGTCAGGCCTAGAGACGGGAGGTCCTAGGTTCAAACCCGGCCTCAGCCACTTCCCAGCTGTGTGACCCTGGGCAAGTCACTTGACCCCCATTGCCCACCCTTACCAATCTTCCACCTATGAGACAATACACCGAAGTACAAGGGTTAAAAAAAAAAGAATAACATCTATGCCCTGTGGTGTAGTTGGAAGGGCAATAGATTTTTAGTTGGAAAAAAAGGGCTTGAAGTAAGACTCTGGTATTTACAATCTGGGTATTCACTGGGTCTGTAAGATAATATAAGTAATGGGGTCACCAGGGATATTAAAAATCAACTATGGGGTTTGTGGGAACACTTTCTGGGATGTAAGAGAGACTATAACTAAACACTGAAGTCTTGTACAGCTACACCACTCCCAACTGGAAAAATAACAGCCAACTGTCACTCTGGCCAGAGGCCTTGAATTAACTGACAAGGTAACAAGGTGAAATTGGGTTTCAATTAGAAACAACTAAAAGGAGGAATAGGAATGACTACTCTAAAATCTTAACACCTAATAACAAAACCCAAAGGGACAGGGAAGGACCTATTCACTACACTAATCTAAGCTATCTAACTAACAGGGCCCAAGGAGCTATACTGGAGTCTCTGGGTTTCTGCCTCAAATCTGGAACCTGCCAGGTTTGAGTACAGCTGGGGCTTTTGTGGCTTTGGGATTTCTCACTGCAATCCACTGATGATGTCTGGATGCCAGGAGCTACAGTTGTCTCAGGAACTAAGCAGTAAGGGGTTTGCTTGAAGCACTGTCCTCTTCTCTTGTTCTTTCCTTAAATGCCACACCACACAGGATCCCAGGGGAAAACAGGATGCAAGGTGTCCTTTGCTCTGAGGTCTCCCAGGCTGGCAACAGTTTTTGCCTACCACTAATGGAGTCCACACACAGAACACACATAGACTTCCTCCTCCTTCATTCCAACCTGGAATTCCCAGCTCCAGCTCCTTCCTGCTAGGTACTTCCTAATCAATATATAATCAATACCTAATAACTAGCTAATCTAATCTTACTCATAACAGTTCCCATTTTCCTTACCCATAAAAAACTGTGGATAAGATGCCTCTTCTACCTTAAATCATGTGATCATGTAAGACTGATAAAAATAAAGAATATGTCAAAGACATATCCTTCATTATTCTACTTAAATAAACTTCTTAAATGCTGACATTAAACCACTGAATGCACTCAAATTATGTTCCATTTTAATGGGTTTTCTGCAATCCAAAATAGAGACCTAGCTATATCTAAAGTCCTTATCTGAAATCTAAATCTAAAACTCTAAAGTCTTATCTAAAAGGCTTATCAATTACATGTCAATAAGTGAACCAGAATAGAAATACTGGTTCCTCCTAGTTCTGCCTTTAATCATATATTATTTTCATAGATGTTAGATTTAGAACAGGAGGGATTTTAGAGACTCTCTAGGATAACATCCCCATTTTAGAGATAAGAAAATTAAAAAAAAAATAAGCGGGAAAAGTATTTGTTTAAGGTTACACAGGAAATAAGTGACAAAAGCCAGGATTTAAATCTAAATCATATTTGAAGATTTCTTCACATTATTTTCAAATAATTGAGGGATTAGAGCATAAAATTAAGTTGATGACCTTATTCATCACATTTAAATCAATTACACACAGTATAATACTATTCAATATTATTATGTATATCAAAGTAAGTAGAGTCATGGAGTAAAAAGACAAAGGAAAATGAAAAATAAAACCTGATGCACCCTCTACAATTTATGTATGTATTTCTATAGGTGTTTTGAAAAATCTCAAAAATATTTAATCTTCAAGAAAGTACTTTCTCTTTCCACTCTAAAGTATACCATGAAAGTGACAGAAACTTAAGAATAATAACTAAAAATACTTTTATATTTACTATAAGAGAAGTCAAGTGGAGCTCTGTCAACTATAGTACGTTACTAAATATAATGTCAAATCCATCATTAAAGAATTTCTTCATTCAAAATGTATTATCTTCAGTGACAATATAATGTCCTTGAGAACTTGGTTATCCTTTTCCAGACCCTTAGCTAAAGATCAACACACTCTATGACTATACTTTTCTGAACTATTGATGAGGGCTTTATGATTTGATTTTTTATGTAGGTAGTAATCTCTCATGTGCTGCCTTTAATAGTTTTCTTGGCCTTTCACTATATACCAGCTGGCTTTATGATAAGAGTTTGTTTAGTTGACATTGGTCAATATGTTTTGTTCACTATAAAGATGAGTATGTCTCCCTTGAGCTAGGGATTATCAGCCTATTTTACAAATGGAAAGATAAATAAAAAGATGAGTGGCCAATGGAGGGTTTTTTTTCAGAACTTGGCAGCCAAATCAGATCAAATATGCACTCTAGTACACACAGATATAATGGTTTGTGGCACTAGCCTAAGAACTTTTCAAATAATTAAGGGATTAGAGCACAAAAAATAAGTGCACATTTGCCAGATGACTTCTCAGCAAAGATTTCCTTTGTTTTCAAAGGATGCATACACATTCAAGATGCAATAAGCAAATAACACTTTTCACCTTGAATAAAATCCTAGCTAATTGGGCATTATATGATTTAAAATTTAAATTATATACAACACATTAGCTTGAAAGCTAATGCAGCATAGCTAATACATTATTACTAATAATTTTGCCAAAAATATGTTGAAGTGCTATAAGCATTCTTTTATAATTTTCATTCTATAAATCACTTGCCATTCTTGCATAAGTACAACACATTCTTTCCTTTGAGCCCTTTGCTCACATTGCTCTCTCCTTAGAATTCTCTTTTTCCCTCCCAAAAATTGTCCTTAAAATTCTACCCATTCATTAGACTTAAAGGCTACAACCATCAACGAAGGTTCCACCTTGACATTTCTATTTGAAAATATCCTTTCCTTTTACTGATCTTACTTCTTTTGGGATTTATTCTTTAATACTCTTACATTCTATTTTATGCTAGATTAGAGAAATTTTTTTTGGTCAGCTGGTTTGTACTTTTGTTTAACCAACCAACAGCTTTCGATTTGTGGCTACTAAAATTCTTCCTAGTGGTATCTCATTATTTACATAAAGATTGATATATTAATTAAGATGAATATATTTACAGAAGAAAAATGCGTACTTTTAAAATATACACAGGATGAATTTCTTGTCATAGTTTCAATATATCATAGACCAGTATAAGAAACTTTATGGAAACATTGGGGGAGTTATGACAATGCCATAAATGACAGTGAAGGCCAACAGACAACACAGAAAAAGTTTAGGAACTCTGAAATGCACTATATATATAGTATTGTATAATGTCAGTATATTTTATCTTTTAATACCATACATATATACATAATTTTTTTAATGTTAAAATAAGGAAGAATTTTAAATTTGTGAAAAGAACATGAAAGCCAGCAGAAGACACACAAAAGATAAAAATACAGAGATGTCTGGAAAAATGTAGTAATTCACAAATGCATATAAGGTACTGTAAATATCCCCCAAAAAATTATACTTCTCTGGTACAAAAAGGATAGGCCAAAAATTTTATATGGATTTTCCAGATAGACTGGTAGGAAGGAGAGAGGGAGGGAACCACACCTCTAACCTCTGCAATAGGGAAATTTATATATGTGTTGTCGTAAGATAGATTAATAAATTATTATTTAGGAGACTTAGCAGGCAGGGCTAAATGATTCTAAATGGAATGAGAAAGCAGGAAGTGTTGCTCTCTCTCTGAGATGGACTCCATAGTGGTCGGGAACAAGTTGAAACGGATCCTGGTAAACCTCAGAAGAAGTGGAGTTTGTACCCTGATTTCCTCATATACAGAAGGAGGATTTTGCCTGTGGGAGGTTAGGTAGAGACTATAAAATCTAACCTGAGTTGCTGGTCAGCTCAGGTTGGTTTAGCTGCCTGGCTTAATCAATTGAAGGATTACTGGGTGAAGACCTGGGATAGCTGAACCATCGCTGGAGTGTGTCAGGACTCTGCTGTGAGAATACCCACTTCAGTCCTGCTGTTCTTTGGGCACTGCCTTGCTTTGGTTCTCAGTTCAATGTAGATAAGTCGCTCCCCTGATTCTGTGGTTTGCCCATAGACTGGTAGAATAGAAACCCCTTCTCCCTTCCTTAGACTATAGTTTCCTTAAATTAAATTTGTTTATAAGCCCTCTTGCTGGTTTAACAGACTCCTTGTCTAGGTGGAGCAGGGTGACAGTTAAGACCTAACTGTCACTTCTGTCAACTGTCATTTCCAAACAGTTAAAACCAGTTTCCCTGGCTTGTTTGGTCCCAGACTATTATCCATTCCTGTCTCCTACTCACCCTTCTCAACCCATATAAATATTTAAGTTAACTTCCCCTGGTTTTCCCCATAAGGGGGGAAAAAAAAATATATATATATATATTTATGTATGTGTGTATGTGTATATATATATATATATATATATGTATGTGTGTATGTGTATATATATATTTATGTATGTGTGTATGTGTATATATATATATTTATGTATGTGTGTATGTGTATATATATAT
>NC_058130.1:453233853-453277482 GCF_016433145.1 Gracilinanus agilis | reverse complement strand
TTTCCTCAAAATCTCAGTTTTTAACTCTTCCATAGCTTGTGAGGAGTTTTCCTTATTTGAGGAGGGTCCGGATGCTTGTTTGTTCTCCTCGTCTGTTTGCTTGGTTGTCTGGATTTTCTCTGTGTAAAAGTTGTCGAGTGTTAAAGGCTTCTTTTTCTTGTTGTTATTCTTTCTCTTCTGAGCTTCCTGAGACTGGGTAACCATCATTAGCCCAGCAGCTTCTCAGCTTTATCCTCGCGCTCAGTGTCTGTCTGTGGTCTATTGGCTCCTGAGGTCTGAGTTCTGGTTTTTTCCAAGGTCAAGCCCCCTGGTGGACCCCCTTGCTTGATCCTCTGCATGAGGTTCCTTTACAAGGCTCAGGGCACTGCTTCCACAGTTGTATACCCGTCTGCACTGGTTCCCCACTCAGGTTTTCAGAGCTTTAGTTCCTGGCTGTGTCTGCCTCCACCCACGCCTCCACCAATGCCTGTGCTCTCAGCCCGCGCTCTGTGCCAGGTGTCCACTCTCTGCTCCCGCGCTCAGATTTTGTGTGCGTTCTTTGGCTTATTGGGGTCCTAAATCTTGCTGCTCTCAGGAACAGGCCCCGGAGCTGCCAATGATTCGATGGGTGCCCCAAACTTGCTCTATTTCTTTTTAGCTGGCTTCAGAGCTATAGATGTTGTGTGTGGAGGGGGTGGGGGTGGGGTGGTTGCTCAGCCCGCGATTTAGTGAGAGCTGTTTCACCCCTTTATAGCATGGAAATGCCTTGATTCCACGTACCTTCCACGCTGTGCCCTGTTGTGGGGTTCCTCTGGTCATCTGGACTTGTTTTTATGTCCCCTTGAGGAGTTTTGTGTGTTTCAGTCAAGAGAGGTTAAGAGCTGCTTCTTACTCTGCCGCCATCTTGCCACTGCTCCTACCCATATCTTTTAACAGAGTCTACAATTCCTTGGGTGTTGAAATGACCACATTTATGAATGGATTGACAAATTTGGGTGTATAAATTTCTAGGGAACAGGGGGTTTGCCATCTGATGATACCCATACTCCATTAACTTGTGCAAAGGGGAAAAGAAGGTTTTGGGGTAAATATATTTAAGAATGGTCTCCAGAGGATTGAACAGTTATCAATCCTGTAATAGGTATAGGCTTTAAAAGTTTAAAAGTAGATTCATGTAATCATGTTAGGGAAAGCCTTTGCTGGAAGTCATGGACATTCTGAATAGAATGCAGGGGGTAGGGAGGAGAGAGCTGAGCAACAGACACTGCTGTTTGTGAGGGTTTTGGAGTAGATGTGTAATCAGCAGTCCCTATTTGACCTGGGATCTTGGAGAGTGGTGAATGTTGTGAAGGCTGAAGACATCAATCCTGCAAGTCCACTCTGAGTAGGGAAGTAGCCTGCATTCTGGTGGACAGTTTGCAGACATCTCTCCCTACCTGGTTACTTTTGGATCATCAGCTGTGAAGGAGTTGGTTCCTGGTATCCTGAAAACAACTCTGGAACAGTTGTGAGACCCCAAATCCAAGCCCTCTTCCTCAGGTCCTTAGCCAAGCTGTCCAAAACCTGGCGGAAGCCTGGTTGGCTAAAGAACTTACCCCTTTTGACTCCATTCCTGGGCAGTTAGATATAGTTTCACCTCATCCCCTCTCCTATCTCCTCATATTAAAATTAAACTGTTTCCCTGTGAGATTCCAAATACTTTAATGTTCTCATTGTATGTATTTAATACACTGAAGTTATTCCAGGCTGTGTGGGGCAGAGTGACAGTTAGTCAGGCTTAACTGCCATTTCTGTCAATGATCATTCCCCTTATAGTAAACCTAGTTCCCTGGCTTGTAGAGTCCTACCCATTGTCCCTTCCTGTCTCCTATCCACCTCACTGAACCCACAAATAATATTTGAGTTAATTTCCCTGGTTTTCCCCATAGGAGTTTAGCACCCTCAGCTGGTAGGTTAAGAGGGGGGACAGGAAGTTCTCTCTTTGACACACAGAGCCAGACTGGAAGTCAGAGGATTCTGAACATTCTGTTGAGGTGTATAGCCATTGACTGTGGGCTGAAAGTTCCCAGCCAGTAGTGAGCTATTCAGAACTGCTTACTCCCATGTCAGGTCATTGATAAAATCTCTGTGTGGAGTCAAAATACTATAGAAACTGGAATAGGGCCAGAGAAAAGGGTTTTCCCCATTTTTTCTTCCCTTTTATTGTGTTATCCTGTTTTGCTTGTAAATTGATATTGTTGTGAGAATATTATTATATTTGTGTTAGTTATTGGTTATTAGTCATTCATTGTGGCTAAGAACACCACTGTAATTTTGTGTAACTGGTCATTTGTATCAATGTTTGGGAGAATGGTATTTGAAGACTGTGTGGATTATTTGATTTTGGGTTTATGGCAAGGGATATTATTCATTTCCTACCTGTGGTTTAAAATCATACCCAGGTATCGTAGAGGTATATTGGATTTTTAATTAGCCCAACTTATTCTTAACATTGCTATTCTGGATATTATAGCACATACCCCTATTATTGTTTTAACTGGTTACATCATATACAAAATTACATGGATATTTTTGTGTATTAATTACTGTTGCAAGATTGTGGTTACCTGTTGTTTTAGAGATTTGGAGATAAAGCAATTGTTAAAGTTATTGCAAGTTAAAATTGATAATTTGGAGCTGTATGTGCAAGCTGGTGGTGCTTATGGTCGAGCTCCTGGTGATGGTAATGCTAATGTGGCTGTACTTTGTAATGATGGAAATACTGGCAAAAGTGTTAACTCTAAACTATCTAATTCTGATTTGGAACAACAGGCATTGAATATGGGTGACAAACCGTTTAACATTTTTCCTCTATGCAATTTTCCAATAGTGAGAGATGATGGGATTTTTCCTGTGAAACAACACACTAGATTTAAAATGGAGGATATGGAGAATTTGAAAAGGAAAATCCCTAATTTCCATGATGATGCTGGTAAATTTGTTAAGATCTTTAGAGCATTTGTTAAGGCACATGATCCAGATTTTGAGGACTGTTGGTATGTTTTGTGGGAAATATTGTCCAACCATGACAGAAATAAGTTTGTAGAAGAGATGAGAAATACTGAGGGGATGACACCATGGCCAGTAACCTGGGAGGAACTGGATCTCAATTCAGTTCCAATTTATAGGATGCTGAAACAGGCAAGAAAATCACTGATAAAGGTAATGGAAAAGAATTCAAGACACCCTAACTCTTGTTCCAAATTTGAAAAGATAAGGCAGACTAATCAGGAGACTCAGGCTACATATTTGGACCCCATTATCGAAGCAGCTGAAATTTACGTAAGTATGAATGTCCTAGAAGATACCACCTTTGAACACATTAAGCACATATTTGTGAGGAATGCTGTTACCCAGGTTAGGAAGTTTTTTAATGACAACTAACCCAGATTGGAAAATTCTGAGCCTGGGTGAACTAAAGCAGAAGGCCAAGTATGTTTTTGCTGAAGAGAAGGACAGAGGGAAAGATGAAAAATATGCAATGATTGAGAGCCTCAGGAAATAGCTTAGAGAGGCAAATAGTAGGGCAAATAAGAAAGAAATTAGAGAGATAAAAGCAGTGGCAACTTTGAGGGCATCTGAAAAGAAAAATAATGCTAGAAACTATAAGAATAATGCTAATGTAAACACAAGATATCAAAGACAGCAATCATGTTATGTGTGTGGCCGAATTGGACATTTTGCCAGAGATTGTAGGTTTAGAAGAAGATCATATGGGTAGAGGTACAATAACAATAATAATGGATTTAATTGGTTTGATAATAATTATGGATATGGGGAAGTAATTGGAATAATGGATTTAATTGTAGAAATAGCCAGCAGAATGTGTTCCAATGCCAAAATGCATGCTGCCAGGGTGTTCAAGTTCCTAATTTAGCAATGATGCAGGATTACATACAGGCCGGTCAGTGATTGAAATATAGTCATATTGTCCAGGGGAATGTTAATCATGGTAACCTGAATGGAGGGACAGCTTCATTATGAAGGTGTACCCAATATTCAGAAGTAATTAATCAAGTTAATGGGAATAAAGAGAATGTTGATGAAATTGTATGTGTTAAAGATAATGATAATGTAATTATTGATAATGGAAATGGTGCACTTGGTGTTAATATTGATTTAATTGGTGATAACACAAATTTGATTAATACTAGTAATGAGTTGATCAGTGTTAATTTAAATGGAATCAATGATAGTTTAATCAATGTAAATGGTAATTTGAGGAAAATTAATAATAATTTGAATGGTGTTAATGTTAAATAATCTGAATTAAGTACTGGTGATGCTGTAAATTGTACTTTAACCAATGTTAATGGTAAATTACCCACTGGTAGTAGTAATTTAACTAGTGTTGGTAATAATTTGATTAAAAATGATGATAGTGGGGACAGCTGAGTAGCTCAGTGGATTGAGAACCAGGCCTAGAGACAAGAGGTCCTAGTTTCAAATCTGGCTTCAAACACTTCCCAGCTGTGTGACCTTGGGCAAATCACTTGACCCCCATTGCCTACCCTTACCACTCTTCTGCCTTGGAGCCAATACACAGTATTGATTCTAAGATGGAAGGTAAGGGTTTAAAAAAATTGATGATAGTTTATATGGTATTGATAATAATTTGATTAGTGTTATAAATAATTGTGAGAAAAAGAACATTAGTGTTATAAATGGCATTAGAAGTTCTAATAAGTATGGAATTAAGAAGAATAATGGGAATTGTAATTTGATTAAGGATAATTTGATTGTAAATAAGAACAACAATACCAAAATAGAGGTGAAAAGGACCAAAGGTGTGAAATCCTGGGAAAATTCTGTAATTCAAGACAATGTTAACTTGGATGGACAGGAAATAGCTGAGCTTTGTTCTGATGTTACTGTTTTAGCTGTTGTGTTGGAAACTTTCCAACCTCCCAATAGTAAGGAACCATATGTGCCTTTGACTATTGGAGATCAGATTTAAGATTTTCTCATTGATATGGGAGCCAGTAAATCAGTTTTGCAAAGTTTTCCTGAGAATTGTAGAGCTGTTGGTATAACGGATATTTTTGGTGCTACAGGCATAACTCAGAAAGTAGCTAAATTGAAATGAAAAATGGTAACCCTAGACGCCTTTCTATAGAACATGCATTTTTGTGTGTTCCAGTATGTCCAGTGAATCTTTTGGGAAGGGATTTGTTGTGTGAATTACAGGATAGTATCAAAAGTACTTAATCTGGTGATATTTCTTTACATCTCCCAGAGGAATCTTTGAAGGCCTTTCCATTGCTTCTCTTAGGTTCTAGCAGTACAGAGGATGACTTAGGAACTATCTATATAATACCTGAGGATATACATAAGGACTTGTGGTCAAGATCATCAATGGGTTTTGGGTTGCTAAAATCAGCTACTCCAGTCAGGGTGAGGACAAAGGAAGGACCAGTTCCTTGTGTGCCTCAATATCCCTTGTCTAAGGAAGTGATAGATGGTATACACCCAATGATTGAGTCCCTAATATAACGGGATAATAATACCATGCATTTCTGAGTACAATACACCAATTTTGCCTATAAAGAAGCAAAAACCAGATGAAAATGGCTGACCTATTTACCAATTTATTTAAGATCTAAGAGAGGTAAATGATTACATCATCAAAACACATCCAGTTGTTCCCAGTCCAGCTACTATAATTTCTTCCATTCCACGTCAGGCTAGATGTTTCACTGTGGTAGATTTATGTTCTGAGTTTATCTCAATACCAATTCATGAGGATTTTCAAAAGATCTTTGCTTTCACTTGGGAGAAGACATAATGGATGTGGACTCATCTCCCATGGGGTATACCTACTCACCTAGCCAGTTCTCTCAAATTCTAAATCGAGATATAAAAATGATTAAATTTAAAGAGAGTAAATTGGTGCATTTTTTGGATGATATTCTTTTAGCATTCCCAAATGCAAAAGTGTGTCATAGGGATAGCAAGATTTTTTTGATTGAATTGTATAAACGAGGACATAAAACCTCCAAGGCAAAATTACAATGGGTTTTGCATCAAGTGCAATATCTTGGATTTGTGTTGTCAGCAGGTTCTAGAAGTATTACACAAAAGAGAATAACTGATATACAGAAATTGAGTGCACCTAGAACTAAAAAGCAACTTAGAGCTCCTTCACCAGCAGCCCTCTTCACCAGAAGACCTCTCCAGCAGAAGACTTTCTTCTTTTAAAGAGGTCTCTTATGCATCACTTCCTGTGCAACCTCCCTAATTTGCATGTCCAATCACAATAGATTTCTCATAGGACTGCCTAGGGGGCAGTCAGTTGATTCTGATTCATCACCTACTCTAGCACACGTGGGTTAAGGACCTCCCAAAATTGGAGGTGTTGTCACCTTTAGTGATTAAATCTAAAGACTGGCAGTGTAGACTTAATCCAATTATCACCCTTGCTTAGCTTGAAATTTCTTTTTCCATTGTTCCACTTTCTTGTCAGTATAGGAAATGGATAGATCCAAATCATGAGGGATTGTCAGTGCCAAAATGAGTTCATGTCCTTCCAAGATCGCTAGTTTTGCTATGGCATCTGCTCAGTCATTTCCCCTGGAGACAGGGTCAGTACCACTTATATGTGCAGAACAACGAATAACAGCTATGGCTTCGGGGAGCTGGAGGGCAGAAAGAAGTTCTGTAATAAGGTTTCCATTAGCAATACATTTTCCACCTGATGTCAGGAATCCCCTTTGAAGTCATAGCATGCCCCAGCATGACATATGCTGAATGCACAATGGGAGTCAGTGTAAATTGTGGCCCTCTTCTCCTTTGCTATAATACAGGCATGTTTTAAAGCTATGAGTTCTGCTCCTTGTGCATTTACATTTGAGGATAAGGAAGCTGATCACAGAGTGGCAAATTCAGTAACTACTGCAGCTCCTGTATAACAAAATGCCATCCCTCATAAAGGATGAACCATCTGTAAATAATGTTAATTCGGGGTTGTCTAAAGGGGTGTCCACTAAATCATTGTGAAGTCTATCAGCAATAGACACTAAAGAGGTACAATCAAGTAAAGGTTCTCCAGAAGTTGGCAAATCATGGAGCAAGTTTACAGGATTAAGAACTCCACAGCTCTTTATTGTGATATTTTCATTGTTTAAGAGGGTTATTTCATATTTTGTAATTCTTTGATCTCTAAATGTCTGTGTCCTATGTCTCAACAACAATGTCTCAACCTCATGTGGGCACATTATGGTCAGAGGACATCATAATACTAGCTTGGCAGATTTAGCCACTAATAGAGTTGTTGCAGCTACTTCTCTAAGACATGGTGGTGCTCCTGAAGCTACTGGGTCCAAATGGGAGAAATAATTGGCTGTTGGACATTAAGCAGGTCCCAAAAGTTGAGTCAGAACACCTGAAGCAACCCCTCTCTATTCATGGACATATAAAGTAAATGGTTTATCATAATTTGGGATGCCTAGAGAAGGGTCAGACAGTATAGCTTGTCTTAAATTAGAAAGAGCTATCAGGTGTTCTGTTTCCAATTTAAGAGGTTCAGAGACCAAATTTTTTGTAAATTCTACAAGGGGATTTGTGATTTCCCCATAACAAGGGATCCACTGCCGACAGAATCCCATTGCTCCAAGAATTGCCCTTAATTTCTTTTTTGTGGCAGGAGCACTTAATTTTTGAATATTTTTGATACATTTTGGTAAAATAAGAAGAGACCCAGCAGTTAAAATAAAACCTAAATATTGGACCTTGGGGAGATACCACTGAACTTTGTCTTTTGAGACCTTATAGCCTCTCTTGTATAATTCCAAAAAGAGGTGCTTGCTATCCTCCTGACATGCTTTAGCACTTGGTAAAGCCAAGAGCAAATCATTGTGTATCAGATTAAACAGCGGTGTTTGAATTTGATGGCATCTGTATCCGCATTTAAGAATGGTGTCAATAATGTAGGGCTGTACATGAAACCCTTGAGGTAATTGCGTCCATGTCAAATGAGATCCATTCCAGGTAAAAGCAAAGATATGTCTGGAATCCTCATGCACAGGTATAGTAAAGAAAGGAGCGCACAAGTCTACAACAGTAAAGTGTGTAGCTGTGCTGGGAATAGAAGAAATTCTTGTGTTTGGGTTTGAAACCACAAGGATGTCTTTTTATTACATAATTATTTATAGCTTTTAGGTCTTGGACAAATCAATATTGAGTTTTTCCATCTGGGCCTATTTTTGGTTTTTTAACAGGTAAAATAGGTGTATTATATTCCTATTTACATGGAATTATCATCCCTTGTTCAATTACTGAATTTGGCACTGGTGTAATTCCCTCAATTGCTTCCCTTGATAGAGGATATTGAGGAATGGAGGGAGCTGGACCTCCTTTTGTATTAATTAGAATGGGAACTTGTGATTTAAATAGGCCTACATCAGAAGAAAATGTGACCCAAAGAGACTCAGGGATGTCAGTAGGTATTCCCAAGGTGGGAGGCTCATTCACCTCCTGGCTCTCTGAGAGAAGTACAGAGAACAAATTTGAAGACTCCTCGGGTATTTCCAATGACATAGAGTCATCTGGAGAGCAGGTTATTGTGGCTCTAAGTTTGTACAAAAGGTCTCTTCCCAACAGATTTATAGGGGATCCAGGCATTAAAAGAAATGAATGTTCTACAGTTAGGGGTCCCACGCTTACCATGTGAGGAGCTCCAGTGCCCAGGAAACAATCAAAATAAGTGTTACCAACTCTCATTGTCACATTAGGCTCATTAGTATGGGATGGGGTGGGAGCAGTGGATAGGGACAATAGACAGCAGGATATCAGGGTCTGGAAAATCAAAGGCTGCATCAAAGGCTGCATCCTCTGATTCCTGTGCCCCAACCCACCTCCACCCCTGCACACCTTCATAATGTTTTTATAGTTCCTTGCGCTCCCCTTTGAGGGGCATTTGCACCCTGAGTTGTGAGTGGATGAGCTCTACTTTGGAGATACTGCTGTGGGGTCATTTGTTGTGGATTATCTGCCTGATTATTAGTCCTGAAATTGTGATTCTTATAGTTACTGTTTCTGAAATTATTATTGTTTCTGTAATTGTTGTAGTTATTATTATTCCTAATTATCTGTAACAAATTCCTGCAATTTATCATTAAGTGGCCTTTCTTGTTACAGAAGTGGCAGATCAGAGATTGATGAATAGATTCTCAGAGAGGGGCAAGTGGTATTAGTGTAGTGTCATCATGCTCTCTTTCCTGTCTTTCTATTTTATTTTGTAAGGATTTCAGTTCTTTTTGTAGAGTATCCAACAGATCATTAGTTTGTGCCTTTGTCTCTTCATGGCCTTTAGTGACATAGCTATTTTCCTTAATTCATCCAGATCCATTTCTGGCCATTTGGCACAATGCATCGTAAATTAATCCTGCCCCACTCTACTCGAATTGTTTACAAATTGTTGCCTTATTTGTTGTATTCCTTGCTTTGTTGATAAATCCAAGTCCAAATATCTAGTTCCCAATTCAATAAGCCTGTCCATAAACTGAGAGGACATTTCATCCTCATTTTGTGTTAGGTGATCAAATTTCATCCAGTTGTCTGGACTTTCTGCATATTCTTTCATGCTTTTAGTATTGCAGCCCTAGCATTATTTAACTGCAAATATTCCTCTGGGTTTTTGTAATTCCAAAGAGGGCCCTCTCAAGGCCAGTGTACTGTATTTAGTCCTTGGGCCTTATTTACATGAGAGATTATTTTGTTTCTTTCTCTTTGTGTCAGGAAAATCTATGGTAATTTTTCCACATCCTTATAGGAAGGGTTGTATTGGAAAAATATGTCTTCCATCCTTTTCATTACATCTATGGGTTCGTCGTTATAATTTGGAATATCTTTTTAAAATTCTTTGATATTTTGAGGAGTGAATGGAGTATGGTGTATTAAATTATCATATCTCCAGATCTGTCTAATGTAGACACTTCCCTTAAGGGGAAAAGGCCATCACAGGAATCAGATTCATATGAAACAGAATCAAAATAATAGCATGGTTTGCATTTCTTTTTAGTAATTTTGGTGCTTACCGAGACAGTACGGGGCTGTTGAGATGTTTGCATGCTTACCATGGCAGTATGTGTCTTTTGAGTTGTTTGTGTGTTTGTCTTTGCAGTATGGGTAGAAACTGATATGGTCTAGACTGAGGTTGGTTGTGGTTTGGGAGAAGGGACAGGAGTGTCAGGAGAAGGAAAAACTAGGAGGTAAGGAAAAGGGAAAAAGGCACCAAGAGAGAGCTCAAGATTTGAGAGCCTCCAGGCTTGAGCAGACCCTCCAGGGTAGAAAGCTCCAGGGTAGAGAGAGCTCCAGGGTAGAGAGAGAGAAAAGGCACCAGTGCGCTTTGAAAATCTTTCAACAACAACAGAGGGCACCTCTATACAGCCAGTAAAATAAAAACTAAGGAATTCCATGACATTAAAGACAATGCCCCAGGAAGGTATTGGAAAGGTACCTGATAAAACAATACTCTTCAAGTTGGAATGAAATAAAAGATTGACTGCATTTGGAAACTTCAAATGAAAATGACTCATATTTATTTACAGTATCCATTTATTTCTATCTCCCTTTTCATGAATTTTTGAGATATGTATAAGCTGTATATTTTGTTGGGGAAAAAACCCCACAACTATAGCTACAGTAGAAATAATAGCAACTTAAATTCTCTATGACTTTAATGTTTATCATGTACTTTGCTCACAACAATCCTTTTATCTCTTCATTCATTCTCTGCTCCTCACTTGTGTTAATCTTGATTATCCAATCAGCTGCCAAATCTCATCCTTTGTACACATACATTTCTCATATATGTAACCTTCCCTTTTCACTCACTAATCCACCTCAGGCACTCACACATCTAGCCTTAATTTGTCTTGGTGCTTGAATCTCTCTCCTCTCTAATATGTCCTTCACACAGTTGCCAAAATGATTTTCCTGAAGGGCAGGTGTGATTACTTCTGCCATTACTCAGTAAACTCATTTTACCTTTAATCCCTTTTTCTTCTAGAACCAGTTATAAATTACTGTTTCATATTTAAAGCTCTTTAAAACTCGGTTCCTTCTTAAATATTCCTAATGTCCTTATACTCTAATATCTAGATATACTAGCCTATTTGCTGTTCCTTATATTAGGATTTGCCTTATTTCTCCCTACCTCTGTGCTAGCTATCCGGAGTACCTGGAATGCTTTCTCTGTTCACCTCTGCCTCTTCCAATCCATGGTTTTAGTTTAGCTAGGTGGCTAAGTGGATAGAGATCCAGGCTTGGAGTTGGGAGAATCTGGTTTAAATCTGGCCTCAGATACTTCCTACCTGTGTGACCCTAGGTAAGATGCTTAACCCCAATTGACTACTTCTTATCACTCTTCTAAAGCCATTCTAAAAGAAAAGGAAAGATTTAAATAACAAAACAAAATAAAACAAATCAATGGCTTCTTTCAAGACTAAGACTCTCCTTATACCCTCCAATTTCTATTGCCTTTTCTTTTAAGGTTATCTTCCCTCTACTCTGTATTTCATATTGTATGTATGTATGTGTGGATATCTATCTATCTATCTATCTATCTATCTATCTATCTATCTATCTATCTATCTGTCTATCTATCTGTCTGTCTATCATATGTGTGTATATACAAATGCATACATACATAAATACGTATATATAGAAATATATACTATACACACAATATAAAGTAATACATATAATATAAAAGCATATATAATATTACATATCCAATAGTTATGTATTATAAAAATATATTTTTCTTATAAATTTATACATGTATTTTTATATATGTATACACATATATTTATACACACATCTCCATATATTCACACACACACACACACACTTGCCCTGTCTGAATACAAGCTCTTTGGGGGTCATTGGTTGTTTTTGCTTTTTCTTTGTATTTCTAATGGTTAGCCCAATACCTGGCATATAGTAAGCCCTAAATATATACAAGATTGACTGATATACATGTACTATGTTCCAAGAACATTAGCACAATGTGTTTTCCAACATTTTAAACTTTGCTTCATAATGTCCTCTATCATTATGTAGTGTTTTATTGTTTACTTAGCTCTTTCCCATGTATTATCACCAATGTGGAAAAGCATATAGCTATAGTGAAGAGTGATTGAGCAGGGATTGAGACATTTATGTATGAGTGCTGCTTCTGACAGCTAAAGCAAGGCCAAGCCATTTATCATTTCTGACCATCAATTTTCTTATCTGACGAATGGGGATGGTATCTACCTCCCAGAGCTAATCTGCAGATCAAGTGTGATTGTGTACGAAAAGTGCTTTGCTAATTTTAAATCAACTGGCAGAGCTATAGAAGAAGAAAAAACCCATAGTTGAGTAAAATAAAAAATATGATGTACTAAGTATACTAAGTGCTTTAGAGTGGTGCAGCAAGGAATATATTACAGCCAAGTCATACCAATTTGATTGTTAATTTTTCAGTGTGAAAATTTACTCCTCAGAAATTAATGAATTTTATAAATTGATACTTAACTAAGTGATATTTTTATTATTAAGTGAAAAATTTATGGAGAAAAATGTCAGTAATGAAGATTAAAATTTACCCCCACAAATACAAATTTTGTTATTTGATCTTTTAGTTAGGTCTACTTTTCCTAACCCTATTTGTTTTTTTGTTTTTTTTTCTTGGCAAAGATATTAAACTGGTTTACCTTTTCCTTCTCTTGTTCATTTTACAGATGAGAAACAGGGGCAGGCCGGGTTAAATGACTTGTCCAGGAACACACAGCTATTAATTACCTAAAGCTGGATTTGAACTCATGAAGATGAGTCTTCCTGACCCAAGGCCTGGCATTCTATTGACTGTGCCACCAAACTGCAAATAAATATTTGGCCAGCCACTCATTTAATAATAACAAACAGCGGGGGCACGTGGGTAGCTCAGTGTATTGAGAGCCAGGCAAAGAGAGGGAAGGTCCTAGGTTCAAATCTGGCCTCAGATACTTCCCAGCTGTGTGGCCCTGGGCAAGTCACTTGACCCCCATTGTCTACCCTTACCACTCTTCTGCCTTGGAGCCAATACACAGTATTGACTCCAAGATGGAAGGTGAGGGTTTAAAAAAATAATTATAACAACCAGCACAACCTTGGGTGCAGCACAGAGTTCTACATGTGCTCAGAGGGAAATAATTATTCACTAAGGGAATGGAAAGGGTGGGGAAACAGTTTTACAAACACTATCTTATTTGATCCTCATAAGGAAAACCATGTAAAATAGATATTATTATGATTCTCATTTTCCATTTAAGAAAACTGAAGAAGAGACATTTTAGTTGACTTTCCAAGGGTCACACAACAAATAAGTGCCTGCGGCCAGAAGCCTAAACTGAAGTCTTCTGACTCCAGACAGGCACTTTAAGGAAGATGGCATGGAAAAATTATATAGTGAAGAGCAGGAAAAAAGAGAAACATTTTGAAAGTAGCAAAAAGTGTTGGGTGGGGGTGTAGGGGAACTACACCCAAATGCAGATCTTCTCAATGTTCAGAGCAAAATTTAAAAATGTAATTTAACTGAAGTATAGAATATGTCAGAAAGAAAGCAAGAAGTTTAGAATAGTACAAAATTGTGATTGACTTTGAATGTTAAAGAAAGGAAGGAGATTCTACCTTATTTGTGAGGCAACTGAGAGCCATTGAAGATTTTAGGGGCAGAATATAGGCATGAGCAAATCTATGCAAGCAAGAATTTAGGGTGCTTCAAACCTTTTGAAGTGTGGCTTGTGACAAATAGAACAACCAAATTACAGCTCCATTACAGATAATTGTCAGAAGTTTAGTGCTTGAGAAACTTGCTTTAATTATTTAGTCAGAGAAAGGCTATAAAAGTAGTTCTAACTGTTGTGAAGATTATTTTGTATTCATAAAATTTTGGAATTTAGAGTTGGAAGGGGCCTTAGAGATTGTTTAGTCCTAGCTTCTTTTTTTGCAAAAAAGGGGGGAAAAATCAGTCTGAATAGTACTAATGACTTTGAATGGCCCTGAGTGGTTCTCTGAATTTGTCTTCCCTCTCTGCCAGTTGGCAAAATTTGCAAATATGGTCTTTTAAACTTATAATAATATCCTTGGTTTGTTCTATAACACTAATGAAAATTAAAGAAATTATCATTCCAAGCAGCTTTAAAAAGTAAACTGGTAAAGATCTAATTGATAGCATTAAGATAAAACCCATGAGTCTGATGGAATTTATTTAAAGGGTTTCTGTTATTTTTAAATTTAAGGAAAGATGTTGACATAAAAATTTAACCATTTTTGAAATTACTTAAATGCCTGAGTTCTATGCTGTTTATCTGCACATGCAACTGTGAAACTGAATTTGTAACTCTAGTAATGATTCATGCCAATTTTGAGGCTGTATGAAAAGATTGGCTTAACACATTATCTCATTTAACCCTCATAACAACCATATAGGAGACGTTATCGGTATCATTACTTCCATTTTATAGAAGAAGAAACTGAGTCTGTGAGGCAGTAAGAGACATTTCCATCATCCCACAGTTAATTTCATTAGTATCTATCTTGACTCAAAGAGCAATGTTCTCTCCTATATAGCATTGTCTCCTTTTCCCTCTTTCTCCCTAAAATGCCATACTATTTATAGAACACTATAAGCTGAACAATTTAACGTATGAAATTTTTTTCATGCTTATTTTTAGAAAATAAATTAATATCTCCAAGTTGGATTTGGATTTGATATTGTATATTTTCAATATCTCAATGTAGCATATATTTAAAATATTGAATATGTATTTGATGCTCAAGCCATGCATTAGAATTGTTTTGATGTGATTTTATTTTTATAATATTTAAATATTAGTAATTGGATACAATTAAAATAAAGAGATTCTTTGAAAAGAATGAACTATTAAAAGCACAGCATCTGGTAATGTTTTAAATTAATTTCAAATGATATTTGCTTATGATTACATATATGTTGTTTTCTTTTAAAAACAAATTTCCTATGAGAACCACATCTGTTCTCTGAGTGTATTTGTCCCCTCCTGTATTTGGTGTGGGAGACAAATATGTATCAATAGGTTGGATGAGTTCAAGGTGGGGTTCAGATGTTCGTTTATGTCTGAATCTTACTAGAAAACAGAATGAGCAATAATTGATAATATTTTTATTGTTTTATTTTGATTTTTTTTGACTTTGACTTCTAATAAGAAGAATGATTTAGAAAGGTCTATTTCATTGATATCTTTTATATCTCTACGTATCTTCAGTGTGATGTTCTCAATGTCTGTGTTCTCTGACTCACCGAGCAGTCATATGCCAGGGCAGGGTTTGAGAGTGATTGAAAGCTTAACCGTAAATTTGGACATTTGATGTTATTTATGCTTCTATGACATCTTGTACCCTTTCTTTTTCAAAGCCATATGAGCTGTGATTATAAGTTTCAGACATTTTAATTACACAAATGAGTTTGAGGGAGTGAAAGAATAATAATTCAATCAAATTAAATAATTTATTTAAAATAAAAATGATCATTCACTCAAATATATCACTTCAACAACTGTTTTTCATTTTTAAAAGTGTTTTGATTTTAATTTGTTGATTTTAACTTGTTTTTATTGTTTTTTAGTTCCATGCGATTTATCTGTAAGTACAACTATAAACTGTGTATGTGTGTGGATGATTTCAATTTTAAGCTAAAATCCTAGTTTTAGAGGAGGAAAGGAACTTGGAAATAGATGAAGGCATTGAAGCCAGAGAAGGGAAATAATCCAAAGTCAGAAACCTAGTTAATGGCAGGCCTAGGTCTAAAACTCAGATCTTCTCTTAATCTATTGAATTTTTCATTAAAATGTTGCCTATAAAACATCTTATTTCCACCATCTGAGTTACCTCTATTTTTCTTAGTATTACCTTATTATTTTAGATTCATCTGAGCATAGAATACTTTGAGTCCTATTTTAGTATGAAAGATGATATTTTAAAATAAAATGAATGTGATCCACAGTTAAAAGAGAATATGAGTCATAGAATAAAGGAGGGGAAGGGTCATGCTTTGTAGAAAATTTATGCCAGTTCTGGTATCATCATGAACTGCTGAACTAAAAATTAGATGCACAACTAAAAAAGGTCCTGGCTGTCATCTTAAATTTTCAAGATGAAAATTCTTTGAACTTTCTATTTTAGTCTCCTTGAGAAATGAAAACTGTGTATATCACACTTGACATCTGGATTTGTGAAAGTAACAATGTGATGACAGGATGCCATGTACCATTAAAACTGACATGTAGCCATGTTGATTTAGCAATTTCTAAATTATCATCAAGGAACTTGTAATTTCCTAAGAAATATCCTAAACTCTTATCTTCACTTTAGGTTGAAACAATGAATATTACTGTTCATGGAATAAAGGAAAAGCCTGCTTTCCATTATGCCACACTATCAATTCTGTGTATGTTTACCCTTTAAAATCCATTAAATTCAACTTTATAGCTTTACTTTCTGACTATGTTAGGATTAGGTGGACTAGTGAATATCCCTACTGGTCTTAATAGAAATTAATCAGTTTACAAAGAGTTGCTATAGGTTGATATTGACTGACTCGTCACCATTAATCTATTATATCTCATTTATACCCTCTGTACCACACAGGGATCCTTGAAGTTTTGCTCATACTGTATTTGCCTCATACTCTTACAACTGTATATTGGAAAAATTTGACACTTTAATGTATTTTGTGTGCTATCTCATATTTTCAAATGTTTATTGCATTTTCATCAGGAAATTAAATTTCTCATATCATATGTTAAAAAAGGTTGCTCTAAAATTTCAGCCAAGAACCAAATGTTACAGATTGTTCTAAATGCATGTCTGTCTAAAGATGCAAGTTACCTTTCAAATCTCTCTGTTCCACATAAGGAATGGAGTCACAATCATTATATTTTTTTCATGTTTTGTTCTATCTTTGGTTCTCTAGTGCTTAGGAAAACAACTGGCAAATAGTAGGTTCTTAATAAAGGTTTATCCAATTAAATTGGATTGAATGACTATTTTCTCTTCCATGGTACAAAATACTTGACTCATGTCAGACTCCTGAGATAGGTACCATCAATGAGGCTTAGAAAAGTAAAAAATAAGAATTCATGCTATTAGCTGAAACAAAATTATCTCTACCTGGCTTAGAGAATAATACTGTTTAATTCAAAGGAAACTAATCAAAATCTCAGAGCATTTTATAAAATAAGGAATTTTTAAAGAAGTGTTCAAAAAGACATGATAATGAAATAGAAATAGTATCTCTTTTTTCCTATTAAATCATTAATTAAAAATACAATAAATGTTTTCTTTCTTAGCATTTGTTATTTATTAGATTCATCTTAATCTCTGTCTTCTTCAATTTGTATTTCTTGGTTACTATTACAACGAAGTGAATGAGTTTGTATAAAGCTTTTGAGATGAATCTTGACTATGAAGAATAACACACAGTGTACTTACATATATTGTATGTGCTCAGTTTTGAAGCAAAGTTAACAGATACAGGAGGACTAGGAATTGCTCTAAATCACTTTAACCATGGTTTTTGTTGGTATTTTCCTGTGCAGGTGACACAGCAAATATAAAAATACTTTAAAAATTTTGTTTATATTTTTCTAAATTAAATCTTATATGAAATATATTGGTATCAGTACTCCCAGATAAGGATATCATATGACCCTGAGACTTACCTCTATTTTAAACTCCAAAAGCTAGAAAGCTAGTCTCAGCTATAAGCAGGTGGATTTGTGATCTCTAATGTCTTAAGACATATAAAAAGACTAACTTAAAGCTATCTGGTGACCTTCTTAACCTAGACTCCCTATATGCTCTTTTCTAGTCTTCTAACAATTTATTATTCCCCCTCCTACTACCCATACTTTGTAATCCAGTGACACTGGCCCTTTTGTACTTTCCCAAACAATTTTATTCCATCTTTCAAATTCAGACATTTTCACTGCCTCTTTCACAGGCATGGAATGTTTATTTTCCCTCATCTCTATTTCCTGACTTCCATCACTTTCTTCAAGCCCCAATTAAAATCCAACCTTTTATTAAAAGACATTCTCAATCCCTTTTTATTCTAGTGCCTTCCTTCTGTTAAATATTTCCTATTTATCTTGTATCAATCTTTTCTGTATGTAGTCGATATAGTCTGTCTTTTAGATTTTAAACTCCTTGAGGACAGGAACAGCCTTGCCTTTCTTCGAGCCTCCAATACTTAGTACAGTTACCAGGATTATAGCCTATGCTTAATAAATGTTTATTGACTATCTGAACAATTGTTTACTACTTGAAAATTATAGATCCATTTTAAATCATCATGAAGAAGCAGAAAAGGCTCATTCTCTGTTGCAAATTATAAATAAATTATGATGAAAAAATAATTGAAATGGATAGTCTTTAAAATATTATTATTGGATCCAAAGGTAAAATATGTGCTATAAAACCATACTTTCCTTAACATGTCTATGGGAATATATTTGAATCTTTGTAGAGATAATGTACTTTGAGCCATATTTAAGCTATATTATAATGAGGTACTCTTGAAATTCTGAATGCCAAAAATCAATTGAAAAGCAGAAATGATTTTTGAAGAAAAAGGATCAATTAGTTGAACGATATTAGGCATACTATTTAACTCTCTTGGCCTCTATTTAGTCATAGGTAAAGTAAATGTATATATCATTTGATAGCTAATGTTCCTTTTAACTCCAAATGATCAGCCTTAGGCGTATGAGCCAAAATTAGTCATGAAAATCTAAATCTTTACAAAAATAAGAGGAAATATTCTTCAAAAAAAGCATTCTTCAAAAGTATGATCAATTCTTTGCTTATTTTCAAGTATACCAATCTTAAAGAGAAGAGTACCCTTAAAAGAAAACTTATTCAGAGAAATTTGGCTCTGCTCTTTTTATTGATTTTCATAAACCAAAAAGAAGTATTTAATTGGACTGTAACTCACATATAGACTAGGATACTTAATTTGAAACTGTAGCCTAGAGTGCCTTAAGATATTTTAATGTTACTTGTATATTTTCCTAAACAAAAAGGAAAAATGAAGATTTTTGCTGAAACATTCTTATATACCTTATTCAATGAAATATTATTTCAATCTCCTTTCCTTCTTCTCTGAATGTCCTTTTTTTTCTATGACTCACCTATTGTATTCCCCAGAAAGTCGAATGATAAAATATAAAATTCCTTTCTATCTTGGAAAAGCTATTAACCTCTGCTTTTAGGTCAAACTAGAATTCATTTTTTAAAAACTGCCTAATTTCTTATTTAGCAATGTTCCTTGTTAGAATTATTCAATGAATCAAACTCTCTCCTTGCTTTAAAAAAAAAAAGGTTGCTCTAAAATTTCAGCCAAGAACCAAATGTTACAGATTGTTCTAAATGCATGTCTGTCTAAAGATGCAAGTTACCTTTCAAATCTCTCTGTTCCACATAAGGAATGGAGTCACAATCATTATATTTTTTTCATGTTTTGTTCTATCTTTGGTTCTCTAGTGCTTAGGAAAACAACTGGCAAATAGTAGGTTCTTAATAAAGGTTTATCCAATTAAATTGGATTGAATGACTATTTTCTCTTCCATGGTACAAAATACTTGACTCATGTCAGACTCCTGAGATAGGTACCATCAATGAGGCTTAGAAAAGTAAAAAAAAAAACAAAAAAAAACAACTCATCTAAAGAGATAAAACATTTAACTTAACCAAAGTATTAAATCTAGATTCTGACTTTGTTAAAGGAAAAATAAAATAATTCTCTGCCTAGTGTTTTAGTCACAAGGTTTCTAGAAATATCTTTGATTAATCTACAATTATTCTAAATCTAGCATTCACTAGCACAGATATTTGAGATAATATTTAGAGGAATTTCTAATAGGCGATGCAGAGGCTACTGTGACAGGACTAAAGTCAGGAAGACTCAACTTCTTGAGTGTAAATCTAGCTTCAAACATGTACTAACTATGTGACTTTGGTCAAGTTATTTAACCCTTTTTGCCTCAGTTTCCTCATCTGAAAAATGAATTGGAGAAAGAAATGACAAGCTCTTCCAATATCTTTGCCAAGAAAACCCCAAATAGGATCTCCAAGAGTTGGACATGACTGAATGACTGAACAACAATAATAACAACAAGGGAAAAGTTATGTTAAAAAACAGTTTGCAGTTAACATTCTACTCCACATAACAGAAAAAAAAGTTGCTTATCTTGTCTGTCTTTTTAAAAAATCTTCACCTTCTATTTGAGAATTAATACTGTATTGGTTCCAAAGTAGAAGAGTGATAAGGGCAAGGCACTTAAGTGACATCCAGGGTTACATAGCTAGGAAGTATCTGAGACCAGATTTGAACCCAGGACCATACAGTGAATGAGTTTCCCTTTAATGGTTAATGTCATAATTAAAGAAATAGAAGGACATTTTTTTTTACATTTTTAAACCCTTAACTTCTGTGTATTGGCTCCTAGGTGGAAGAGTGGTAAGGGTGGGCAATGGGGGTCAAGTGACTTGCCCAAGGTCACACAGCTGGGAAGTGTCTGAAGCCGAATCTCTAGGCCTGGCTCTCAATCCACTGAGCTACCCAGCTGCCCCCTAGTAGGTCTTTTAAAAATAGATGAGGAGATATTTTCTTTTAATGTTATTGAAAAATTCCAGAATTCCTCACCTAAATATTGATGTCATATAAATTGTTCTTCCAGTTTTGTTTGCTTTACTGAAGCAGTTCATAGAAGTCTTCCTGTTTCTGTGATATCATGTTACTTCATTGCTTAAAGCACAATAGTATTCTATAACATTCATATAGCACAATTTATTCATCCATTCCTCAACCTATGGATATCCGTTGTTTCCAAAATTTGCCATAATTTTAAAGATCTATTTTAAATATTTTGTACAATATTTCTAAATTTTATAAAATTCTATTTAATTCCTTATTTCTTGCTTATTTTTTGTTGTTGCTGGATTTAAACATTACTGGGAAGGCTAGAAGTTTCAGAACATGATTACATGAATATGTAGAAGGAGTTTCCTCACCTGAATATTCCTATATTGATTGATCCCTTCAACACTCCCTATCATTCTCCCCTCTCCAGAAATTCAGGAGGGAAAGAAAGAAAGAAGAAAGGAATGATGGGGGAAAATCCATTTTAGAAACATAATATGGTATAAAAATTTGATCTTGGAATCATAAAGACTTAGATTTCAGATATGTGACTTTTATTTTATTCTCTTAGTAATTTATTCTCTTAGTCACTCAGGCAAATCTCTAAGTCCTTCCTACAAGTAGAGGGAACTTCTATGCTTGGAGTTTCTCACACAGATGTAATAATTAAGATTTTTAAAAGAAATTATTTAAATACTTTTTATAAAACTATTGTGTTTTTCTCTCATGTCTTCTATGCTACTGTCTTTATATCACCACCATTATTTTTAAATTCTTTACTTGATATTTTTCCAGTAATTCCTCATAGTTTGACTGTGACATTGATCAAATGGTAGCAAATGAAAATAAACTGAGAATGAAAAAAAAACGACTCTGCTAAATTTGTGCCCATTACAAGTTAGCCACAGAGTAATGAAGCATTTGCTAAGGAGTAAGGAAGGCAAAATCTTCACTGGGAAAAGGAGTTTGCATAAAAGGAAATTACATATCTTGGAAGTAAGATCTTGAGTAATCAATGAATTTTCATTTCCTCCAAAAATAATATTAGCTATGAACAAATTGTCTTTATCTTGGGCATTGAGAATCACAAAACTTCCATTTTTCTGCTCTCTGTTTCCTGTTTCATGTGGACTTTACCACCAATTCACATAGAAATATATTTATCTTCAAGTAAGATTTAACAGTGTGGGCTACTAGCCACACCATTGCCCATCCAAAAAGCAATCATCAACCAATTAAAATATAGTGAAGCTAGGGCAGCTAAGTTGCTCAGTGGATTGTGAGCCAGTCCTAGAGAGAGAAGGTCCTGTTTTCAAATTTGGCTTCAGAACCTTCTTGCCTATGGGATCCTGGGCAAGTCACTTGACCACCATTGCTTGGCCCTTACTGCTCTTCTGCCTTTGAACCAATACACAGTATTGATTCTAAGATGGAAAGTAAGGAATTAAAAAAAATAGAGAGAGAAGCAAAAGCACAAAAGAATCTGCCTTTAAAACAAACAACAAATACCAGAAAGCAGTATTGTTTTCTATTTGGTCCTGTGTTAATGCTTATTGTCTCATCTAAGGGATAAAGGAACCCCTTTGTTTTTCTTGTTAAAAGTAGATTCTTCACATGGTATATGTTTTAGTGACTTGGTGTGTATGTGTGAATCAGCAACTCAGGCAGAAGCTTTCTTATATATATTCATATTTTACTTACAGTTTCTCATTTTTTCCTTCCCCCTGTGAAAAAATTAAATTTTCTTCAAGTAACCCATTTTAAAGCTGAGATAACAGAGATTCAGAATGATGGGAACTCAGAGTTATAATGAGGACTCCTGGAGTAACTAGGTCACTTTCTTTCCTTTTTGAACACATACATAGATGCTTAGGAAAGGGAGAGATTATTATTTATTATCTTGTAGAAAACACAAAGTAATGATTCATGAGCTTGTTCTGGAACATCTTGTCTTTTCTGTAATTGCTTGTTCAGTTCATTAGATATTTTGCACGCATGGTTTCTTTCAATTGTTATATCAAAATTATGTGAAGTACTAAGAAGTGCATCCATTGTATTCAAGCTATATAAAATGTTTTAATTGTAATAAGAAAGAACCAAATCTGAAGAAAAGGTATGAGCGTGGCAGTGAAGTTTTACTTGGATTTGTCTTTCCCTGCTAGATGAAAATAATTCAAAGGGTTTATGCTATAATTCAGGGGATGTTATGATCATTACTATCAATTAATATGACCATGAGGAGTCTCCATCTTTATCAATGTCTTTCTAAACACTTAGTTATGAAAGAGCCAAGTAATCTCTAATTACAACAGCAATTATCAGCCTGAACAACATGAAACAAATATTTAAAATCTTTCAAAGGGGGATAGGGCATAAATATTTAATTGTAGCAATGGGAAATTTTGAAGGTTTCTGGTGTGTAGTTAAATTGTACATAACTAGTTTCCTTGTAAAATCTTGCAATAGCATTTTCTCAGTGTCTATCAGAAACACTGAAAATGGTATAGGGAAAAATTGTTTACCCCATTTCTGTCAATGTGTAAAATGCTTAAAGAAAGTACCTAAAGAAAATTAGTATAAATCAACTCAATGGGCACTACATAAGTTCATCACATTCAACTAAAATCATCATACTCTAATAGGAGCAATAATATAATGTCGAACATTCTTATAATTGATGGTTAATAAGTAATACTATATATCCTCTAAAGAATTGAACATTTATCGTGTAATAAGCCTTAGGCTTATCATGCAAAGTTCTGTAATAGACTTGCTTGATTTTAGAGAACATACTCTTCCAGATTAATGGACCCTAAGGTTTCTGAATGAAAGAAGTTTCCAAAATCATTCATTTCATTCACACAAATTAACTCCTTTTTGTTATTGTTATACTTACTAAACTTTGATCCATCTATCCCAAAGGGGAATAACGTGATGACTGGTGAATTGGAAGGTTCTTGCAAAATAGCATTTTTTTCATCAAACAATCTATCAACAAGTATTTATTAACTTTCTGCTGTGTTCAGGTACTCTGCAAGGCACTGGGGGTGTATGTTATAAGAATGAAACAATCTCTTCTCCCTAGATGTTTACATTTCATGGGGGAGATGATAAGCAAATATTAAATATTTATATATTTGTATATGTACACACATATATAAACATATATAGAAATAAAAATATATACAATTATATTCAAAATAGTTAAATGCAATTAATTCTGAAGGGAAATCATTAGTAGTTGAGGAAACAAGAAAGATTTCATTACTATTTACAGAAGACTGTACATGAGCTGCATCTTAAAGCAAAAGAGGAATTTAATGGGGTAGAATAAGGAAGGTGGACATTCTAGACACATGAGGCAATCATGCAAAGATAGATAGTGAAATATGGGAGGGATATGACAATTTGCCCCCTTTCACTGGTTATCAACATACCTAGAGTGGCCAGAGGGCAGGGCAGTGTTCAGCACCTAAATGGACTGGAAAGATAGATTTGGGATAATTTTGAAGGATTTTAACAGCTAAATAGAGTTTATATTTTTATTTCCATAAAATCAATGAGAAACCATTGAGTTAACTGAATACGAAAATTACATTATCAGAATTTTGCTTAAGGAAATTTATTTTGGCCGCATTATGTAGGCTGGAATGGGGAGATTATTATTTTTGTTCAGTCATTTCAGTCATGTCTGACTGTCATTCCATTTAGGGTCTTCTTGGCAAAAATACTGTAGATGTTTGCAGCTGATTTTATAGTTGAGAAACTGAGGCAGACAGGAATAAATGACTTGCCCAGTCTCACACAGCTAGCATATGTCTGAGGCCAGATTTTAACTCTGGGAGATAAGTCTTCCTAGCTTCACTCCCAATACTCTAACCACTGTACCATCCAGCTGCACTGAACAGTTAAGAGGCCCTTGTAACCATTAAGTGAGAGATAATAAGTACCTGAACAAAGGATAGAAACCATGAGTGGAGAAAGGGGGATATATAAAAGATGTTTTAATAAGTATGACTGGCAAGATTTGGCAACTGATTTCTTATGTGGAGTGAAAGAATGAAGAGTCTAGGAAAATACTAAGAATATGAACCTAAGAGGACAGTGTTGGTGCCTAAAAAAGTAGGGAAGTTTGGAAGAAGAGGAAACGCATTTTTAATGGGGTAGGGAGAATATGTTGAAACTGGGTCTTGTTCAACTGGACATCCAATAGAAAATGTATAATAAAAAATCAATGGTACTGAACTAATGCTTAGTTAAAAGTTGGGACTGAATATATTCATTTGTGAACTATCATTACAGAGATAGCAATTAAAACAGTGATGAGGCAATGAAATGATCAAGTTTAGAGGAAGAGGAAAAGAGGATCTAGGATGGAACCTTAAGGAATACCCACAGTTAGGGGGTGTGATGTGGGTGATAAGTTAGCAAAGGAGACTGAGGAGTCAGTCGACAATCAGGTAGAAGGAGAACCAAGAAAGATTATCATAAAACCAAGAGAGAAGAGAGTATCCAGAAAAAGAGAAGTATTCAGTATTAAGTTAGACCAGGGTCAGAAGTTTGAAGAGTAAGAAAAGACCATTATATTTAGAAATTACAAGGTTAGTGGCAATTTTAAAGAGGGCAGTTTCAGTTGAGTGATGAGGTAGGAAGCCAAATTATAAATGACTAAGCATTGCAGCTAAGAATTAGGAAAATCTTCATACCTTATCTCTTTATGCTGTCTGTCAACAAATAATTTATTGGTTTAGAAAAATAATAAAGGACATTGTTTCCCCTTGCATTAAACCTAATACAGGTTTGTATGTAAAGGCCATTTGCTACTCCCTATGGTGTATCTACAGCAATGAAATTACAGTAATATGCTCTGCTATTTCAATTAGTAAATAGAAGATGTGTGTTGCATGTGCCCTAGGGCAATTCTGTATTCAAATTCTTGCTATGTCACTCTGTAGATATTTAGCACATGTAATTGTTATGTATGATGATACTTTTGTGTTGATTTACTTTAACCAAATGTCATAAGAAAGCAACAAGGTTTTTATCTGTTAATTTATCGGGGAGAAATGACAGAAAAAGATTCAAATTTAAATGCCTTTAGATTTTGATTCTCAGGTTTATTCTTAGGGGAAACTTTAGTCTCTAAAAAGAAACTACACCAATCTTATATCTGTCTAGAATGATGTATCTGTAATCCTGTTAGTGTTATAGACATGCCCTATATGAAATCTCAAGGTTTCTCCCAGACTCATGGGTCTATGATTCTATAATTTTCACATTGTGGTAATATATAATGAAACATGATTTACAATAATTAAAGCAAACTTTATCATATATGCTTAAATTATTTGGGGAAAATGCTTTGGAGAATCAAATGGTTGATACTATAAAAAGTGTTTATCAGTAACAATGAGTGGTTTTCAGTTTTGGAAATTAATCATAAGAAAGTTAGTACCTTTCATACTTTGTCACACATTGAATTAACCTATTTACTGGTATAAATATCTCATTGTTCTATTTGTCATTCCTTTGGATGTTTTCTAGGTTATTTTATGTGCAGAGTCTTAAAAAGAAATACAACACTGAGCTGACTACATTATTATCTTTATGTCCATTGACTAAGGCCATAATTGTATGGTATGAGCACAATATGACATAACAAAAAGAATAGGATCATAGAAGTGTAGAGCTAGGAGGAGCCTTAGAAATAATGATCTTCAACCCACTCATTTTCCCCATTTTACCAATTTCCTAAATAAGAGCCTATGAGGATAAGTCCATTGAATTCAGGTTGTATGCCCATTACTATCTTGGGTTTCTCATATAATGAAATTTTCTCTCATTATCCTCTCTCACTGGAAATTTTTTTTCAAGTAAATATCCATTGTAGATACCACTGGGTAGGGACTAGTTATCTGAGCAGCCACAATGACAACCACCCCTGCTGATGCCTCATCTTTTTGGTTTGCTCTGAAGCAACAAATGTTCAGTCCTTAGGCAGTCTCCAGGACACCTGCAAGTACTCCAATAGTCTCCTTATATGCTTTCTGCCTACAGCAATAGATGTATTTATTATCTTCCTTAAAACTGACTTTGAAAGCAGGTGGGACAAACTTATTTAGAAAGGACTAGAGCTTTGATGGAAGTAAAAAGTTTACCACTGACTGCTACTAAAAGTAGAAAAAAAAAAACCAAAAGGTATATTTTTGTCACCACTAACAATGCTAATCCTGTCCCCAACATCTACCTATATTCTTTTAATTGATACTTTGGCTTTGAGGAGAGTAGGCAAAAAGCAAAGAGAGAAAATCATAATATTATGAAATTTTACATTAAAATATATAAATTCCCTTAGAGTAAAAGAAGATAAATCAATTTAAGTAAAAGAGTAGAAAAATGAGTTAGAAGAGTTTGGGGGGAGAAAAAGGAGGAAGTGACCACTTCAGAAATGTTTGCAGCTTATGTTGAGAATTTTGGTAGTAGACTGGTAGTTATCAAAAAAAAAATGTTTCAACAACTCAAGCATTGATTTAGACAAAAGTAAAAGAATATATCATGATGAATTCAGGTAGAAAGATCGAGGACTAGTTTCTGCCAAAGACATGGGGAAAGCATCTGTATTCATTTCTGTTTCTGGAAGTACTGAGGTGAGGGCTATTGTAGGCAAGCAAGAACCCTAGTATTAGTGTCTGGCTTCCCTTGGGGTAAGAAGGGTAGGGAAGGTCTCTTCTGTAGCCTTGTGCCTTGCCTTTTAGAACAGAAATCAAGTCCATGAGTCCTGGAGATTTTAATCCTTTCATTCAAATAATTTCTTCTCAGAAGCCCTGTTGCCTGGATAAGTAACTCCTTATTTAGTCTTCTTTTCACTCACTCCATATTCAGAGGCAATCTTCAGGACAGCCTTCTCAGAAGCACCCCTCCAGGATTCATCCTTCCTCTAGCCCTACACAGAACTTCCATCAAATCATTTCTGCTGTTCTTCTTGAGATGGGTCAGTTTTCAAATCCAAATAACTGATCCATCTCAAGAATCTATAGGAAGCCTTTCCCAACCACTCCATTTTAGTGTTTCTTTCTCCTCAGTTACTTCTATTTAATCCAGTGATGGCAAACCTATGACACATGTGTCAGCACTGAGACTCATAGCTATTTTCGATGACACGTGGTTGCATGGGGCCACATGCCGAGGATGAAACATTTGCTGTAGTGTAGTGAAGATGATAATTATACCTATATGAATTTACCTATTTTGGATTTTTAAATAGTTATATATTACAATCATACATTTTTGTTATTTAAACTATAAATATTGAGAAATTATGTTTTTTTTCCTCAAAGTGACATACCACCTGAGTTATGCTCGTTTTTTTGGCAAATTTTGACACACCAAGCTCAAAAGGTTGCCTATCACTTATTTAATCCTTGTATATAGTTTAATTATATATATATATATATATATATATATGTACATATATATATATATATGTTTGCTTATTATCCTTTGAGAGCAGGAATTTATCATTTTCCTCTTTTTTTGTGTGTCCCTAGAATTTAGAACATTCTTAGCACATAGTAGATACTTAATAACTATGTCTTGCCTGACTGACAGACTGAAGTATAGGATGAAAGTCCAGGGCAGTTCAGTGGAGGTTAATGTCCAACCCTATAGACCAATCTTCAGATATCAGCCTAGGAAATGCAGCATGGGTAGCCACTGTGCTTGAGACTGCTTACCTAGCATTCTCCAAATGCAAAGGAGGACTCATAGCACTCCAGATCTTTCACTGCAAAAAGGAACTGGTCATTGTTTATAGTTCCTGGGTGGATAAAAAAGAGATGGGCTTCCTTCCACTGATAAGACAGTGATAGCTAATGACTTCATGAGCTCAAGAAATCATACATAGCACATTATCATGAAGTCCAATGTCCCCTAGAATGATTTTTGAAGGAGAACTTGTAGAAACTTCCCAAATCATTGCTTCTCTGTACCTGGGCAGAGCAGCACATTCCCACCAGTACCTGCTCCAGTCCTCTAGATCATCTACCTTGTCATTGCCATCCACAAGGTGCTCAATTTCAAATAGCTTCAACTTAAATATGTAAAAGTGCTTCTAGTGAACATGCCTCATACTCTCATTGTCTTATCCCTTGATACTGTGGCTGCCAAGAACCACAGTGTGAGCAAAAACCTTTCTGGGCCTGATAAACTATTCTTCTACTCTCTGTCTTGCTTATTAGATGAAATATGCAGAATATGCCCTTTGGGGACTGTGTCAAAGCCCAGAGGCCTCTATTAGGCCCAAGGTAGGCTGCTGTAGACAGCTGACAAAATATGAGCAGCAGCTCATTTGGAAGTCAATATTAAAATGATACCTACAACTTAGAGTGCTGTCCCAGATGTTTACTTAAGCTTCAACAATTGATGCTTCTCTGAGAGACTGAAGGCCTCTCTTAGCAGCCCCATATGGCAGTACCAGTATTGCTACACTCAGTCTACACCTTTTATACTTTTCAAAGGATTGACTTTTGGTTCTCCCTCAAAAAAAAAAAAGTTGTGGTTTGTTTTTGTTTTTTTTGCAATCAGTATTCAAGTCTTTTTTAAGAGAATGGAAGGATAGGAAAAGGGACACATAAAAACAGCAATGCTGTTTTTATAAGTTATCTTTTGGATTAGTGTTTATAAAAATCTTTATCCAACATTTAATCATTTTTAAACAATTTGCTGGTTAAATTTGATAGTTAAGTAATATAATTACATGTTTTGTTCCGCTTCAACATCATTACAAGTATCTGAGCTCAGTTCTAACTGACAGTCACTTGTACTAGGATCAGCCCTTCAGACAATTTTAACTCAAGGTTGACAACTAAAGGAAGTGGAAAAATTTGTATACATCTCAAACCTTCAGAATTTTATTCTTCTTTTCTCATTCACTAGTCAATTGGAAATATCAAAAGCTTCATTTAACTGTAATGATAATGAAATCTCCTACAAAGATCATCTTGGAATTACTATGTGTTTGAAGATTATATTACAATTTTTTGTAAAATTATAATTTTTAAAGAAAAGTATCTAATGGAGTTTCCCCAACACTTTTTAATGGAATTTTTAAGTCATTATTTTAGCTTATGTATTACATTGGCTACTTTACAGCTTTGCACATGGGAATGAGATATGCATGAGAGTATTTTTTTTTCTTTTTGAATTTTACTAGAATAAGAGATATGTGTCTTCTTTCACAACATGATGAATGTGGAAATATCTGTTGTATATTAACACATGTATAACATGTATCATATTGCTTGACATCTTGAGGAGAGCAGAAGGGTACGAGTGAGGGAATTGCAAAATGTCAGAAAATGATTATTAAAAATTGTATTCACATGTAAAATTTTTAATTAAGAAAAAAGAAGGGGGAAATGGTACAGATTTAACACTTAATGACTTTTTAAAAAAATTATGTAAAAAAATTAAAACAGAGACAACAACCACAACAAAATTTTTGCTTTTCAAATTATTTTGGTTGTCCAACTTCTCAGCAATTAGCCAATCAAGAACAAACTGGGCTACTCTAACAATATAAGGAGGGAGTTTAGTAACTGAAATGCTTTTTAACATAGTAAAATCTTCTATTTAAAGTAAAACCATTTGGGGCATTTTAACACCTCCTAAATTACTACGTCTATTGTTGTGTTGTTGTATTCATTCTGAAACTCTTTGGAGGCTATCATTTAGCCACAGGCTTCATATTCATGTTTTTCATTTTTTTCTTTGGTTCATTTGGATGTGTAAAAATAAAGTTCATGTAGAGTCTCACTGTAAGATACAAAATTTGGCAGCAATACAGATGAAATATATAATCTCAACATGAAAAGCCATAATACCAAAGGTAATGCAACTGTTGACACTTTCTTTATATTTGGAATGGAAGATACTGAGAGATGATTGGGAATAAAAAGTGAATCACATCAAATGAAGGTCCATTCAATTCTTAATCAAATGAAAATGTAATGAGAAGGACAAGTACCAGAAAATATTCTTGCATTTTAATTTTTTTCAGAGCCATATATTTAACTAATTAAAATTTTTACAAAGAACCACCACTGTATTTAAACATTTGCTGTGAGAAAGTTGCTTATTATAGGAAATGTATATCATACAAAAGATGGATCCAAAGCATTGTTAGCTTTACCATAGCTAGGATTCCAAAATAAGTAATGTAGGACTGAAATTTTCTCTTCAAAGTTTACTTATGTTTTTCGATCATTTCCTAAGGAGTTTGAACTCACTTCAATGGTAACAAAGCTGCTGAAAGGGTCATGAAACTCTGTAAGCTCTTTGACCCAGAAATACTACTACCATGTCTGTATCCCAAAGCTATCAAAGATAGGGAGGAAAACTACTTTTACAAAAAATATTTATAGCAGCTCTTTTTGGGGGTCAAAGAATTGGAAGCTAAATGGATGGCTATACAGTGAGAAATGGCTAGACATCTTATGGTTTATGTAATGGAATATTGTTGTACCATAAGAAATGGCAAACAATATGATTATACACACACACACACACACACACACACACACACACACACACACACACCTGGAAAGATTTATAATATGAAGTGATGCAAAGTGAGCAGAACCAGGAGAACAATACACACATTAATAGCACAAATATACAATGATAAACTTTGAATGAATTAACTACTATCTGATAGATCACGGGACCAAAACCCCCTCTCCCCTTCCCTAATCGCTATAGAGACCAATAACGCCCCCTTCCCTTGCACCTGCTGAAACTCCAGAACAAGGCAAGTAGTTTCACTTCTTAGGGCACTGTTACTTCCCATGCTGTGACCCGACATATCCATGATGGATTGATGTTCTGTACTTAATCTGTCTGTACCATACTAAGGACTATACAAGACTGTTATGAGTAAGATGAGATTAGCTAGTTATTAGGAATTAAGATGTACCTAGCAGGAAGGAGCTGGAGCTGGGAATTCCAGGTTGAAATGAAGGAGGAGGAAGTCTGTCTGTGTCTTGTGTGTGGAAACCATTAGTGCTGGGCAAAACTGTTGCCAGCCTGGGAGACCTCAGAGCAAAGGACATCCTGCTTCCTGATTTCCCCTGGGATCCTGTGTGGTGTGGCATCTAGCAAAAGGACAAATCTACAGAGCCAAGAGAGGAGGAGAAGTTTGAAAACTGGAGGACAGTGCTTCAAGCAGAACCCTCTCTACTTGGTACCTGAGATCATCTTGACTCCTGGCATCCAGAGATCATCAGTGGATTGCAGTGAGAATCCCAAAGCCACAAAGCCCTAGCTGTACTCAAGCCTGGCAGTTTCCAGGTTTGAGGCAGAAACCCAGAGACTCCATTTATAGCTCCTTGGACCCTGTTAGTTTAGATCACTTAGATAAGAGTAGAATAAGTCCTCCCATTGCTCTGTGGTTTTATCCCTTAGATTTTAAGTGTAGAAATCCTTTCCCACCTTTTAGTCTAACATAATTAAAGCTGTTAAGTCCCTTTTACCTTGTTAGCCTGTTACTATACTCTGGTATAGTGGAAGCTGGGTGACAGTTAAGATCAACTGCCATTCCTGTGGAGATCCAGTAAAACTCTGGTCTCTTCACCCTGATCCAAACTCTCATAAATTCCAGAGTGTGTTCCCACAAACCACTTAGTTTATTGTAATATCCCTGGTGACCCCATTACCTTACTTATATTTTCCTACAAGACTGGGAACCAAAAGTCCCCAAACCAAAGCTTTAGGGACATGCTATCATCTGGATACAAGTACCCAACTTTACCCAATAGAGACAACATGGATTATCTTATCCAAGACCACCACCCTATGAAAGATTGTCCTCTTCTTCACCTAGATGGGGACTCCTACTCATCTGTCGGTTGTGTTCTCCTCCATAACTCTCCCTTCCTCTCTCCTGCACCCCTCTCCTTTCCCACAATAAAGTCTTGCTGCATTACTCAATCTCTCTGTCTCATTAGTCTTGAGTTAGATCCTCTTCAGCCAGTCTAACATTATCAACAAAGTAAAGATCTAGGAAAACTCCAAAGAACATACGTTGAAAAATGCAATCCACCAAAAAGGAAGGAACTGATGGAGTCTGAATGCAGATTGAAGCAGATTATGAAGGACTTCTAACACTGAATAGAAGATTACCATATTTGTCCCTGGAGGTGAGAGGGAGTTAATGGAGTTTATTGAGAAAACGTATGTGTGTTGGTGTGTATGTGGGTGAGTGTGACAGGGCATAATATGGTCATATCAACATTTGAGGAAGATCAATTTGGCAGCTGTGTAGAGAACAGAGTAGAGTGGGAGAGATTAGAGACATGGAGATTCACTATTCATTTACATTGATATTGACACAGGAACAAATTCATTTGATGATAGGTCTACAAATAATTCCATATGATATTCAATAAGCATAATGCTAAAAGAAACTGGTAAATTTTAATACAGAAATATGAAGACCCAGTGGGGAAGTTGTTGTTCAATTGTTTCACTCAGGTCGACCTCATTTGGGATTTTCTTGACAGAGATGTTAGAACAGTTTTCCAATTCCTACTTCAGTTCATTTTATAGATGAGGAACTTGAGACAAATAGAGTTAAGTGACTTTGTCCAGGGTCACATGGCTAGTATGTGTCTGAGGCCAGATTTGACTCAAGAAGACTCATCTTCCTTACTCAAGGTCCCACACTTTATCCACTGCTCCCTCTAGAGGGGACACATTAAGTCTATTCAAGTATATAAAATGACTGATATTTACCAGAAAGTTTACACTCTGTTTGATTTGAGGTCAGAACTAGCAGTAGAAATGGCAAAAAAGCCAATTTACAGAGCATAGTTGAGATAGATAGACATGAAGGACTAACATCCAAGGTTGGGTTCAGAATCATTTGAATGTGGCTAGTTAAAAGAGGAGTATGCTAAATGAGAGGTCTACAGAAGGAGGTTTAAGACTAGATTGCTTGAGGTCCTCCCTTGAGCTTCAATTGAAGTGAAATCAAAGGAAACCTGCCTCGCATCATATAGGAAAGAACAGGTAGAGAGGTACAGGAATCCAGTGAAGAGGTGTGTGTGTGTGTGTGTGTGTGTGTGTGTGTGTGTGTGTGTGTGTGTGTGTAGATGATGTTGGTGATGTGTTTGTGTAGATGATGTTGTGTGTGTTGGTGATGTGTGTGTGTCTGTGTGTGTGTGTGTGTATAGATGATGATGGAAGGGGTCTTGTCCCTAGAGGGTAACCTGGTACTAGAGATGACCCTAGAACAGAACTCCATTGAAGTGGGAGGCAAGTGGCAACCCTGAACTTTGGAACTGGAAATGAATTTGGGGTAGCACCTTCCATAGTGTATGTGTTTTAAATGAACCAGGGAGCAGAAAACAAATTGCTACCTGAGGCCTGTGAGGAAAAAGAAAAGGTAATTCCTGCTTGGATGAATCAGGAAGGACTTTTTATAGGAGGTATTATTTGTGAAAAAGTTAAGGAATTAGGAGGAACTGACCTTTAGGAACAAAGAGAAAAGCAACCCCATCCTCCTAGTTCTCTGAATTTGAAATCTTGAGGAAAGAAAGGGAATGGGTTGATAAGAAAAGACTGAACAGAAGTAGAAAGGTAGGCAAGCAATGTGATGTCTTTGAGGGATTTCCCCCAAAAATATAAAAAATGAAAAAGAAGGAAAATCAAGATGTAGAAGAATTTTATAGAACAATAGTGCAATAAAAGGCTAATCTCAGAAGTTAGTAGATTAGGATATATAGGGGTGAATCAAGAAGGGATAAGAATAACTTTAAAATATGCAAGTACAATTATTAAGTGGGAAGAAATTTAAAGAACACACAGACCATAAGGTTATCATTATGTCTATACATAAGGAAAATAAATATGTGAGTAGTATGTGCAATGATTGGATTGGAAATAGAAGAGAATGGAAATGGAAAGACCAGTTATCAGACTATTACAATAAACAGCCTTGGTAGGTAGAACTTAATCTGTATCAAGGGAGTGTCCGTGGGAACAGAAAGGAAAGAACATATGTGGAAATTATTTTACAGTTATAGCAATAGGATTTTATAAAACTTTGAACAAAAGAAAAAAGAAAGATTAAAAAATCAAAGATAACACAAACTTAACATGCAGATTAGGTGAATAATTGTTCCACAGAAACAAATAGTAAAACTAGCATATGCAAGTTTGAAAGAAAAGTTATTAAGACATTCTGGATAAATTGTGTAATAAAGTAATTCATGTAACACTTAAATAAGCATCAAAAACAATGTTTGCTGAAGTGACTGGAATTACACTGTTCCATACCCATGATTAAGTGTTGGGGAAAAGAGAGTCTGAAGTATTCGTCAATTTAATGTGTTAAATTCATATTATTACAGAGAATTTATACACCTGAGATCAACTAATAGTAGAAACATAACTCCCACAAGACTAGTGTTTGAGGGATATCACTAAATGCTTATGTCCAATTTAATCAAAGACAAGTCATTTTTGCATTGATCAGAACTTCCAATTTTTTTAATTAGGAAACTTTATCTTTACTCTTCTATAGATTCTTTATTATATTTATTTCAAACATTCTATGAAGCTTCTAAAATATGTCTACTTCTCAAAAAAAAGGTATACTTCTTGCTGTTACTTTTCTTGGAATATTTGTTTAAGGTAACTTTACTCCTATCCTTTTCTTGTTCTGTAGTCTGGACTTCTATCTGATTCTTGTTGGCTTTTTATCTTTTTTCATTGGGACTTTTGTCTTCTCCTGACAGACTTTTATCTGCTCTGTTCTCTTACCTGGTCTTTGATCTATACCTGGCTAGCATTAATTGAGATTTGGTTTTCTTTTATCTGGTTCCACTTCCCTCAGTTTCTGTATAATTTTAGAGAAACTGTCACTCTTCATTATCTATCACATTCTCTTTCTTTGGAAACCCATTTTTAATAGTAATTACTATGGAACTGAAAACTGTTTTAGGGAATGTAAAGAACTGAAAAAACTCTGTGGAAAATGAAAAAGGTAAAAAATCTTGTATCCTTAAAGACAAAATGAGTGAAAATAAAAACAACAAATGAAGAGTGTTTTGTTTTTTTATTTTGTTTGGCTTGTCCATTTTTCCCTTTTTAGTTAATTAGCAAAGAAAGGAAACAAGCATTAAGTTCTGCTTAATGGTCTAGGCAAGTGGGGACTCAAAGAAAAAGAGAGATGTTAGCTATATGATGGAGCTAAAAGCCTGAGGAGGATGAATGTGATTAAATGAAACAAACAAATAAAGCTGTACAAATTTGAGCTTAAGGTTATGAGGAATCTTTCCGCCATTCACTTTTCAATTGTCCCATCTGACTGACAAATTTTACTCCTCCTAACTTTATATGTGTATTCTTTGTAATTGCTAAAAGTGGTTAATATTTTGTTGTAAAACTTTAATGCTTCAGGCAATGTGTTTAACTTTGCTTTGAAAGTAGATTTAAGGGAACAAATCCTAAAATAAGCAGCTTTTTTTTTTCTATTTGTTTTTTGTTCTTGCCTTCTTATACATCCAAGGTAATACATTTCATTTTTTATTTTTAATCCTGGGACTCCATTCTAGGAGCATAGGGCCACAAACAGTAGGCAATGGGTCTCTCAGGGTCACCCAGCTGGGAAGTGTCTGAGCCTGGATTTGAACCTAGGACCTTTCGTCTCTAGGCCTGGCTCTCAATCCACTGAGCTAGCCCAGCTGCCCCTACTTTAGGTTGCAGTTTCTTTAGCAGATGTAGTTTTTACAGCGTGGGGTTGCTAGCCCCACGTCCAACCCTCCTCCTTTTTCATCCGGGCTAGGGACCATCCTTGGCCCAGGAGTGGTAAGGGTGGGCAATTGGGGTCAAGTGACTTGCCCAAGAATACATTTCATAGTAGTATGTAAAAGGGGAAAAAAAGTATCACCTCCTATTTTGACAGATAAACAAGGGCAATGTAGTAGTGTGTGTGTGTGTGTGTGTGTGTATATGGGTGAATGCAGATATGTACATATACAACTACACCCCTACACACACACACATATATTTATTTATATTTTTCTCAGTTTTTATACATTTATTTCTAAATGTCATTCTAGCTATGATATTTTTAAAATCTGGCTATAACTGTAACTCAGATTTTTAATGGCATTTTATTTGGCATTGGGTATTGACCTAGAAGTCAGGAAGACCTAGATTCAAATTGTATCTCTGACATTTGCTAGCTGTCTGAATCTGGAAGATTTATTTAACCTTTATATGCCTCTAGAAACTTCTGAGGATTTTTCTATTAAATCTAAGAGAGGTTTTAAGTTCCATTTGTTGGCAAAAATCATAGAACCTTAACCCCATTTGTGAATTTTCCTTTAATAATAAGCTGATGTTGTCTTCAATTTTTCTGTCTCCTTTAACAACATTTAAGGGGAAAGATAGAGATTGTGTTGTGTCTATACCAATTCTTTTAGTAATAAAACTTTTTATTCTATGACATACTCAATTTGTAACCACTTTTTGCTTTAGTAAAATTTTGGAATTTCTGATGAAAAAATGCTTTAAGTTATTCTGACACTAGAATATTTATGTTAGAACATGAATTTTTAGCCATGATAAAAATCATCCCGGAGTTAAACATTCGAATATCACAAGCCCTAAGCACTGCAGTGACCATGCAAGTAATAGAATTAACAATAGTAGTAATAATAATGATGAGGCAAACTATGTTACTGAGTCAATCTGAAAATATGAGGACCACAGAGCTAAAGTTTTCCCTAAGAAAGGTTCAGTTCTAGTCCAGCTGCCTCATCTCATATACTTCAATTCCATAGCACATAGCATTATGTAGGATTATAAGGATATTTTTGATCTCTGATATCAATGTTGTTCAAAGTAAATAGTTTTTAATTATTCCAAAATAATGTTCAGTCATATTGATGCTTAAAAAAAATACACATTGAAAAATGCTGTTGCTGATCCACTACCAGGAGGATCATTCTTTGGGATTGTTTTTCTTGTTACTCCAATGTATTTGCATGGATTCCACCCCTCTCTCACCTGGGAAGTGGGGATTTGAGAGAAGGAACATGCATTTGGAACAGGGTTGCCTTGAATTATAAGTGTGGTATGTGGTCAGGGAACAGCATAAATTAGCTAAGTGACCCACATGGGCTCCGAGCCCACAGTCATAGCCTCATTAGCACTGTGTTCTAACCCAACTGAAGTAACCAGAAACTAATAATTGTACATCAATCACCTTGCTATAAAACTTGTAGAAGCAGCCCTGGCCTCCCTCCCATTAATCTAAATGAAATGGAAAACAAATGTATTAAATCACGTTTTTTCTTTGTGGAGTAAAATGCTCTGTGTACATCTTGCATACTGATCTGCTGTTCCCAGCTAGACTGCCCCAGAGGCAAATGGCTCTCCTTTGGGTGTAAGGACCATGCTAAATGTATGACAGGACTTTATGCCTGATGCATGTGAGCTCTTTGATTGGTTTGATAAAATTATGATTCATCTTTCCCCCCAATGCTTTCTCCTAGATCTTCTATATTATGGATATATAGCATATTTTATTCTTGGCAGATGGGCTATAGGAATAGAAAAACTGCTTTAATTTTTTTTTAAAGAAAAAGCTATTTTAACTTTTTTTGAAGATGTTCTAGATTCTTTGCTAAATTTATTCTACTTGCTGCTATTCTATGAAAACCTATTAGTTCACAGTTTATATAAATGTGCCCCAATAATTTATACTTCTTTTAAAAATTGCCATAGATTTGTATAAGAACCTACCTTTTGGGAGCTGTAGAAAGTGGGAGGTTAGTGAGAATCGAGCTAGGGAACCCCTATTCCTTAAGAATGAATCCCTTTATACTTCTTTGGTTCTTGTGTGTGTGTGTGTTTTTTAAGAATAAATCCCTGTTTCCTGTTTTACCAACTTATCTTGGAGACTTAAAGCATACTGGTCCCAGTGAAGGGGGCTCTCAGCCTTACTACACCAAGGGGTACTGAGGAATCAAATCAACCTCAGTATCTCTACAACATCATCAACACCATCCTTATTAGGATCCATTATTTCAGAACTTAGGATCTCCTGTCTTTAAATCACATAGGCACCTAGCTGCCCACCCCCACCTACCCTCCAACTTTGTTGCAGAGAATAAGGGAAATAAAATTTCATGGGTACTTGGAAGAAGAAAGTCCATTTTTTAAAATATACAAATCCCGCATGAGACCTTTATAAGGTGTGTGATCCTAGACAAGTTATTTAACTTCTCTTTGCCTCAGCTTTCTCGACTTTAAAATGTGGATAATAACTTATACCCCAAGATTGTGAGCATCGAATGAGATAATATTTATAAAACATTTATCACAGGGTCTGACACATAGCAGATGTTTAATAAAGGCTTGTTTGCTTGTTTTTAAATAAGATTTTAGAATGCTATTTTTTTTATTTTTGAAGATTCAGAATATTAGACCTCATAATGAATTTTTTACACATTTTACTGATAATGAGCATTCCTTAACTAGAATTGCAGAAATGGGCAGTAACTTACAAACAGAAATATTAGAATTTTAAGCCATTTAACTTTCAGAAAGTCCTTTGTATTTAAAACAATGTAAAATACTTACTCTATCCATATAAATAGGATGCTTGGGCCTGGGAAACTTTCCAAAAAATAAGTTATAAATAACAGGCAAGTGATTAGTATGCCTAGGACCCCAACATTTTCCAATTAATAAATCAAATACAATTTTCAACTGAACTGAATTCTTTTGATCTCCCTTTTTCTCTAGGGAAAATTTTGCTGTTTCAAAGGAAAATGACTTAAAAGACTAACAAAATTTCTAAGGCATCAAATATAATTTTCCAAATAATCATTGGTCAAATAAAAAAGTTTTTAATAATAAGCTACTATTCAAACACTAGCCTCACAATGCTTGTAGAGAATTACTAATGACTGTGTACATAAGACTATAGGGTGTTATGGAAATATCATTATCCTTGGTATCTGAAGTTGGTGATGTATACTATCTTTGGCTATTTCTTTGAATAAACTTGTGCTTGTCTTGTCTGATCCACATACCCTCAGTATCATAGTTGGCAGAATTGTATTTCCAGGAAGCATGAATCATAGAGCTAAAAGACATTTCTCAACATTTGCTTCATAGGAGTTTTAGGAAAATGAAAATAATAATGTTTTTTATTATAATTTTGATATTTTGAAATATTTTTGTATCAGTAAATTCATGATCATCTCTTCTCTTTCTTACATGTTCATTTTCTCAGTTTCTAATGGTTTATTTCAGTCTGGCAATAAGCATTTTTACGTCTCTCTAATTTTACACTATTAAAAAAAAAAAAAAAAGGTATCCTTGTACATTTAGCCCTACGAGAACCAGCTTTTTGCACTGACAGAATTACTGAAAAAGACATAGATTCTTTGTTTCTACTTCTTCATCATCAGTCCCTAGTAATCTGCCTTCTGTCTTTACTATCCTTCTGAATCTTACCTATTAAAGCAAAGCAAGATAATCAAAATTGTCAAGTCCAGTGGCTGTTTTCTTATTTGGATTTTTTGTCTTCATGCTTTTTAACTAGTTTTTAGAAACTAACACTGTGGAGGAGTTTACTCTCCATTGTCTTTATCCTTGGCTTCCTAGTGTTTTATTGCATTCTCTCAATTCTTTCTTGCCCCATTCTCATTCCTTCTGTCTTTCTCCTCCCTTTTGTACAATTCCTTAAGCCTTCATCTTCTTCTTGACCCTTCTTAAAGTCAATGTTCCCAAGGGTTTTATCCTTGACTTTTTCATCTCCTTTCCCTGAAATAGTTAAACAATGATTTATTAAATATCTAGAGAATTTAGAGAACTTAGGAAGGGTAGAAAGATCAAAAACATAAGTAAGTATTTGCATTCAAGCAGTCTAATAGAGAATACTATATGATAAATTATATAATCTTTCAGAGTAAGTACATTAGATATTTGCAAAATGAGTTGCTATTCGAAGTATGTTCCATTACAAGGGGAAGTTTTTCTAAAAAAGGGTCATTTGATTTGAGCAAAAGTTTGGATATAATTCAACAAGAAAATGAAGGAAGTTTGATGTTCCAGACAGAGGACAATGTTTGGTCAATTTGTCCCATACACTTTTAAAGCCTTTACAAAGGTATGCAAAGGTATATGGTTTGGAGAGCACAGGAAGGGACAGTGGTAAAATGGAAAGATCAATGGACCTGGAGTCAGAGGACTTTGTTCAAATCCTGCCTTTACTGCTTAGTACCCGTGTGACATTGGGCAACTCATCTAACACATCTGGGTCTCGTTTTCTGTATTCATTAAATTAAAAAAAAAAAGAAGAGAGAATAGAATTGTATGGTTTTTGTTTATGGACTTATAATCCTAATAAAGACATAAATTTACTTACAGTGTATTGAAGCAAACAATTTGAAAGGAAAATGGTAAGAGAGTATGTCAGCTTTTGAAAGGTATAATCAAAGTTAGAGGAATTTAACTTTTGTGTGAATGAATAAATGAAGACTATTTATTAATCATTTAGGATGGGTCAAACACTGTGCTAAATGCTGGTGATAGACATAGAAAAGCAAGATCTAGATGGTTTCTGCCATCTAGGAGCTTTCATTCTAATAAAGGAAGACAACATTTATAAGAAAGTAGAGACTAGGAAACGATGCATTAGTCAGTGAAGTTCTGGGGATGGTTGAATAGTTGGAGGGACAGATAAAAACAATTCATTGCAACTGCCATAAAGGCAGCAGAAGCAGGAACTGTGGAACTTAGAAAGTAATCAGACATAGAAGAAGTCAAGGTCATCCACTGCATCCCAGGCCACTACCAGCAGTCCCTGCTGTTGCTTTGCCATGGAACTTCAATGCCTGGAAGAGAGAATGAGACTGATGGCTTTGAGCAAATTTACCACACTTAAATATAATTTATTATTTTTAAAGGCCTCACCAGTGATAACAGTTTAATCATCTTCAAGTATGGAAAGCAACAGATTATGGGGATAGTGAGTAGAGTCGTAGGGTAATATAATAGCCAGCATTTATAGAGTTTTTAGGTTGACAAAACTTTATAATTTTTATCTCATTTTAACCTCCTAACCACACTAAGTGCCATTATTGTCCCCATCTTATAGATCAGAAAACTGAAGCAGACTGAGGTTAAATGATTTGCCTAGGATCACAAGTCTAAAATTTAAGTTTGCAGTCAGATCTTTGTGACTCAGGGTTTAGGGCTCTATCACTAATAATATCTACCTCTTTCTAAAAGACAAAACACTGTTTAGGGTTAAGCATTTTTCTACTACTTATAATAGAACAATAGTCATTTATTCTCTTGTAGTCACTCAAATTTTTCTTTGACTACTCCACTTTGAATAATCAAAAGGATCTCAAATTGAACAATTGCCTAATCCATTGAAGTATGGACTTCAGGTGGGTCATAACAGTAATCTTGTCAGGGGAGGGGGAAAACAAAGAATGACTTTAATTGGACTAGTGGTATTTGTTGTTCTTGTTCTTTATTTGATTATTACACTTAATTCATAGTCTCTGAGGCATTTTTTTTTTTACCTTGACCTCTTATACTTCTTAAAGGGAAGAATCTGGAAAAGATTTTAAGCTAGAGAAATACTGATTTCTTAATAGTTTCAGTTGAATTTTAAAAGGAGGTTTATAATATGCTTCCACACTCTGCATGGTATGGAAATGGCCTGAGTCAGGCTGAATGTTGTCAGTTCTCAAATGAAACCTAGTGCCCACCCCCAATGTGGAAGTACTTCAGTGGGAAGACTAGATCATCCCTGAAGATGTTCAGAGAACTACAGAGCACCATTGAAGAGTTTTGATAGAGGAATGATAAGATCAAAACTATGGGTATCCAATCATCCAATCCAATAAATATTTATTAAATGCTTAACTATATGCCAAGCTCTGTACCAAGTGCAGGGGATACAATTAAAAGAAAGAATACTTGCCCTTAGGGGGATTATAAATCAGTGGTTTGAGACAAATCACAAAAAGAGGCAAAACAGGGAAGAAGGCATGAGAGGACATCTTGTTCATAGGGTTGAAACTAGGAAGAGGAGGAGATCAAAAGTAGAATGAGCTGAGAGTCCAGGTTCTTTTTTGTATTTTAATTTTTTTATAGATTATAATTTTTAATAATACTTTCTGGAAATCTGTGATCCATATTCCCTTCCACTCTTCCTCCATGCCTAAAATGGCAGGTAATTATGGATTATACATGTGCTATCATACATTACATATCTCCATGTTCATTATAATGTAAAAGAAGACACATATCCACATATGGTTTTCACAAGAGAAAAATTCATGGAAGACATAAAGTGAAGAATGGTATGTTTCAAACACATTTAGACTTTGTCAATTCCTTCTATAGGGTTGGATAATGTTTTCCATTATGAGTGCCTCGGAGTTGTCCTGTATCTTTGCATTATTGGTAGTAGTTCAAGTCATTCACAGCTGATTTTCTCACTTCTGATACTGTGTACAACATTCTCTTGGCTCTCCTCACTTCACACTTTGCATCATTGCATCTGTCTTGCCACATTATTTCTGTGATTGTCTTGTCCATCCTTTCTTATGATATAATAGTATTTGATTAAAATCATATACCACAACTTGTTTGGCCATTCCCCAAATGATGAATAAGCACCAGGCCAAGTGCTACTATTTCCATGAGGTAAAATTAAATCAGTAACTTCTGGAAAGAAGGAAGGAAGGAAGGAAGGAAGGAAAGAGAGAAAGAGAAGGAAAGAAAGAAGAAAGAGAAGGAAAGAAAGAAGAAAGAAGAAAGAGAAGGAAAGAAAGAAGAAAGGGAAGGAAAGGAAAGGAAAGGAAAGG
>NC_058130.1:453165068-453233657 GCF_016433145.1 Gracilinanus agilis | reverse complement strand
AGAGGGGAGAGGAGGGGATGGGAAGAGAGGGGAGGGGAGGGAATATGAAGAGAGAGGAGCAGAGGGGAGTGGAGGGGAGGGGAATGGAAAATAAAGGAAGGGGAGGGAAAGAAATTTTGATTGGATTCAGAGACTGGAACCCAAAATTCCTTTTAGCTATCTCCATTACACCTGGAAAGGTACTGAAATCAGAATGATATTCTAGATTCAAATAATCTCTAGTTAGATTTAAATTGTACATAAGTAATTAATTACTTAATTGTATAGTTTTCCATGCAACAGTATTGAAGCATTTTTCACATCTCCTGCTTGCATATCCTTCTTCCTTCTTCATCATATCTAGCATCTTTATAATGCTTCATGGTTTGTGATAAAAAAAAAAAGCTCATTTTATCATCATAGCAACCCTGTTAAGTTGATGAAACTAGTATTCTTATTTTATAGATATGAAAACTAAAGCACAGAAACATTAAGTGGCCTGCCTGAAAATCACATTTCAAATAACTCAGGTCTTGTTATCTCTAGGTCCAATATTGTCCCCTACACTGACTAGAAGCATATAAATGAAATGAAAGATCTTTCAAAGTTTTACAGTGTAAATATCATTTTAAAAAAAGTTAATTCACCTAACATTTATACAACATCCACTATTTGTCAAACTGACTCATTCTGTGATAACACTGATGTTCTGTTTCACCATTACCTTAGTCTTACATCTTTAGTGCCTAATGCATAGGAGCTTCTCAATAAAATATTTGTTAGGGGCAGTTAAGTGTCTCAGTAGATAGAAATCCAGGCCTGGAATCAGGAAGACCTGGGTTCATTTCTTGCATCAGATGCTTCCTAGCTGTGTGACACTTGGCAAATCACTTATTTCTAATTGCCCAGACCTTTCAGGTCTTCTGTTTTTGATATAAATTCTAAGAGAAGGTTAGAGTTTGTAAATAAAATAAAATATTTGTTGATCACTTAGTTTTTCTGAGACCTATGATATCATCTCCATATATTCTATAGTAAAAATTCTGCAATTATTTTTCCTGCTGATCAAATATAGCTCATACAATATTATGTATTACTTTACCAGCTTGTCTCAGGAAATAAGCTGTGATTCAGAAGCTGTACGGTTTAATAAGAAGGAGCCACTCTATTATTACAATGTTAACTTTTCTACAACTCAGAAATGTGCTGTAAGTGCCTGAACACCCCAAATAGATTAAAATCTGCTGGGATGTATTTAATTCTTCAAAGAACACCATAAAGTACTTAGGCAAGATGTGACCAATGTCAATTGAGCAGGCTGAGTAAGTAACAGGGGAAATGCATACAAATGTATGAATAAAGGGAAATAATATCCATATTTCCTTTCCACCATTGTCCTGCTTATATTCTCAATCTGTCTCTCTTTGCATGTCTCTCTCTCATACATACATATAATAGATTCACACTCTGAAACACAATCTGTGTATCTCTTAAAACAGAAAAGAATATAATTTATCCTCTGTCTGTACATCAATACTAAAGCCTAAAGGTCCTATTTTAACAATAGAGAATAAATTTACATGGAAACAGCTGGATCCAAATGATCCTCCTGCTTAGGAGCATGTGAAATGCCTATATTATGCCATAATAATAGGTTCCTTCATTATATTCTAGTATGGAACTATGCTCCTAGAACACCTGGTGCCCCTAAGGATAAAGGTGAACAGCCAAGTGGCACTGATTCACTTTTGCATGTGCCTGAAGTATAAAACAGATGCCTTAACACATACTTTCTTCAGCAAACACAACAATAAAAAATGGAAGGCTAACTTTTAGTTGGTAAGAACCAAATGAAAGGATATTTCTAAATCTGCGTCTCCTCTCCTGATTTTTATTTATAAATCCCAATGGAAATTTGCAATTGTTTATGGGACATTTTTATTTAACTGTTTCACTGTTACTTTAAAATAAACATACCTAGGACCAAATGCATTTTCATTAAGTTTGTCAAATCCATTCAACTTTAGCATTTCCATGAACAGATGAAAAACACTATTGGCAAAATGCCATGTTATACACTGGGACTGCAAATAGAATATGAAGGCATTTTCATATTTTGAGGACTAGGGAAAGAGAAAACATACAGGGAATTTCAGATATGTCATATGGAAAAGCCTATTAAAGTCTCTGCATCATTGCAGATAATCTATCTTTAATGCTATTTTCATTCAAGTCATCTCTGTTTCTAATGATAAACCATTTGACAATACCAAGGACTTTAGTAGTGAGAACTTTCTTTTCCTGGTCTGCAACTGAGGCTTCTAAGGAATTGGGGACTACAATACCATGAGAGGTATGACATGAGTAGCATAATGGTTGTTCTTCTCAATGTTGGAAAGACTGGAAACTGGGCTTGATGGTGACTTTTGGAATACTGCCATTCCTAGGGCTCTTAATCTCAAGATCTAGAGCTGTCTTCACTACAGTCTAAGAGGAAGTAATGGTATAAGCAGTGGCAAGGATTTGACTTCTCTTTGGAACCTAGTGCAACTTGGCATTTTTATATTTTTATCAGTGACTTGAAAAGAGCTATGAATAGCAATCTTGTCTAATTTTCATATTCACAAGTCTCAGACTGTCTGTTTAGATAGATTAGTCAAAAGACCAGTTACTTAATAAATGTTTATTTACTACAATTGAATCTTCAATTATTTTCAGTTTCAAAGCTTTTCAAATTATCACAATTAATTTTTCTTTCAGTTCCTTTTCTCATCTTTTTCTTTTGTTCTCTGTAAGTTATTTGTCCTTCATGCCAATCTATTTGATTGATGGATTATTAAATACTTTCAAAATATGTTTGAGATATTGGAAAACTTGGAATTGTTTGCATTTTTTTGTTTTATGTCACAATTCATGATTAATAAATATTCCTTAAGGTATCTCTGTGTGACAATGAGCCCGGTTTTCTGAGCTACTTGGAGACCAGTCATATGAGCCAGGGAATGCCATTATGACATAGGTACAACTCACAGTCCCCAATATGCTATATCTGTTTGGAGAGGTAATTGGCAAAGTATTCCAGTATGATCAGTATCCAAAACATATAGATGTTATTTGCATGTTCCCCATAATTTCTTCAGTTTTTCTCTAAATTGCTTTAGAATTGATCAAGTGATCATAGATTTGCAAGCTATGATTGTCACGGATATTAATTTCCCTCTAGTCATTCTGGGGAAATATTTTATTATATTTATTATAACTATTTGAACCTAATTTTATGTGGCTAGAAAATTGTCTAACCCAAAGTTTATGGCAGAGGTCAGAGATACTATGGGGATGACTCTGCAGAATGTTTTGATCCCACCCAGGTCTTCTATTGGGTCAACCTGAAGCTTGCATTTTGGTTTCTCCAAATTGGAATGTTTATATTTACTTTATACGCCTCAAATTGCTGGCCTCTTATGAGGTCAATCAGGCAAAAATCTTTATACCCTGATCATAATGTTGTATAATGTAACTTCATAAAGACTTGAAAGGGGGAACCATACCTTTTCCCTAACTCTATTCTTTTCCAAATGATCTAATAAAATTCTTTCTAAAACAATTTCAGATTTTAAAGTTTGTTCTTTACTGGCATTTATCAACATCACTTTGCTATAAAATTTGTCTTGAACACTGTTTAGATTAGTTTTCTTAAAATATCAATCTTTGTTCTCTTTCTCCTTTGTTCTCTCATTAATTTCAATGACTCCTTACCATCTGTAAGGTAAAATAATATTCAAACTCTTAAGCCTGGCATTTGAGATCTTTCACAATCTGTCTATTTCTCTCCAACCATGATTTGAAGCACTGCTTAACAGTCATTTGTCTCTTCATTGTCTCTCACTGTTCATTCTCAACTTATTATTCTCTCCCTCTTCTAAAATTCTTTGTTGTTGTTGTTTACCCAAATTTTACTCAGTTTCAGGATTCAACTTAAGTGTTATTGTCATTATGCATTCACTTTAGCCTGGGCCTCAGTTTTCTTGTCTTCAAAATAGCTCAGATTGGGTTATTTTATCTCCCTGATGCACTTCAGAACTGAACTCTTTTTTAAGAGAGGAACTGCTCTGAATGACTGCATGAATGATCTCTGTCATTTATATTGGTACTTAATCATGCAGTACTTTGCATTATTACTTAACCATAGCAGGAATATTATGTAGTAATGCAAGGTATTAAATGATAAAGTGCCAATATTTGTTAAATCTGTGAATACTTAATGAATAGATAAATGGATGAGTGAAAAATGGAGGTATTTACCTAGTACTGTGGATAAAATGTTGGACCTAGAGTAAGGAAGAGCTGAATTCTATTCCAGAATCAGACATTTGCCAGCTATGTGATTGTGTAAGTCACTTAACTTCTCTGTCCTTCAGTTTCTTCACTTATAAAATGGGAATAATAATAAAACCTATCTTTTAGGATTGTCGTAAGGATAAAATAAAATAATCAAAGCAAAGTGCTTTTCAAACCTTAAAGTAATATTCAAATGCCAGCTATTATTGTTAATTTGGTTTTGAGCAAAGGTTTTGAAAGAAAATAACATTTTTTCTCCTCTAGGGATCCCCAAAATTACCTGATCATTTGAAATTGTGAATGAGGTATTATGAAGTTACAGATCTGACTTCAGAGGGTCTGTATGCTATTATGGATAGAACACTGGGACTTGGACTCAGGAAAACTTGGTTTTGAATCCATCTTTAACACTCACAGTGACTGCAAGCCTTCTATTAACCTCCTGAAATCTAAAATTCTTCATCAGTAAAATGGGGATAAAAGGACCATCCTCACTGTTGCTCATCTGTTGTCTTTGAAGAGGATCCAATGATCTCGCAGGGTTATGTTTTGACTAGCATGTAAATTGGATTGAAGTGGGGCAAAGTCCCACAAAGTCCTCAGCCTTACTTACTTTTCCAGATTTATTAAAGTCTAGTGGCAAGACAAAAATCAGGACAACTGGCAGACAACTGACAGCCTCAGGATGCCGTGGATGACCATGGCATCTTCCATATCTGACCAAACTCTAAGCTCTCCACAGTCCATGTTTCAGCTGCCTTCATGGCTATTGGAACAAAGTATTTTCATAAAATTTAGAGAAGTATTCATTTACTACAGATGGATATCCTGTCTTCTCCCCACGCCTGCACCCCTAAATCACTGATGAGTTTAAGGTTTATTAATTACCCTCAACCAGGTTCAACCTGTCTGCAGAGATAATTTTGCTAGTGTGTAATTGCAGCCCATACTACAGCTACTTGGAGGAGCCACAGGTGAGAGTTGGTGGAAAGTGGACACCCAAAGTAGATAAACAGCCCTGAAAAAGGCCCTTGCAAGCAAGCCCTCACTCAAACCACACGTGCTTGTCCTTCCTGAATATTCCATATCCCCAACCTTCCTCATAGGATTGTTGGAAAGAGTAAATGAGATGATACATGTCATTTTGTTTGCTCTTTGTTTGCTCTTCAGCCCTGTCCAACTCTTTATGACTCAGTGGACCACAGTGCCCATGCAGTTTTCTTGGCAAAGATACTGGAGTGGTTGGTGGCCATTTCTTTCTCTAGTGGATTAAAGCAAACAGAGATGAAGTGACTTTCCAAGGATCATACAATGAGTGTCTGCAACTGGATTTGAACTTAGATCTTCCCAACTCTAGGTCTAGCTCTTTATCTGCTGAGCCACCTAGCTGTCAAATGCTTTAAAAACCTCTAAGTGTATAAATATCAGCTATTGTTGTTACCTTAAAGATATTAACTCCTTTCTATTACATTTTAGCACATTATTGTCATTTTCCAATCTTCTCCAAAGTGTAGGAGGAGGGAAAAAAGTGGACTTTAAATGACTGCATCTTACAGAAACAGATGTTTACTTGCTGTTGTTTCTACACTTCATTCTAAATACCATTTCCATCCTGAGCTCTTAGTTGATTACGATCCAATTATTTCTTCTATCTAGGAAAGCTTGAGCACCAGATGGGGACGATTTTAGTTCTATCGTATTGTCCTTCCCCTCCTCCACACACAAATTTATGTGGGAATATTTTTCTCTCATTCCTTTTAACTTGCTGCCAGAATAGCTATCTTCTCCCATAACACAATGATTACCTTGGGGCATTTATTATAAAAATCTTGATATTCATTACCCAAGAATTATCTCACTTGAATTCCATAACAAAAGGAAAAGATTGACTTGGTGAACTTGAGCATCCTCAAAGGTCTTAGATTGCAACATATATATCTTAAGTGATGTTACACAGAACTTTTGTTATAAACATTTGAGACTCATTTGAGTTCTGTTGCTTAAGCTTGAGCTCACAGAAAAGGTTCTGCAAGCATATAAATATACATAAAAGCAGAATAAACTAGAAACTATATAGTAGAATAATATTCCTTAAGTCTTTCAAAACATTCATTGTATAGAATGCTTGCTTATCTGCTATCAAATTTGAAATATTGACAATGATATTATCTGAAACCAAGTCTAGCAAAGTAGAAAGAAAATCAAGTGTTAGAATGAAAATCAAGGGTTAGAAACAGTTTTCCTTTATTCTATCCCTGATAATTAAATAGCAGCAGCATTGGATTAGAGTCAGGAACCTGAATTCAAATGTTATCTCACATTGACTATTAACTGCTTGATTAGTCACTTTGATATACACGTACACATAGCGCTTGCAATATTAGTGTAACTTAATAAATAATAATTGTCAATTTATAACAAGAAACTATTTAAAAATCAAGATTAACAATAAATCACAATCTTACTGTTATCATGAATTTTAGACAATATTAGGAAGTAAATGATCCCAGGGTAAGATTTCCACAATATAACTCCCAATTTACTCTGTAAGGTAGATTTATGCCACAGTGCCTGAATTCATAGTGAATTTGATTTTAGAAGGGCTGGTAATAAAATGTCTTGTGCTTATGCCCATAGTTGGAGAACAAAACTAAAAATGATCTGACACTCCTAGCCCTCCACTAAGAAAGATTCTTTTCTCCTAAGTGACTGTCACTAAACCCTTTTGCCATAAATGAAAGGATACCTCCTAAATAAAAGGTCAAGGTTGATCACAGATGTAGATGAGAAATGATGCAAAATCTTCCAATAATAAAGTATTAATAAGATAATAAAATTTTAAAAGCTCATGCAAGTGTGTGGTAGCTGCATAGGGCCCAGCCATTATTCTATACAGAAAATTTATTTCTCTCTTATCTTCTAGTTTTAGGGGAACCAAGGCACATGAGGTAAAACACATATGGTCAATAGCACTTCTTGGCTTGTCCATTCAAATGGGAGTTTTCTTTCATATGATCATAAAGAGGGAAATGTGGTATAAACACACTGCTATTCAAGCATGATAGCTCTCCATTCTTCTTGTTCTCCTGCAGAGGTTCCTCCCTTTCCCCAATAGCTTAGGAGGAAAAAAATACTTAGGAGGAAAAAAAAAATCTATATACATATAGATATATCTCTCTTATCTGAGGGTTAATCTTTATGGTCATACAAATCAACGTAGGCCATGGTAATATATGTTCCTTCCCTTCCTCTATTATTCCCTCCCTTCTCCTATCCTCCCTCCCTCCCTTCCTTTTTTTCTTCCTTTCTTCCTTCTTTTCTTTCTTCCTTCCTTCCTCCCTTCCTTCCTTTTTCATTGTCTACAAGTACAAGGGTTACTCATGTTCCAGTCCCACTGTTAATTATTAGTGCTTTAACCTCTGTTTTCTTGACCTAGACTGGTTTCCCATTCTGTAAGCAACCTGAGAGCCACCCTCTCACCTCACTACATGAATGCCCAATTCCCACAGCCCATGGCAGATTGGAAATCCAAAGTACAAGAAATCTATTAGCTTTAGCCTACTAGTTATCTGAGATTACATTTCTCAAAGACTATTACAATATACTGCTGGTTGGTTTTCACGATAGAAGTCTCTTTGCTCATCTGTCAGTGACCTTCTAAAGTACAAATATGACCAAGTCATGCTTCTACTCAATAAATTCTACCCATATCACTTATAAGGTCAAATAGACCATCTTCTCTTTTTGTGATCAAAAACCCTTCATTACTTGCTCCCTAATTCCTACCTTCCCAGTCTTCTAGCACCTTATACTCCCCGTCCTCTTCCTGAGGAATACTCCACATCTAGTGACACTAATTACTTTGTTTTTCTATTCCCTGAATGCTGGAATTTTTGCTTGCTATACTCTCTGTCTTGAATGTCCTCACTCTTTGTCTCTTCTTTCTGGCTTTTAAATCTCACTTTCTATTGAAAGCATTTGACTTTATTCTAATTCCTTTCCTTTATTCATCATTGACAAATTATCCTGTATGTACCTTGCCTGTGCATAGTTGTTTGTATATTGTCTCCCCCTTTAGCCTGATCTCCTTGAGAATAGGAATTGACTTTGCTATCTTTGTATCCCTCCTCACTTAACACAATGTCTGGTACCTAGTAGGTACCTAATAAGAGAGGAAGGCTTTGCAGCATTAAATTGATTCACTAGGTATTCAATATGGACAATGGAGATCATAGCTAGTATAGGGATGAAAGTTTGCTAAAGAACTAAAGGGTAAAGGAATTAAAATGCATGATGTAGGTAATGAAATGACAACACATCGAGATTAGATAAGGGAATTTCTGAGTTTTTGAACATAAAAGTTATTCATTTATGGTTGATGGCAAGATAATGTGATTTACCTTCTTTGTGTGTGACTGAAGTGGAATGGAACTGTAAGTCATGAGAAATAAATAAACTGCATAACAATGTCAGAGTGGTTGAGGGAGTATATACACAGAAGTCCACTTATGTGAGTATAGGATTAGAGAAGTAGAAAAAGATTGTGAGACAAATACTGAACACAATGAAGAAAGGGGAGAAGTGTCAGGGAGGTCAGTAGAAAACAACTATTAGAATTTGATTGGATAGTAAATGTGGGTTGAGTCAGCCTCAAAGGAGGAGAGGTTACTGAGTGATGGAGGTAGAGGGAGAACCTGCAAGTAGCAAGAATAAGGAAGATTCGAACTCTTTACTTTGACTAATGAGCTGTAGTGAACAAATGAAAGTACAGGGAATGCTGTATTATTTTATTTATTAACAGGCAGAATCCAGGTCTTGATGAAAGCTAAATGTTGGGAGGAATGGAAAAGGAAAATATGTAAGATAAAATTGTAATCTATAGAGTATGTGCTACAGAGAACATAGTGGGAAGGATAGGTAATTTTAGAATGGGTTCTTAGCAAGGATGTTTTGAGGAGAACAGGAATAGAGGATTGAGCAGTGGTGGATATAGGAAGGGGTTTGAACAGTAACAGGGAGAAGGTTCATATTCACTTGAATGGGAAGAATACAACTAGGGAGTAGCTTATTGACCACTAAAGAATGGGATGAGGTAAATTTTGATAGGGATTTGGGTTCAAGAAGAATTTCTCTCAGACCCTCAGGTAGTTCAGGCTAGGGAACAAGTGCTGAGAGCTAAAGGAATGGCATTATATTATTCTCCTTACCTACTCCAAGACAGGGGACCAGACTTATTGTTTAATCATTTTCAGTTGTATCCAACCTTTCATAACTTCAATTTGGGGTTTTCTTGGCAAAGAAACCAGAGTTATTAGCCATTTCCTTCTCCAGCTCATTTTACAGATGAGGAAACTAAGGCAGACTTAGTTAAGTGTAGAGTGACTTGACCAGTATCACACAGCTTCTAAGTATTTGAGATCTGATTAGAACTTAGGAATTATCATCTTCTCTGCTCCAGGCTCAGTACTTTATGCACTCTGCCACCTAATTGCCTGAAGAATTATTGCTTAGTAAGATCCAACTAATCATAACCTTATTCGGCATTTTCTTTGGCAAAGATATCGGAATGGTTTGCCATTTCCTTTTCAAAGGCAAACAGAGGTTAAAATTACTTGCCCAGGGACACAAAGCTAGTGACTTTTTTTTTTTTTTTTTTTTTTTTTTTTTTTTTTTTTTTTTTAAAACCCTTACCTTCCGTCTTGGAGTCAGTACTGTGTATTGGCTCCAAGGCAGAAGAGTGGTAAGGGTAGGCAATGGGGGTCAAGTGACTTGCCCAGGGTCACACAGCTGGGAAGTGTCTGAGGCCAGATTTGAACCTAGGACCTCCCGTCTCTAGGCCTGGCTCTCAATCCACTGAGCTACCCAGCTGCCCCCAGCTAGTGACTTTTTGAGACAGATTTGAACTCAGTTTTTTCTGACTCTAGGTTCAGGGCTCTCCCTACTGAGCAACCCAGCTACTTCTAGACCAGGTTTATTCCTCTTCCTAGGAAAGGAGTAGAAGACTGATTTTTAATGGAATAATGTTTTACTTCTTCTTAAGAATGTAGGAGACCAAGTAAATTTGATATATCTTACTGCCTACCAACATGCCCACACCTACCCCCTCCTTAAAAAAAACAAAACAAACAAAACAAAAAATAAAAAAAAAAAACACCTCACTTAATCTAAGCTACCCAATTTACTTTTGGCCTTTATCGCTCCAACCTTTCTTGGCTAAATTAATCAAATGTCCATAGTAGGTGCCCCCACTTCCTATATTCTTATTTTTTTTCTTAACTCTTAACAGTCTGGCTTCTGACCTCATTCTACCAAATCTGTTCTCTTAAAAGTTAATTAAGAGTCCTAGGTTCCGGGGGCAGCTGGGTAGCTCAGTGGATTGAGAGGCAGGCCTAGAGATGGGAGGTCCTAGGTTCAAATTTGACCTCAGACACCTCCCAACTGTGTGACCTTGGGCAAGTCACTTGACCCCCATTGCCCACCCTTACCACTCTTCCACCATGGAGTCAATACACAAAAGTTAAGGGTTTAAAAAAAAAAAAAAGAGTCCTAGGTTCAAATCTGATTTCAGATACTTCCCAGCTGTGTGACCCTGGGCAAGTCACTTGACCCCCATTGCCTAGCCCTTACCACTCTTCTGCCAAGCCAATACACAGTATTGACTCCAAGATGGAAGGTAAGGGTTTAAAAAAAAATGAAGATCTCTTAATTGCTGAATCTACTAACCTTTTTCTCAATCCTTATCCTCATGGGTGATATTGTCAAGAAGTATTTTCCTTGATATTCTTGTCTCTCTAGCTTTTTATGAAACTAATCTTTCCTAGTTCTGTTCTTAAGTATCTGACCGCTCCTCTCCAGTCTATCCTCCAAATCCCTGCCAAATCAATATTCTTGAAACCTAGATGTGGTTACATCAGACTTACTATGTTTTTTTTGCTCAGGAACCTTCAGTAGGTTCATGCTTCTTCGAGATCAGTGGTTCCCAAACTTTTTTGGCCTACCGCCCCCTTTCCAGAAAAAAATATTACTTAGCCCCCTGGAAATTAATTATTTAAAAATTTGAATAGCAATTAACAGGAAAGATAAATGCACCTGTGGCCATCATTGTTTCCCTGGATCGCTGCAGCACCCACCACGGGACAGTGGTGCCCACTTTGGAAATCATTGTTCTAGATTAACATTCAGAATCCTTTATTTTTCATTCAAAAACCAACATAATCTTTCCAATCTGATTACACCTTCTTTCCCCTCATGCACACTACAAATCAACATCCTTGACTGATTGCTTTTCCTGTTTCCAATTTCTCATTTCATACCTCTGGCCTTTGCCTCTGTTGTCTCCCATTTCCAGAATTCCCTCCTTCCTCATCTCCACCTCTTACAACTACTAGTTTCTTTTAAGTACACCTTTTTCAAGAGGCTTTTCCTGAGTCTCTCATTTGCCAGCTCTCCTCCAAAGCTGTGTCTATCTTCCTATCTCTCTCTCTCTCTCTCTCTCTCTCTCTCTCTCTCTCTCTCTCTCTCTCTCTGTCTCTCACTTTCTTTCTTTTTCCTTTCCTCCTTTCTTTCTTTCCTCCTTTTTTTTTTTTGTAGTCTTGTACTCATACATTCATAGCATATTGCCTCATTCTGTAGAATGTAAGTTCCTTAAGGGCATGTACTTTCACTTTTTTCATTTCATCCCTAGTGCCTAGCACAGCACTTGGCATTTAATAATGCTTGTTGATTGAATGACCTGGGAGACAGGATTGAATTAAAAGCTTCTTAACTCTAAATCTAGTCAGCTCCCCATGGAACACCCTTTCATAAAGCAATTAAATTTAAGAAGCCCTTTGAACATAATACTAGTTAAACAAATCAGATTTCCAGACAAGTCATTTTTGTTTTGGCAACAGTGAATGATAGGGTCACAATAACTAAGAGAATATATATCTATAAAGTGAAGAAATAATATTATTTTATCTAAAAAATAAAATCTAGATGTGGAAAAGAAGGCAAAAGTCAAAATAAGGTCATAGATTTCATGAACCAATGGTATTTTCTTCTTAAAAAGGAGTCAAGATAATTGTTTCTTTTCCCCTCCCCTTCTTTTGTCTTCTTCATTCACTACCACCATTCAATGGGGACTAAGTCTATTTAGAAGATATAATTGTTATGTAAGAGACTATAGTATTTCAGGAAGAAAATTTTAAATTGTGAAAATGCTAAGGCTCTAATCAACATCCTTCAGGCTATAGGCCAAATTATCTTAATTAAGAATCAGGAGAATCTAATCCAATGTAAAATAAAATTGAAAGACAACTAATCAAACTGGTGAATTGAAGTTGATTCAACTAAATGTTAGGTTTATATTATCTATTTTTAGAGAAGCCACATGCTATTTAAAGGACATATTCTTTTTTATTCATTTTATAGTGATCTCACTGAAGTTTCCTAGGAGTTTCTTTGCAGCTTTATATAATGAATGCCAAGGATTTTCCACAAGTACAGTGCAATCTTGTGTTTTGATCTGGAGAAGGAATGTTGTGTTAGAAAACTTATTTGGTTCAAGTCACATGAATTTATTTATTTTGATATCCCATTTACCTAACCAAACAAATAAACAACCAAACTTGAGCTTATCTGTTTTTGTTTTGTTTTTTTTTTTCTTTTTCAAATGGAAAAATGAAGAAAACAAAAATGTTTCAGGGTGACTGGATTGAACTATTTGTAGTGAGAAATGATATTCTCTTAATTCAGAGGTAGCTCAAAATTGTTATATACTATGTCATGGCAAGTATATAATATGCTACTTGAATGATGGTTCTTCTATTAAATACCAAAGGTTTTTGGTGGGATTATATCACTTCATAACATTAGCTTCGCAAAAGCTACACTCTGATATTTTAAGCATCTGAGTCTTTGGGAGACCATCAGTTCAGAGTATTCATTTATAAAAGGAAAAAAATATGGTTCAAATTTCATTTAAATTCATTTCTCTGGTTACTCAGAAAATCAAGGCTTTGGGATATTCATGAAAGTAATATTCTTTATAAAGAATGATAGTACTATAACAAACTAGCTCATTTTTTCCCCATTGTGTTTCCCACTTCTAAACAATGACCACTAAGAAATGTTATGGGTATTAAATATAAACAACTTTAAAGTTATGGTGAAATTATAAAATATCTACTCTAGGAAACTGAACAAATACAAAACAGTATGAGAAAAAATGATGTTTAAAGAAAGCTTTCTGTTCTCCTTCAGCTCTGCAGCCTGTGAGCCTCCCACCTTACCTCCTGTGGGCTCCCATTGGCTTCTGGGCAAAGTGGTGGGGGATTTAAAAAAATTTCATCAGGCATGGTGGAGAGGGGGAGGGAAGCAACTCCACCCAAGTCCCTCTGTCTTTCTAATACTGAACTTTGAGGGAGGGAAGAGCAGCTGCCTGCAGGCAGAGAGTACTCTGTGTGCCATCTTTGGCACCTGTGTCACAGGTTTACCATCACTGATCTAGGATGTAATGCTTTCCTTTGTTTTATATCTGACTTGTTATCCAAGAGATATAGAATTAGTAAAAAGTGGTTATATCTAAAATGAGGAGTTTGGATGTAAGCAATAAACATATAGGGATAATTATTGGTATGTTGTGAAAAAAAAATATTGCTATGAGGCAGCTAGATGGTTTGAGAGCCAGGCCTAGAGACCAGAGGTCTTGGGTTCATAACTGGCCTCAGGCTCTTTCTAGCTGTGTAACTCTTTATTGGGTCTAAGACAGAATGTAAAAGTTTAAACTTTTTTTAAAAAGTCATACTAGAGTTATTGTCCACATTAATGAATGAAAGAAAAAGAACACTTAAGTTTTGAAATGAGATAGCAAATATATTAAATTACTAACTATAAGGAAAATTAATAAAAGCAAAAATATGTTAGAAAATGTGAATTTTATTAGGATGTTACTTTAATAAAAAACAAATTTTGGACTGAGTGAAGTAACTGCACCAGTTGCATATGTGTCTGCATTAGTATTCTCCTTCCTCATTTTACCTTCCTTAAAACTATTATGAAACTTTCACTACCCAGTTTTGACCAACCTTGGTCAAATGATAAGACCTTTGTTGTATTGCTAGTAAATTCCCACATCCCATTCCCCAAATATCTGTGACTTACAGTAGTCATCTGGTCACATCCTACTCTTCTGCTTTAACTTAGCTACATAATCATATTTTCAGTTTTGACTCACAATTATTTAGTTTCCATATTTGTGAATTCTTCAATGCCTTTATTGAATCAACAACTTATTTGATTTTCCCCAATGTCTTAGAACCTGAAAACCTTTCCTTCATATGTGATCATAATCCTCTGAACCCTTCACAGCAGTCCCAAGCCATCCCCAAATTTTATATAGTCTCATTCCTACCTGATTTTGACCTGTTGGTAAATCAGTTCAACTTTACTATACAGGAGAATTCCTCCCCCTTTCCTGCCTTCTGATATTACTGATCCCTCCTTGAATAGCTTGTGAGAACAACCCTAAAATATGAAATAATTTTAGAATGAAATCAATTAGATAATTCAGTAAGCAGAAAGCCAGAAAAGAGATGTGTTTCCTTCCCCCAAGTCTTTGTGAGGTTACATTATATTTTGCCTCTTAGGGAGTAGGTAGTCTCTAAGAGAAGGGCAATTTGATATATATGTATATATATATATATATATATATATATATATGCAGGAAAGTCAATCTATTTTGGGAAATAAATTTTAGATGGAAGTACCTACAGAAAGACCTGAGGGGACACAAAGCTAGCACTGAGTGGGAGCTAAGAATTCCTTGCAACCATCAGGTTTCCCTTGAGTATCTCTGAGGTTAGCCTAACCTTTCTAGTAAGCTTTTTGGGTTAGACAGTTTTTAGCCAGATGAAGGTAGATTCAAACAATATTAATAAGTAATAAGTAATAATCCACACTTGCCAAGATATACTTTATTATTCTCAATCTATCTCCTTCAGTATTATATAAAAGCTACCAAATGCAAGAGCAGGTATTTACAAAGCCATGTTGACTGAGTTCATGACAGTTTTGTGTTATCTAATCTCAACTGGGCCTTCTGGTAAAATCAAACCTTTCATTCTTCCCTAATCTATTTAATTTTATATATCACTCCCCAGTAATAATTCTTAGTCTTCTAGTCACACCCAGAACCTCTAAAGCATCCCATCATCACTTTTTTGCCAAGGACAAAGCCACATACTTCGCTGAAAATATAGAGGCCATCCACTGAAGTTCTCCCATTTTCTTCCTCTCAAATGAATATAACTTTCCCCCTAACTAATCTAACTACTACTTCTCCTTCATTTCAGGTATCAGATAAGGACTTGGCCTTCTGCTTCCCAAAGCCAAGCTCTCTACATACACTATTGATCTCCTCAATTATTTTCTAGTAGATTGTTATAAACATAGTCCCCATTCCCTCAATAATCTTTATTATCTTCCAATTCTTATTTCTGCATTCTGGTTTCTAATGCATTCAACTGAAAGTACCTTTTAAAAAATATTCTTTATTTCTTAAAGGTTACATGTCAATATTTCTTTTTAAAACCCTACTTTCCATCTTAGAATTAATACTGTGTATTGGTTCTAAGGCAGAAGAGAAATAAGGGCTAGGAGTTAAGTGACTTGTCCAAGGTCACACAGCCAAGAAGTATCTCAGGCCAGATATGAACCCAAGACCTCCCCTCTCTAGACCTGGCTCTCAATCAACTGGGCCACCTGCCTGCCCCGTCAGTTCATATGTATTTCTAGATTTCTTGTGATCATCTTATTTGTCATTTCTTAAGGCACAATAGTAGTATTCCATTACAAGCATATAACACAATTTGTTTAGCCATTCTCCAATTAATGGACATCTCTTCAGTTTCTAGTTCTTTGTCACAAGAGCTATTATGAATATTTTTTAACAAATAGGTCCTTTCCCCCTATTTTTTATCTCTTTGTGATATAGACCTAAAGTGTTATTGCTGAGTCTTAGAGTATTCAGTTTTATACCTCTTGAGGTAAGGTTCCAGAGTGTTCTTCAGAACAGTTGTATAAATTCACATCTCTACATGTATTAATGTCCCAGTTTGTCTTGTCCCCTCCAACATTTATCATTTTCCTTTTTTGTCATGCTGATAGATGTGAAATGATATATCAGAGTTGTTTTAATTTACATTTTTCTAATTAATAGTGATCATAAGAATTTTTATATGACTAGGATAGTTTTAATTTCATCTAAGAACTGACTATTTATAACTTTGCCAATTTGTCAATTGAAGAATGTTTTATATTCTTATACATTTTGCTCCATTCTCTATATATTTGAGAAACGAGGCCTTTGTCAGAGACAGTTATTATAAAAAATTGTTTTGAAATATTTTTAATGTTCTGATCTTTTCCACACAAATGCCTAAAAGTCTTCTATCATATTGAAGATTCATTTCCCCCCTTCTAGGGTTATACAGTATTCAGTTTTAAGGGTAAGTTATTTGTGGTAATAAATCTATATCTTTTGATTTGGAATATTGTCTTTCAAGATCTCCTCTGGGTTTTATTCAAAGCTACCAGGGCTATGTGATCCTGAGTATAGTTCCTTGGTATTGAAATCCTTTCTGATGTGTATAATAATTTTTTTTTTTTTTTGATGTGGGATTTCTGGATTTTGTCTGTGGTATTCCTGGGGCTTTTCCTTTTGCGGTTTCTTTCAAAAGTTGATGAGTGGATTACTTCTTTTAGCACTTTCTTCTCTGGTCCTCATAGATATAGGAAGTTTTCATTTATGATTTCTTAAGATACAATCCCCGGGAGCCCTTCATTAATCATGGTTTTCAGAGAATCAAATGATTCTCAGATTATGATTCTTAGACAGATTTTCCTGGACAGCTCTTTTTGCTATCAAATATATTTTCTTTTTCAAATTTTTCTTTTTTTACATTTTTTTCCTTTCTAAAAGAATCACTAACCTCTATTTGGTTTATTCTAGTTTTTAGGAGTAGATTTCTTGGGTAAGTGTAATACTTTCTCTTTAATCTCTTAATTCTACTTTCAAGTATTTCCTCAAGGACTTTTCTTTTTTCTTTTTTCTTTTTTTTTAGGTATTCATGTAGTCTTTGTGGTAAATATATTTCCCTATCCTTGAATCTTTATTTTCAGTTGTTATAGAGTTTAGTTTTTTTGTACCTGCTTTTGAGGGATAAGTAGCTCTATAATAATTTGCCATGTTTATCAATGTTTTCTCTTACTTTAATTAAAATATTAGGGCTTCATGCTAGAACTGGTTTCTTCTCCATTATTACAATTTTGGTTACCAAATGTAATAGTTTAAAAAAAAATGTGTTCACCATTTGTAAAAGTTAAACTATGAGTTAGTAGGCTGTTAGTAGCTTTATTTACAGCAAGATAGAGATATTAAAGTGGGAAATATAGGAAGGAGGTAGAAAATATCACCTAACTAAAATTACCCTAAGTTCTAATCCTAGAGCCTTCAGACCACAAATGCAAATCAGAATGCAAATCTCACCAGAATCTAAAGTCTGAATCAGAAAGCTGAAATTTGAAGAGCCAAAGATGCTGAAAATCTATCAAGAACCTTCAGTGTACATGAGGCCAAGACTGCCAAGAATTCCACCAGAACTCACACTTCCTAGGCTAAAGGCTGCCAAGCTTCACCCCAGAGCTCACGCTGCCTAGGCTAAAGGCCACCAAGAATAAGAGCCAAGAATCTCCAAAAATCCAGAGTGCAAGAATGACTGAATCTCTCTCAGGCTCCCACTTAAATGCAGTTTTCTCCACCTATCAGCTCTCTTCTTCACATTTTAGGAATTGATCACTGCCTTTCAATTTGCCTAGCACTGCCCAGAGCAGGGCAGTGCTTGTGGCCAGTTATGGCATGAACTTTCATTGTGTGACTTACTAAGTGTTAAGTAGGGGTATTTTAAGTTCTTGATTGATTAACTTAAATTAGACATAAAAATTTCCTTTCACAATCTCCACTGTGATTCTGCTGGGAGAAGAGCATGTTGAAATTTCTCAGATTTAAATGCCTAGTGTAAGAAATAAAATGGATATAGAAGGATAGATTTAAAAATATTAGGGTTTTAAAGGATTTAATGGAAGCTATTAGAAAAATGAAGCCATGTGACATATTAAGTGTTAGTTTGAAAGACTCGCAACATTTTTTTAAAGAGCAGATAACTGGAAACAAAGTAAATGTCCATTGGGGGATATTATCTCCTGAGGGACATTATCAAGTGATTGATAAGAGACAACTTATCACAATTTGTAGAAGATATATTTGCTTTTAAAATTATTAAAAAAGTTTTTATTCTCATGCAAAACCCACTTCCATATTGGTTATTGCTTGTAAGAGAAAAGTCATACATAACCAAAACCCCAAAATAAAATAAAAAATACACTGATGTGAAAGATGATTCCAACACTTCTTTCTGTGGAGGAGGATGGTATTCCCTGTTAAGTTTTTAATTGGTGAGAGTAGTCGAGTTTTCATAGATAAGTATTGTCCAATATTGCTGTTATTGTATATAATTAGAAATGTTTTCAAGGATCAAATTGGATTAGATGACTTCAAGTTCCTTACAACTTTTTTTCAGTTTGTAATTTCTTTGGTTATCCCATTAGAATGGGAACCCCTTTAAGGCAAGTTTTGGACTTTGTATCCTCATCATTTTAAATGGTATATGGCACATAGAAAGACTTCATCAAATACTTGCTGGCTTTGTTGATGATGAAGATGATGACTAAATATATTTTAGAATCCTACTCTGGTTGGGGCAATTTGTTGAGTGCTGAGGATATTAAAAGCTATTAACTATTATTTTCCCTTTATGAAAAGAGGAAAAAAAAACCTTCTCAACAAAGTTATCTAAGTTCATACCTATTGAAAATGTAACTAGGTTCTCTAAATTCATATACTTAAATTTTAATGTGGTGAAGATATTTATCCAAACTCACTTGTGCAGCATACCTCATTCAAGTTGGATATTGCTTGCAAAATAAATTAATTAAATTAGTTCTTTCATTAGATTCAATGAGCAAAATGTTTCACAACATAAGAAAGACATTTTACTTTTCACTTCTATATGTCATATATCTAAACGGCACATTAAAGGTAGAAAATCCATTATAAATCATCCCGAAGGCAAACTGTTATTAAATATGTCAAAATTGAAGTCTGTTGAATCAATAAAGTTGACATTTTAGATGTTCTATTTAGATAATGTTCCTGAGATGATATTTTGATGGTCTAGGTAGAGATCTATGTAAATAATTCCGTTCATAAATGTTTATCAAAAATGAAAGAAATGAAAGAAATAACATGTCTTTGTGGATAAGGATAAATTTTAATAAATTAGATCTATATAAATTAGATGAATACATCATGTCATTTAGCATAAACAAAGGATCACATACTCAAGAGTTCTTTATCGTCCTTTGTAGTCTCCTATGTTGTATGATATAGTCTTTTCCTTTCTAGATTAATAAAATTTTCACAGAAAATAAAATGTTATTAATATATACATTAATTATAAAATTATACCCTTAAAACAAATATACAATTTCTTTTTGAGAACACTGCCCTATACCATATTTCCATGTTCATATCATCCTTTCTTAAATGATAAAAAAGAGGAATATAATCATATTTACTAGGATACTTATGTTTAACTATATATTTTTATTTATATGAATTAAATATTTTCCAACTCTAATGTATTATTTGTCTTTAAATTATTCTTCTTGGCTTATCGTATATTCCAGTTTGTTTCACATTAATTAGAAGATGTTGGTTTAAGTCCTACCTCTATCCCCTGTGAGACTTTGTATTAGACACATAAACTTTCTGGGTCTTAGTTTCCTCATCTATAAAAAAAGACATTGGACTAGATTGCTCTTCCAAATGTATGATCCCATGATTTATATATTACATAGAAAAAACAAACAAATGTCTTTAATAAGTGGTCTGTTCTCAAGCTCTAATGCTAACATGGTCCCCAAGACAAAAAAATATTAAGGCAATTGTCTCTTTTTTATTTCAATGTTTTATTATAAGTTTTAACTTTTAAGTCATTTTTCATTTCTAAATTCAATTTTATTATATTTTAATTACCAATTTTCCCCTCTTCTCTCCTCCTGTCTATTGAGAAAACAAGGAAACAAAACCCATTATAAATATGTATAGGTGAGGAAAACAATTTCCCATATTAATCATATCATTTTATTCTTTTATATTATTTATGGATAATTATTCCCATATCAATCATAATCATCAAACCCAAGATATTCAAAGCAGAATTCATATAATCTCCCAAAATCCATGTCTTTGATCTCTCATTTATGTTGATATCAACACTGTACTATTTACCTGAATTCCTTCTTATAGCCATTCTTAACTCCTTTCTCTCCTTCAGTTATGGATATAAAATAAACACACATGGATAGAAAATGCTTCAATCTGTACCCTGAGCATACCCCATCTCTGTTCAAAATTAGAAAGCATATTTCATCAGGAATGCTCTGGAATTGTATGTCCTTCTTTATCTGTTGACTTCCCTCCTTGCAAGTAAGCCCTACCACATTTTTTCCTCAGCATTAACCTTTGTCACGTGTAAATATACTGGCAGTTGTGACCTTCTTTTGTCGTATTAAAGATTGCCCTATCTGTTCCTTTGATTATATATATTCAAGACTACAGAAGGTCATAGTCATAAGCTTTTTATTCCTCTTGATTTCTATAGGCTGGAGCTTAGCTCCATTCCTGGGCTGGGGAGAATATTGTCCTGCCCTTGCATAGTGCCTTAGATTGGGTCCCTTGTCTCTGTCTCAGATTGAGCACTCTGCAGAGGCAGCTGGATTGTTCTGCAAAATGTGGAGGTTTGAAGCTATTGACAATAGTCCTTGTCGTCATGAGTTCTTTCCCCTGCTGCCTGAGCTGGGTCCAGACTATGCAGGGCTGCTTTCCTCCCAGTGTTGCTTATTTTGTAGTGTCTTGGTTTCCATTCTTACCCTGTTGAGGCTGGACTAAGCTAACCGTGCTCTTTCCCCGAGTCCTGTGCAAGTTCTCCTGAGGCTTGTTCGGCACTCTCTCCTCCTGCCCAAATGAGATTAGCCCATCTTTTTGCCTCTTCATGTTGTCTTGGGCCAGAGCTTCATCCTTCTTCTGTTGGTTCTGCTGCTCCAGTATTCATTTTTGAGGCATTTTTCTTCTTTCATGGTCCTTTCCAGGATTGTTGATGGGCTTTGTCTGTTTCTTATTTCACCATCTTGGACTGATCTCTTTAGCAACCCCCAACCCAGTTGCTACCAGCACTTCACCAGACATACTTTAAAAATATATCATTTCTATATTGTATTTTTCTTATTATGTTAACTGTAATGAATTGAATGTTGGGTTTTGACTTGACAAATAATGAAAGTTATGGAAAATTTTGCTTAATAGCACCAGTACACAAACTGCTACCCCCAGTAAAGTGTAAGCTATTTGAACTCAAGAACTGCTTCAACCTAGAATTTCCTGGTGGTATTTCCTACCATAGGGGAAAAAAATCACTCCTATCTTTTGCATACCATAAGGTATTTCTGCCTAGTTGTTACAGACCAATGAAAAAAACATCACTTTGTCTTAGAAAGAACTTAATAGGCACCTATTATGGCCAGAACTCAGGCATTTATCTCATTAGGGAGAATCTAGTTTTCCTTTGCAATGTAGATGAGTTCTAGTTCAATGCTATGCATCACTAAATGTAGTTTGTAAAGATAGATGGGAACTGTGTTGTGGTATTGTCAGTCAATAAACCTTTACTATCTTCTGAGTGCCAGGTCCTGTGGCATGCAAAAAGAAGCAAAGGCAGTTCCTATCCTGATAATCTAATTTATAGAATTCATATAATTTGATATGACATATTATATTATTTAATTATATTTATAATGCTAATTTAATTATCACATAATAATGTTATATAATTTATATAACAAACAAATATTTACAAAGAAGCTTTATGCAGGTTTAACAGTATAAGTTAACAGACAGAAGGCCCTAGGTGAAAGCTCACTGTAGAAGATGGAATTTTGGTGGAGACTTGAAGAAAGCCATTAAGTAGAAATGAGGAGGAAGTGCATTTGAGGCACAGGAGACAGCAAGAGAAAATGCCTGGAGCCAAGTAATGGAGAGTCCTAGTCATGAAATAGCAAAGAAGCCAGTGTCATTGGGTTTGAAGTGTCAGCAGGAGAAGGGGAGGGTTGATAAAATGTAAAAATAACCTGGAGAGGTATGTATGAGGGGGAAAGTTATGAAGGACTTTGAACACTAAATAGAGGATGCTGTAACATCCTGGAGGTAATAGCCACTGGAGTTTATTAAATATGAGGATGACATATTTGGATCACTATAAAGGGCACATTTTTGTAATTTATCTTAAAGGTAATATAGAAATTTTGTCTGTAGTAGACAATATCAGATCTCTATTTAAGGAATTTTTTTTAAATGCTGGGAAGATTGAATATGGCAGGGAGAAATATTGAATATTGAAAAATAGGAAGTTATTGAAATAATCATGGAAAGCAATAAGGAGGGCTTGAAATAGTGTGTTGGTGGAAAGAAGAGCACAAAATGACAGGTATTGTCATGTTTGGATAGGGAAAATTTGAGAATTAATCGTGTCTGGAGATTGAGAGAGAGGTAAGATTCAAGGATAGCTCCAAGGTTGCAAATCTGACTGAATGGGAGCACAATGATGACATCAACAGGAATGGGAGAACTGAAAAGATAGATGAGTTTGGAGGATGATATAAATTCTGCTTTCAATAGATTGAATTTGAGATGCCTACAGAATACTGAGATGATCTCTGCTAGACAGTAATCTGGAAATGTAGTTCAGGAGAGAGATTAGTATTGGATATGTAGGTATTGAAATTGTCCACACAGAGATGAGGTACTTGAAGGTTAGAAGATTAATAGTCACTCAGTGAGATGTTTGTAAAAGAGATTCTTGGTTAGCTATTAAAGTAAATGTAGTTTCTAGATGGACTCAGATGTCCTTTCTACTTAGATACTATGACACTATTTATAAAGTCACTTTCTTACAATAACCCTGTGAAGTAAATGATACATTTTTGCTGTCTCTATTTTATAGTAGCAAAAGGTACAATTTGACTTTGGACAGTTCATCAAAATCCAAGTCTAATGCTACCCATACTAAACCACTACCAAATGAACAAACAAAATCAAAAATCTATGGAAGGTTTTAAATACTTTTGTGGATACCTATGATAAACCTTTCCCTTCCCCTTCCTGAGAAGGAAAAGACTTTCATTCAACAACTGAATCCAGAATGTAACAGAATTTGCTATTTTTTTTCCTGAAACAAATTATTCATTCTCTCTCACTCATAAGCAAACATATACAGAATGTCTTACGATTGTTTTGTATTACTTAGAAATGAAGCAATAAATGCAGGAAACTTTTAAAACCTTGTGTCCTTATTGAATTTTCTTTAATGGCAATTATTTTAACCTTGCTTCCTTACCAAGGCCCCATTTATTTGTAGATATATTATTCATTAATTTTATTTTTGTGGTTGAGCAAAAAGATATATTAATGCTGCTTTTAAAAATTCTTCCGCAGTATTAGCAGCAGGGCAATTAGAAATGATAGTCAATGCAAACTTTCTTGTGGAGAGGGTGAGAAATGTAAAATCCAACTCATTTTTATTTCATGTTTAGAAAAGATACCCGCTCAATCAAGTTTGGCTTATTTGGTTTATAGATGAATAAAAAAAATGCTTTCTGGAATGAAGGGCTTAGTGAATTCAAGATATGGGAATACACTAGGCATCCCACTTACTCTATCACGAACTAGGAAAGCTTCCTTATGCAACTGGGGTTTAAATTGTAGGTAGAAGGAGAACATAGGCAGCAAGGGCAACATAATAATTCTGTCTTTAATTCTGGCTTCACTGAAAGATTTGTGAACCTAAGTTTCCTATCTAAGAAATAGGTTTTTAAATCTGTAGATTGTGATAGGGCAGTGATGAGGCAGATTTCAAAAAGTCAGCATGTGTTTTTTCCTTGAACTTGCCAGAAGTCAATGACCAAAATCAGCTTTAAAAAAATATTTCCCCAACACCATTTCCTGGCCCTAACGTGCCTTAAACATACATTTTCCTGGGCATAGAGCATAACACTAAAAAGAACCCCACTATGGAGTGAAAGTTATAAATCTATACATTTCTTTTTTCATGTAATTTGGATTGATGCCTGACTTTTATGATGTGAATTTATGTGAGATGAGTTAACTTTTAGGACATTATGTTCTCACTTCAATCTGGGGAAGAAAGAATTTACCAAATGATGCTATGGAAGAGTTTGTTTTACATCAGTGATGATTATGTTTTCTTTTGTCCTCCTCTCCTTCACTCTCTTTTTCTTTTCTTTTTTCTTTTCTTTCTTTTTTTTCTGTCTCTTCTCTTTTTCTTCCCTTCCCTTTCCTTTTTTTTCTCTTTTTTGCCCAGACAGATTAACTAGCCTAACCACAGAATCAAACATACTAGGAATTTGTTCAATGCTGGTTTAAGTCAAAATAATATCTTCCCTCCCATAACAAAATATTGAAAACATAAAAAGTTTCGAAAGGATAATATAAAATGATAATAAAGGGATTAGACTAATTTTGCTTTTCTTGTAGTTGTCAGGGTTGTGGTGGGTAGGAGAGCAGAACTATTAGCAGCTAAGAGTTAATAGAGAGGCAGATTTTAACTTAAAAAGAAGAAACTTTTACAAACTCTAAAAGTGGAATGGTCTGTATTAAAAGGTAGTGAATTTCCTCATTTTAGGAGTTCTTCAATTAAGAGGTTTAATGAGCCCTTTGCAGATTATTACAGAGGGAATTCCTTCTTCAAGTAGAAGAAAGGTTCAAGTAACACTGCTGTCACTTATTGAATGTGAACATTACTTACCCTGTCTGGGCTTCAGTTTCCTCAGTTTACAGAGAGATAAAATGGTAGAGTTAAACTACCTTTTCTGCTATATATTCTGTTTGGCTCTAAACACCTGAAATCCAACACCTTTGATGTATCTTGTAACCATGAGGTTCTATGATTTTGTTTTTATTTCCTCCCAGTGATTTCTTCCCAAATTGTTTTACCACTCCCTCTGCTCTCCAGAACATTATATCTATCTTAAAGAAATTATCTGTTGAAATATTTTTAATACAAGTATAAACACAAATGCCTGAGATGAAATGATATTTACAAAAACAAAACAAAACACTTAACCTTCCATCTTAGAATCAATACTGTGTATTGGTTCTTAATCAGAAGAGCACTTAAAGCTAGGTAATTGGGAGTTATAGACTTGCCCAGGGTCACACATCTAGGAAGTCTGAAACCAGATGTGAACAAAGGACCTCCCATCTCTGAGCCTGGCTTCTCAATCCACTGAGTCACCTAGCTGACCTCAAATGATAAGTAATTATCCACAATGTGAGATTAACCACTTTCTTAGTTTGTGAGGTGGGAGGAAACATTAATTCAATGTCCCACCATTCCTAGATAGCCCAGTATCCTAGTATTATTAGCTCACTTTTGAATTCAATCCTGTGTTCACATTATCAATGCTTTTTTGCTCTGTATCTCAATGATGCCTATGTGATGAGATAATACATTTTTCTTGCTAATGCACTCTAGCTATTGGATCTGAGATGCCCTATCCATTGCCTATACCACTGTCACCATTCATTATTTTTTTTTTTCTTTCAACTATTTATCAAATCCTACATGCAAGATTGTTGACCATTTCAAGGAGGGAGTAGGAGAAGGAGGGAGAGATTTTGGAGCTCAGAATTTATAAATATATATTAAAATGGTTTATACCTATATTTGGGGGGAAATAAAATATTATTAAATAGAAAAGAACTATGAAAGATGTATTACTGCACTTAAGGAGAATGCAGTTTCATTTGGAAAATAACCATATCCTGAAAAGGAACCAATAAAAACAAAAAACTAATAACATATGATCATACTAAATTATATTCACTTGGTGGTCACTTTATCAAATCCAAAGGTAGACCATGTTGAGTATATCAGAGTAAGGATAGTAAGACAGTGGCAGGCAATTAGGTGAAGTAGTAGATAGAGCAATAATATACCTGGATCAAGAAGACCTGACTTCAAGTTCATTCTTATACTTATTTTTTATGTGACCATGGGCAAGCCACTTAACCTCTTCCTTGTCTCTAAAATGGGAGTACCTACATGGCTTTCGGAAGCATCAAAATACATGATATTTATGAAGTTTAAAAGTTATAATGTGATTTGCAACTTTAAATACTAGCTTTACTGGAACAGGATTGTTTTCTTGCTGTACTGACTTAATTTTGCTTATTAATATATAATAATAATTATAATAATGCTTAATATTGAAACATTACAACTGAATGACACTTACTTCTGTATTACGTATTATTGTACTAGAATGTAGGACTCAAAAAGATAAGGATCATAGATTTAGAATCTGGTCTTTTCTTTGTAACCACTATACCAGCCAGCCCAGAAGATTGCAGAAACAAGTCACTTAAAAGATTTTAGACTGTTCTGTAAAAGTCATTCTGACCCTGTAGTCTGTGGGATAATCTTGAAAAGCCTGCCAAGGTAGGAAGACATTTAGTTCAGTTCAACTGTGGGGACCAACTAGATTTGTTATCCTTAAACCAGCCTAACTAAATAACAAGGCGATCAGACATAGAAGATTAACCAGAAAAGAGTGAATTGTTTTGCCAAAGCAACCCAGGAAACAGATAAAAACATAAAATAACCTCAGTTTCTCTGTCCTGCTCTTTCATTTTCATAATTACTGTAGAAGTATAGTGGGAAAAGACCCAAAGGGTTACTAATTACTCTTTTTTGGTCTATCTATAAACTAATTTATCTATTGAGGCTCTAAATATGATCTCTGTCTAGTGACCAATGAAAATATATCCCTCCTTCCTTCCCTCCAGCTTAAAAATTTGGGGAAGATTTTTTGAAGATACAGATTAGAGAGAGATTATTTGAAGAAAGACAGAACTATTTCTGATTATCCTTTTCATTTATTATTTTAAAAAAACATTAAAATTAAACTTTACTATCAGGAATAAATGTTAGTATGGTTTCTCATACAATTTAACGGGCTCACCTCTGATTGATAGGTTAAATAATTTTCTGGCCAGTTAGGGCAGATTTTGCAAATATTTCTTCCATAAATGAAGTGTCATGGCTCTAAGGTCGTTGGAAAAGTTGGTGGGTGGAAATAGTGGAAAAGAGGTCATTCTCTTACAGACAGTTTTTGAAAAATTGCTGACTCTTTTGCTTTAATGTTGTCAATCACCATAAGAAAAGCAGCTCCACAATCCAAAAACCCCTTTGGAGATGATGAAATTGGAAAAGAAATGTTTCTTTAGTGTCCTTAGTTTCCTCTCTTTTCTCTCTTCTCTGTAGTTAAAATGTGAGTAAGACATTTGAAAATAAATTTTGAAGTTTTGTTAACATGATCTGACTCATTTTCTTTTTGCTTTCAATAATATGGCAACTATTTTCTACCACTCAAGTAACAGCTACTTCAACAATTTGAAATTAACATTTAGCAGGACTTGCAATTTGTTTATGCTGGAATGTTATTCCTGTCAGAATTTCATGAATATTATATCTTGGTCCTTCAGTTCTGCTGGTGAAAATATAAGACAAAGAATTCAAATGAAGGTTGTTTGATTTCTGCTCCATAAAAATACTAATTTTCCATTTCCTTTTTTTTCTTTTCAACTATCTCTTAAAACTGTATGGACTTTACAATAAATTTTTAAAACTCTCAATGCAAAATTGATTTGGCATGTTAAAGGTCTTACCTTTATAAAAAAATCAACAGTTAGTTGATTGAACTTTCAAGTGAACTAAATGTTATAATCATAGTCTTACTACAAACTTAAATATGAAAAGAATACCATGGACCAAAAAGACAAAAACAAAATGAGATATATTGAATAAGTCCTTAAATAAGAAAGGTAAGAAGAATTTCATAATCTTTTGATTCAGTTAATCAATGTATATTCTCAGTCTCATATCATTTCAGTTGAAGCATTCTATATCACCTTATTCACAATAACATCATAAAATTTTTTTAAGTTTAATATTGATTTCTTCACACATACACAGATACGAATTTTAAAGAAAGAACACTTATTTTGTTTAGATTTTTTTTAACCTATTATTTCATCACATCAGTATGGGCAACTTTGTGGAGAAACTTCCTCCACTAAGGCAGATTGTAAACAGTTCATAAAGAGTTGTGACTTGTTATATTTTGTTAATATTTGCTTGAAATAAGCCCCTTAATACAATTCTTGCAAAATTAAGATAGTTAGATGAAGCATTTATTAAATGCTTGCTAACTTACCAAAAATGATACTAAGTGCTAGAATTACGAGTTCAAGCAAAAAGAAACATGTTCCTATCCTAAAAAAGAACTTACTTTCTGTTCTTAAACTTAGAGGAACACTGTATGGAAAAGTGAAATGCAAAAGTAGTACAGAGAGTTTTTCTCCTAGGAATTTTTCCAACTTCAAAGATGACTATCTCTTCCATCTCTCTATCTTCCTAAGGATATATAGAAAAAAGTAAAACATTTGTTATGAAAATCTACTTTTATCAAAATTTTGGGTTGAATCTTAAAAGCCTACCAATTTGCTGGCTTATATTTTGAACTCCTAAGTAATTATATTTCTTTTCTTTCTTCTTTGTCTTCTTTTTTGGCTGAGATCTAGAGGTTTGTTTTTGTTTTTTTGTTTTCATAGTGATTTTGTTTTCTGCAGTACATTTATGGCCTTATCAGAAGTGACAATTTAGCAGCTACTAGATTCATCTCAAAGAAGTTCCAAACTTCTAGCCTTACCTCAATAGCAACCTGAGCTCTGGATCAGTTACTCAAAGACTATTCGTAACTTAGGCTTTATCTGTTTTAGTCTATATCTGTAACTCTGAAGTTATATCTTCTCCTATATGGCTATTAGAGCTTTCCTTTAAATCAAGAATGACAAGCACTTGATAGTGTACTTGATCATCCCTAAGTCCCAGGTGTATTAGCTGCTAAAATAGAGCTTTCAAGATTCTTTAAGATAGGTAAAAAAATTTTTTATAGTTTTCTGCCTAGGATAACAGTTGAAGAGAAATATAGTTTCTGTTGCTATCGATATAATAACAGAAAACATTTTAGTTGTTGAAGGAAGTTTCAGTTCTCTCTCTCTTTTTTCCCTTGTGTTGTAAATGTTGAAATGGACTTGGAATCTTGAAGATGAGGTTGCACTGTGGATAGGGCACTGGGTCTGGAGTCAGACCAGAGTTCAGATTCAGTTTTAGACACTTGCTAGGTGTTTGAGCCTGGACTTTATTCTTTTTGTCTTAGTTTCCACATCTACAAAGACAGCTGGTGAAAAAAAGTGGCAAAGCATTCCAGGACCTTTGACAAGAAAACCTCAATTAGGGTAATCAAAAGTTGGACACAAATGAAGTGAACAACTGGATTTGGGATCTAATGGCATCAGAACAATACAATAAAATGATTCTTCCAAGAAAGGAATGATATAGTGTAATGTTGGCTATGACACAATGTGAACATTTTTGTGGATTAAATTTTGGTCCTGAAACTTTATAGCACAATGAAGTACGTTAGTTAAAAAAAAGAGTTTTATTAACATATTGAATTCAAACATATACAGATTATAAAAATTATTTGTTCAAGTAACTTAGAAAATAAAAAATTTTAAGAGTATGCTTTCACCATTGATTTTCTTAACCAATAACTGAGTTTCTTAAAAAATCAAAAGGAAAATCAATTTTACTGAAGTCAAACCATTATGGAAAATGGGAATTGAAGAATTTTTATATTAATTTTTAAAAATTATACTTATATTACAGCGTAGAATCATGTGATATCAGTATATATTACATTATATCATATCTTTTACAGCTACACTCCAATTCTGACAAAGGTGATGGATCAGTCAAATACATCCTTACTGGAGAAGGGGCTGGGACAATATTTATCATTGATGACACCACAGGAGATATTCATTCAACCAAAAGTCTAGATCGAGAGCAGAAGACCCACTATGTCCTGCATGCCCAGGCAATTGACAGAAGGACAAACAAGCCTCTTGAACCCGAGTCTGAATTCATTATCAAAGTACAAGACATCAATGACAATGCACCCAAATTTACAGATGGACCATACATCGTAACTGTGCCAGAAATGTCTGATATGGGTAAGAAAAATTATATTTCTCTGTAAGAAATTTACTCTTAATATATCAAGAAATACATAATAAGACCATAAATGTTTTTTTTTCACATGTATTTAAGATTATGAGAAAAAAATTACATTAGGAGCAAAAGCTTGAACTCATTTTTAAACTACATATCCAATTCTAAAGATTATCATAAACAGATAGTGTTCCCACTGTACTAGATGTGACACATTTTTGATAGGAAAATGTGAATTTGGTTAGAGAAACTTTTAAAAATCTTCAATTTTCAAACATCTACATACTTTGCATATTTTCGAATGCCTTTGAATGTAGAAATAATTTGTATAAAATGTGGAGAACACACTTAAATAACAAAAAGAGAGACCATCATTTTTTTTTCTTTTTCTTTAAAAGACTGATATTATTTTTCCAGAAAAAGAAAAGGGAAAATCTACTATTTGAACATTTCAAATTAGGCATTTATCATTTGTTTTTATTTGATTGTCAATTGTTATATCACAATCTAAGATATAATAACATATTCATCTTTTCACTAAAATTATCATATGTTTCATATCCACTCCCAGTTTTTATTATACATGTTGTCTGTAAGTCTTGGCCTTTCTCTCATTGTCTCTAACTCTTGACCGTCTCTTTCTGTGTATGTGACTTTTTGTTTTTCTGTTTTTCTCTGCTTTGTCTCTCTGTCTTTCAGTTTCTGTGTCTCTGACTGTCTGGCTCTCCATTCCTCCTTCAATGTTAGAAACTAATTTTTAAATTTTATTTCATCAGGTGAAATTCCTTTTACATATCTTTCTTCTGTTCATTTTTTTTCCCTGATCTTCCAAAAGAGTTGTAAACTTGAACATCTCAAAAACAAAGTTTCAGTTAATAGATCGTTAGTATGGTACTTGTATTAGGATGACTAATGAGGAGGAGGTTAAGACAAGAAACTAAGGTGGGATCTGTGTAGCAATCCCTCCTCACTCACTGTTGGCCACTAATACTGTGAAACTGGGGAGGTCTCTTTGGAAATTGGGGAAGCCAAGGAAAGACACGCTGCCCCTCGAGCAGTGGAGGGAAGGCTTCCCCACAAAGTGGGGTACATCGAGACCCGATTCATCGTTGTTCTGAACTGGGGCTTATATAAGCCTCCCCCATCTGCACCACGTGGGGTCAGGCTTAAAGATGGATTTCTGCCTGAAAAGCTGCAGCATTCCTTCCCTTCACGGACTCTCAAGTAAACCTAAATGCGATCTGACTTTTCTAATGTTTATTGAAGATAACAAGATAAAGGATGAGGGTGAGGGTAAATAATGGAGGACAGTAGGTGTAGGGGACCCTAAGGTTTAACCCCTTCTAAGTCTGTCACCTTATGGAGACCAATTCTGTCTCAACATAAAGCTTCACCTGCCCTTCCCGCTAGTCTATGCCTATATTCCTAATCAGTATGTTTATATTAGTTAAGGGTCACTGTAAGACAAGGTTCAATGAAAGAGGGGTTGGGGATCTGCTCCCTGATGGAGTCCAGAAACCCCCAAACACTGATTGGCACAACTTGGGGATCGGGAAATATCAAGATGTCAGTGAAACAATGGTAGCAGATCTTCTCAATAGGTCAGGTAAGCTTCAAAGATGTCTTCAGGTAGTTCAGAGCTCGTTTTCTCTGTCTCCCCTCCAAAAGCCCCTTCTCAGGAAATTCCTTCCCAGAAGTCTCTGCTCTTCCAACTGTCTTTTGGTCTCCTGCTCCTCTTCCAAGATTCCGTGCCCCCTCCAAGAATTTCATCCCTTGCCTCCATTCTCATATACTCAACAAAATGAATATGAAAATTCACAATAATTATGCTTTGAATAAAATGTAACCAAAGTGGATATGTAGGGATATTCATAAAATAGACCTTTTTTAAACCATTAAAAGGGTACATAATTTTACTCAGAAAATTAGACTAATCCATCTTAAACTTTTTTTTTTAATCATTCCATTGTTAAGCATAAATCCTTCAGTGATTGTTTTTTTTTTTCCTATTAGATCAAGCATAATCTTTTTACTTCATTTTCAGGATCTTCCCTAATCTCAACCAATTATATATTTCCAACTTTATTTTCCACTACTTCAGAAAACACAGTTTTCTGGATATTCATTTGTGTCAGTCTCTGAAACCATGAATTAATTACTCTATTGGATCCTCTACTCTCACTTATTTTATTTTATTTTTGGTCATGAATTTCTTTGGCATTTTTACAAAACCTATGTACACTTCTTCAGTATAATGTTTTTGAAGGTATAATATAAAATGATTAAGATTAAAATGGAAACCAAATATATATATATATATGTATATTGTGTGTAAATATAATATATATATATATGTGTGTGTGTGTGTGTCTATACACACACATATGTAGTAGACAAACCCCATGAAATCTATCCAGAGACTTTTTAGATGAGTATTTGGGGATGAGATGCTGTTTGTGGACCTTGGGTTAAGAATTCTAGCTAATTCACTCTAAGCGAACTCATCAGTTCTCATGCATTTAATTTTAATTTTGGTGCAAGTTAAGCCCTAGTTTCCATCAAATTTAGATCCAAGGCTAGCTTCTAACTGAAATCTTTCCTAATTCCCCTAGATGCCAATACCTTTCTTCTAAAAAAATTACCCTGTCCACCATTTTTTGTATGTTTTGTTTATATATAATGTATTACATATATATTACATATATAATGTATAAATAATGTATACATATCATACAATTATATGTATACCTGTTTTCTTCTTTGACCGAATATAAAGCATATATATGTGTGTGTGTTTATATATATATATATATATATATAATTATATATATTAACATAAAGGAGAATATAGAGCAAGAACTGTTTCACATAGCAGACACTAAATTGATATTCACAATATGATCTTGGGACATTGGAAGATCAGGAGGTGCTTTAAAATGCAAGAAAAACAATAAGCTCTTTTAGTACAGCTTTAAATTCATGTGATTTTTCTTGATGAGAGACAACATATTTATAATTATTCTCTTTACAATAGTTGATTAATCCAAATACTCTATTAACTAAAAATTTTGGATGTTTATATATATATATATATATATATATATATAGTTATATATATATAGTTATACAAATTATAAAAATATTTCATTAAAAAGTTTAATAAAAATAAAAATTAAATATATAAGTGTATATATGTGTGTGTATATATATATATATATATATATATATATATATATATATACAGAGAGAGAGACAGAGAAATACAATGTAAATATTTAGCTAATGACCCCAAAGAACCATGCTATCCATTTGGAGTTAAAATAAAACACATCATATTTTAAAAGTTAAAATTCTCAAACTATCTTTAAAAATCTAGTTGAACTTTTTCTCCTTCCTTCTTATTGATTGTATCCCAATCTGACTACAAATGTATTCTTTATTATTCTTAAGGTCAGATACTGTCATTGGTACATGCAGACAATTCCTCACTTCTTTGATAATTGAAGTTGATAAATTTCTCAAAATTTATATTGGTACTATGTTATCAAAAGAAATGTACTTAATTACATGCATTACTAAAACATTAGGAGCCCTTAATCCTAAAGTTTGTACTCCAAGCAAGCCATTTCACCTCCTCCCATTTTCCCCAGAAATGGAAAATTGCGTGTCTGATTCTTGTGGCTTGGTCCTGTCTCCAAGTTTAATCTGGAAAACCTCAAAACACTGGTATAATGAGGCCCATGACCACAGACAGGGAATTGGAAACAGAGGTTGCTTGGTCTTGAAATAGCTCTCTTTCAGAGATGAGGACCAGCCAGAGTCTACAGGAGTGTGGAGACTTTGTATTAATAAGCTAGACATTACTGGGAATGATGAAAACGCCTGACACTGTAGCAATATGGAAACGTCAGCACACAATGTGTTACTTCAGCAGAAAGGAAGGAGAGATGGTAGTCTCCAAATTCCTAGAGAGTATAGTACCTCTTTCCCTGCTTTTCCTTTTCCTTACCAAACTTTGATGTTCATTCATACTGACTTTACATCATTTGATCCCTCATTTCTCTCCTAAGCTTTCTCCCTTGCATAAGGCTTTCTCTTCTTTTTTCCTGCCTTGACCCCTTGATGAAACACTCCAATTCTATATTATCCTCTTTTTTTGAATCTTTCATTACTTCACTGATTACACCCTGCCAAGTCTGAGTCTTACATCTCTCCTACCATCTGCCAACTTCTCTGCTGAAAAAAAAAATGGAAAAAAATTATAATCATTATGAATGAGTCCACTACAAATCCGCTGAACAAGCTCAGCTGAGCCCTTGCTATTGCTAGGCTCTTCCCTGATAAATCCACCAGTAATAGGTAAACTTTTTAAAAACAGAACCAAAGGAAAGGAAATGCTCATCTGTCAGTCTGTTTCTAAGGCAACTCTTTGGAAGTTTCATTGTATTGTATCCTACTCATTGTATTCATCTGATTAGGAATAATGTCATGTGGCCCATAGAACATTTCAGGGGGCTTCATCTGGCCCCTGGGCCATAGTTTGCCCATCACTGCACTAGGCCAATCTCCTCTTTCCCAAATCAAACCTTTTCAACCGCCCCCAAGAATCCTAAGGATTTTTCTTACCCTATCCTCTCACTTGAGAACCTTGCCTCACGTTTTTAAAAAAAAAATGAAGTCATTCTTATCTTTTCCTTGTTTTATATAACTCATGTGCCTTCTGCTGCTATCTCCCCCTTTACCCTGGTCTCATAAAGAGGTGCCCTCAGTCCTCACCAGCACTAACCCCTCTAACTCTTCAAGTCTCAAAAATTGAAACAATATACTGTAATTTAGTAATGGTGTTATAATGACTCTATGCTGCCCTTTTAGTTTTTGTAAAAGAAATTCTCATCCCAATACATAGTCCCTATTTTATGCCAATTAATTAATAAACCGATAATTGGTTATGCCAATTGCCTGACAGTTATCAGTTTTTCCTATTAAATGATATTTTTACCTCCACTTATTATCCACTTATATCTCTTTCACTTCAGGCAAGTGTAACCAAGGACAGGACAGGACAGGACCCACTAAAAGACTGATTTTATGATGACTGCATACTGGTTTATCAAATGCAATAAAGTGGCACAGGGGACTTGGAATCAGAAAGAGTTGAGTACAAATCTGGTCTCTGACACTTACTAGCTATATGAATGGATAAATGAACTTTGGGAAATCATTTAATATCTCTGCCTACCTCACTTTCTTTATATTTGCAAAATGGCTATAATAATATCACTGACTTCCCAGGATATAGTTAGAAGGATAAAAGGAAATGATTATTTTAAAACTTTTTTCAAATTTAAAGCACAATATAAATGTTAATCATTATTATTTTAACTAAATTGATGTTCTTTGCCTATACAGAGGATTAGCCTCAGAGTCTAGGCCAGACCTAAATAGAACCATATTTGAACTAAATAAAGGTGGGCTTTAAATAGCCTCCATTATAAAATCTGTAGGGCCCCAAAGGGATGAAAGCCAAGCAGATCAATAGAGTAAACCTCTTCAGTGAATAGTTTGGGTTTTCAGTCTGGCACTTAATTTAACATGAATGTATATCTGGTAAAGAGTTTGTCAATAATGAGTATATACAGACAATCTCATTTTCATTAATGTTAATGAATCATTCATATAGGAAATCCTTTTTCTTTCAGGCAGAACATATAGATTCAAAGTCATCCTTTAGTTCTGACATTTTATCAAACAGATCAGCTTCTATTTGTAATTTGTTAGTAATTTTGCAAAGTTTTGCTTTGCCAGGGTAGAAAATCTTCCTTTTTTTTTTCTCAGTAAACCTTTTCGAAGATTTTTCTTGTAGCAGAAACATGAACTTTTTTTTTTAAATTTTTTTTAAACCCTTTAACTTCTGTGTATTGACTTATAGGTGGAAGAGTGGTAAGGGTAGGCAATAGGGGTCAAGTGACTTGCCCAGGGTCACACAGCTGGGAAGTGTCTGAGGCCGGATTTGAACCTAGGACCTCCTGTCTCTAGCCTGACTCTCAATCCACTGAGCTACCCAGCTGCCCCCAGAAACATGAACTTTATTATGTCATTCACTTCCCCCTAAATAAATGAGTATAGTAATATAAACGTTTAAAAATAATAATTTTCTTCATTGTTGTGAAAATTGGTAATTAATTTAAATAGTTATCTATATCCATCAATACCTTTCACTTTTCTTGATTTTAAGCTAATAGCTGAGTAGGTTAGAATCAGAATTGTCTTAACCTTAGAACTGAATGTAGTCATCAGAATTTTTATTAGTTTGCTCTTGTTTTTTAAAGGATTACTTTGTAGTGACAAGTCTTGAATATAGAGACACTTCCATTGTAATTTCACTCAGTCATTTGAAGCAAAGAAGGGAACTAATGAGATTGATTCTAATTTCTTAACTACTTCCTAGTAATTTCCCTGCCTCCTTCAAGATAGCTCACTTACCACATTTTTTGTAAGGTCTTTCCTATTTTCCTCCAGCTACTAATGCCTTCCTTTCTGGGATAAAATTAACTAAATAGGGAGCATTTATATAGCACCTATCTCTGCTAGTTAGTCACGTTATAAACATGTTCCTTATGACAACCTTGTTAGGGGTTGTGCTGAAGAAATTATGAAAAAAAGATGTTAAAGGACTTCAAAACATTTTTAAAATTCCCCTTAAGGATTCCATCCCATTTTCTTCCTCTTGTTCATATACTAGTATATGAGATCAATATCATTTTTTTATTATTTTTTACGTCAATACAAATTTTAGTAGTCATTTTCTAACACTTTGGGATCCATGTTTCTTCCTCCCTTCCACGCTTCAACCCTCGCTAGAACAGGAAGTAACATGGTATAGGTTGTACATGTGTTATCATGCAGCATATTGTCATCATGTTGTTAAAGAAAACCCATACGCTAGAAAAAATTATGGAAGAAAGGAAGTGAAGAATGATATGTTTCATTCAGACTCCATCATTTTCATTTTCTTCCTAGGCAGTTAATATCCTTTTTTCATCTCTTGGAGTTATCCTGGACCTTTAAGTAATAGTAAAGTCATTCACAGTAGATCATTATACATTATTGCTTTTACTGTGAATAACATTCTCCTGGTTCTGCTCACTTCAATCTGTATCACTTCACTTAAGTTTTTTCAGTCTTGTGTGTGTGTGTGTGTGTGTGTGTGTGTGTGTGTGTGTGTGTGTGCATCTTGTCTGTCACTTCTTAGAGCACAATAGTATTCCAATACAAATATATACCACAACTTATTCAGCCATTCCCCAATTCATGGCCATCTTTTCAGTTTCCAGTTGTTACAGACTTAGCAGTGGTATTCCTGGATCAAAGGGTATGCACAATTTAATGGTCCTTTTAATGCTATTCCAAATTATTCTCTAGAATGGTAGTATCAGTTTACAGCTCCATCAACAGTGTATTAGTGCCCGCCCCTTTTTTTTTTACTTCATTCCCTTCAACGTTTATCATTTTCTTTTTTTGTCATATTAGTCTTTCTGGTGAGGTGGTAACTGAGAGTTTTTGTTTTGTTTTGTTGTATTTCTCAAATTAATAGTGATTTGGAACAATTTTTCATTTAACTAAAGATAGTCTTAATTTCTTTTTCTGAGAATTTCCTAGTCACATATCAAATTAACCATTTGTTAATTAGGGAATACTTTGAGCTTTGATAAATTTCAATATATTTTCTCTGTACTTATCCCTACTAACCTCTCTGTAGCCTTTGAAACTCTTTGCATATGTGACAGGCTTCTGTCCTAGGTCCTCTTCTCTTTGCACCCTTTAATTTTCCAGTTGGTGATCTTACTGGTTTCTCTGTATTCAATTATTGTTTCTGTATGGATTATTCACATATATACTTATCGAGTCCTAACTTCTCTAGTGATCTCCAGTCTTGCATCTTCAACTGCTAATTGAACAGTTCCAATTGGATATATTATGTATATCTTTAATTCCATATATTCAAGAACTTTCCACTAACATCTCTTCTCCTTAACTTCCTTTGAGGGTACCCCTATCTTTTCAGTCAACCTGGCTTGTAACCCAGGCATCATTCTCCACTCTTAACTTTCTCTCACCAACACATATCTGAGCTATTGCTGTCGATCCTAGTTTTGTACCAGCTTTGGAATATGAATTCTTCTCTCTTTTGACATTGCCACCACCTGGTAGAGATTCTCTTCATCTTACACCTGTACTTTGAGAATAACTTGCTGTTTGGTCTTTCTCCATTCAGCTGAGAAAGTAATCTATGGAAAGTGCATGCCTAATCAATTGTGTTCCTCCCTTACTTAATAAACTTTGTGTTCTTTCCAGGATCAAATAGAATACCTTCTCTTTGGCATTCAGTCATTCAAAACTAGTCCCTCCCCCAAATTTTTCATAATTCTCTTCCAGTTCTTTCCTCTTATACTGTCTCTCCCATACTCTATGATCTATTGAAATTGACCTCCTTGCTTTTAAAAAAAATGCTCTATACCTTGATTTTCGAGATTTTAACTATTTTCCTTTGTCCTGCCTTTCTCCAATTCTCAGCTTTTATCCCACCTTCTGAGGGATGTTTTTCCTGATTCTCTTTAATTCTAGTGCTTCCCCCTTATTAATTCTCTTTTTATCCAATATATAGATTCTTTGTACATAAGTGTTTGAATTTTATGTCCCTTATTAGATTGTGATCTCCTTGAGAGTAGACTGTCTTTGTATTCTCAGTACTTAGTAGAGTTCCTAAGACTTAGAAGGTATTTAACAAATAATTATTGATGGAATTACTAATTTATAGCTTGTGCATTCAATTGTATACTATCATTAAATTTCTTCATTTGCTTGGTTTAATGTTATATAGTTAAATCAAATCATTTTAAGTGTCTATAGGCATCATTTCAAAGGCTCTACAATGTGTCTGGGCTCAATTTTTTTAATTCGTGAGAAAAAGTCAATATATTTGAGACACTATGATAGATAGTCATGTTGATATTGTGTGTCTACATTTGAGATAATGTAACAGAGTGCTCAAATATAAATGGAAAGAGAATTTTTATATATGTATATATACGTATATAGATTTCAAATGTAAATAAAACATGTTTGAGCCTTTACTCATATTTTCAAACTTTCTATTAATGAAACAATATTATTCTGTTATTTTATGTGCATCATAATATTATATTACATTAATAATTCATATAAACTGCCATCAGTTATTATATGCAACTTATTCCTTTAATTTGGATTCAGCTTAATTTGATTAAAGTTTTAAGGTTTTTGGAACATTGAAATACAAATTGAGAATGAATAGTTTTATTAATACTATCAACTCATGAACCCATGTTGATTATGAAGGCAGAGAAAGCTCCATAATCATCTGGAGAAGGGCATATCCCTGCTTTTATAGTCAGCAGTTTCTGGCAAATACATTGCACTACAGATATAGAAGGAGAATGAGATTTTTTTCTGTAAAGTACATTGTCATTTTCAGATGGAATATGCAATATAAGTGTCATATCACCAGCTATATTCCAGTGCTATTAAAAATATATAACATTATCATCAAGGAAATGTGAGAGCCCAAAGTGTCTGTCTTAATAATATTTCACCCTCTCCCCTTTCAGCAACACAACTGTATTAAATTTTTCTGTTCTTTTTTAAAAATTTATCATGAATTTCTTCAGTTACAGTTCAACTTTTACCTTGTATGATCACAGTAATAATTAACTCTAGATGAGGTTATTTCATGAAATTCCTTATTACATAATTTTATTAATTTACATCTATACTCTGGCTGAAAATGAAACCCACTATTTCTATTATTTATACCTCAAGTGAAATATGTTGTTTTATAAGCAATATTCATATACATCCCTATTTCATCTGGCTTCATTGGCCATTATTAAAATATGTCATATACATTATTCTTATTCACTTATCAAAAACAGAGAAAAACTGAAATGTCATTGAATTAAAGAACAACATTGATAGATTCCTTTCATGTTAGCATGCATAGAAAATTTATATATATTACAAAATAGACATAGCTATTACTGAAGAGTCTTTGGGAAGATAGTTACACTAAAAATTTTAATCAATAAAATTGAAATTTGTGGCAAATATTCAGGAAAATATTTGGAATTATGTAAAAATATTACTAAATCATTCACATCTTTTATCTTGTCATCACACTACTAAGAACATATCCTATTGATATCCTTTCGATAATAATATATTCAAATTACCATTTCTGGGCTTACTAAAAACAAGGAAACAGAATGGTTGCATAGCTGTGTGGGATATTAATGTCATGCATTTCTAATAAAAAACAAATGTGAAGAATTTAGAGGAACATGGAATAACTCAGTGTATAGGGAAGAAACCAGAAAGAAGGAAGGAAGGAAATGAATATTTATTAGGTGCCTATTGTTTATCAGGCATTCTGCTAAGTGTTTTATAAATATTATCACATTTGATCCAAACATACCTAGGAAATAGGTCTTATATTTTGATCCTTTGCATTGTCCATCTTTCATACTTGGAATTCATTTCCTTCTCACCTCTGATGCTAATAATATCTAATTTCTTTAAAAATGATTATTTGTTATTCATTTGTCTTCATTATCTTATGGCTTCATGTGAGGTTTTCTTGGCAAAGGTGTTGGGACTGTTTTCTACTTCTTTCTGCAGCTTATTTTAAATATTATTTTAAATTTTAAAACGGAGGCAAAAATAGTTAAGTAACTTGTCTAGATTCAGATAGCTTTTATTTGAGTTCACATATGAACTCAGGTCTGTAGAAAGAAATGGCTAACTACAACCATATATTTGCCAAGAAAACTCCTAATAGGGTTACAGAGAGTTAGACATGACAAATCAATTCATATTTTTAACCCCAAGTTCTGTGCTCTATCCATTGTGCCAACAAGCTAGAATATGTAATTACCACTAATGTACAAGAGAAAATATTTACTTAGTAGAAAGAGCAAGTCTTGAAGTCAGGAAAACTTGTATTCAAGTTGTGGCTATGTGACCATGGGAAAAAATGATCTAAAGAACTTTTTAAGATGATAAATTGCATGAAAAGATGCTGACCTACATTAGTAGAGGGAATTTCCTCACTTAAGACTTCCCTTAGTGGAATATCGAGACTAAATTCTTTACTTAGAAAATATAAATGAAAGCAATAGTAATTAACTGTTGAATTTGATTTGTTTATAAAAACCTGTCTTGGCTCTGGAGTAAATCAATAAATTCCCCTTCACTTGGTAGATTGGCAAGTGAGCACATTTATGGAATGTAGTATAAGTTATAAGACTTGTTTTATCACTTGGGGCTTGATTGACCTTTTTCTTGTTGTAAGATAGGATTCTTGAATTGGAGAGGAAGTGGAGTTTTTAAATGATGGTTCTAGAATAAAAATGGCATCAATAAATTTTAAAAAGAACATTAAAAATAAAACAGAATCAAATGAAGAATTTGTTTCTCTGGAATTGTACTATATGTGTATCTTAGAATTTCAAAGGTCCATTGTCTTTGAATTGGTAGAGTCATGATATTTCTTTGTAATTATGGGCTTCATTTCTTTGCCTACACAGAGACTAGACTTGCCCACTTTTCCTGAGAACCATGATGCATAGAAATTACCACTTTAACCCATGAAAAGGAAAGCTATTCACTTAAAAAGTACTATCAATAAATTATTATTATTATTAAATTGAAGGGAATAATCTACTTTTGCCTTGATCTTCCTATGGACATTCTATGTGTCATTTTTCTATGGAAAATAACATTCAAATATATGATAAATATGCACTCTTTTTAATTCAAGTTAAATAAGAATAGAATCATATGCAAAATATCATATTAATGATCTACAGTTTCTAAGCCATACACTGTATAAATATAACTAATTTATGTTTCCTACTTAATTTAAACTTATAAATATTCCATTTCATACAGTCTTTAAAGAAATTTTTTGAATGATAGTCAAAAGCTTTCTCTATTTTATTAGAAACAGTTAACAATTTCAAGAATAGATTATTAAAATGTTTTAAATTACTCCCTAAATAACTATTTCAAAATAGTGCCATTGTAGTTTTTTAAATTATCTCTTCTATAACATGCTTTGATTTTTGTACTTTTTACTAACTCCCTGAACTTGGAAAAGACTTTGTGGTACTCTGCTTCCTGGTGAGTCTTTCTTTTACCATTTAATAGTTCTCTTTATTGCTACAATATAGACAATGGATGATTTTAATCATTTTCCAATTTTATGTCAAGTTTACTATCTAAAACTTTAAGTAGAAATTCAATAAATTATTTGAGTTTCTATCCTGAGAAGTCACAGGCTAAGCTGTAGATGTGTATACTTTTGGTTTTACTATAAGGCCTGCTTTCGGTTAAAAAAGAAAAGAAAAAAAAGAAAAATTATTAAAACAATAAACATTGAGCTTGTTATGTACAGTGGTACATATCTGTGATCACTTGAGCTTTAGGCTTCTAAACTTCAGTGTGCTAAGCTGATTAGATGTTTACAGTAAATCTGGCATTTACCCAAGGGGTTTGGAGAACCAGGCTATCCAAGTGTATCCAGATGAGAAATAATAGAGGTCAAAGTTACTATATGAATTAGAAGTGGGACAGAGCCTTGAATGAGCTTCTACACTTCTAACCTGATTGAGATTGGGTGTCTTGGTTTGAAAAATTTTTAAAAAGGGAAAAAGGAAAAGAAAGGAAATGAAATTATCAGCATAATGGATTGATAAAGCTAAGTAAAACATATAAAATATTGATTCTGATGAGATTGGCAATATTTACAAAATATTATATATATATATTGATTATAGTTACTTACTTGTAAAGAACTTTTTTTAAGTTCTACTTTTTGTAGAGACTTGGTTTGGGTTGGATTTGGAATTAGAATTTGTATCTGATTTTTCATTGTTTAGAAAACATGTAGTCTAAAAATTAATTTGAGAGATTCATATGGGCACTTCCTCACCACAAATAAATTTAGAGAGGTGACTAGGGCACTTGGGGGTTAAATGACTCACCACTTTTATTCAATTATTATAATTCAGGCATACGATTTTTCCAGACCACAAGGCCATTCCTCTATCCACTATACCTCATTGTCTCTCAAAAACTCTGTAAGTACCATAATTAAAAATATTTCCCCAATCCTCATTTGGGTCTATGTTCTCATCACAGTTTCCCTCTCACAATTCAGAAAACAACCTTTATCCATCCTATGTGGCTTTCATCCATGTATATCAAAATGTTTTTCTAAAAAGTTTTACCCAATGTGTCTGGGGTGGGGTGGTCTTTTATCAATATTGATATCATAGTTATACCACTGGAATACGAATTATAATTGATTCCTCACTCTCATCATATGATCATCAATTTTCTCCTGAGCTCATTTATTTCTTTGCTTTTTTCCTTCTTTTGCATTCTTTTTTTGGTAAGGGGTTGCAACCCATTTTAACTGTTATGAATCCTCTAAGTCAGTGATGGGCAAACTACGGACCATATGTGGCCCCTTGAAATGTTCTATCTGGCCACATGATATTATTCCTAATATGACGAATACAATGAGTAGGATACAATAAAATGAAACTTCGAAAGAGTTGCCTTAGAAACAGACTGACAGATGAGCATTTCCTTTCCTTTGGCCCCCTCTTTAAAAAGTTTGCCCATCACTCCTCTAAGTGATTCTCATTCTCACTTCCACTGAGGTTATAATGTTTACTACCTCAGACAAAAATAATGGGAAAATAAGTTGATATTAAAAGATGTGTCTGTTTCAAAGAGAATTTTTACATCATTCAGGGAAAGAAAATGAAGGCAGAAAAGACAAAACAGAAAAGAAAAGAGATGAAAAGAAATTAATAGTTCTTTTCATTTTTGTTGCAATTTTAAACAATATCACATTGTGTCATATTAAGTCTATTTTTGTTTTGCTTTCTATTAATTTTGATCTTTGCTATAAAAAGTCAATGGTTTAATTGTACAGTTATAGCTGATTAATTATTGCTTTTCTCATTATATCTATATACCTACCTATGCTATATGAATTACATTTTTATTAAATTATATTCTATTTATTTATTTTTGTGATTTAAAAAAAATTACAAGCCTTATCTAGCACCCGTTGATTGCTTTCTCAAAGAAAGTGTTTAAAACCCATAGGCATGAAGCTTCTTTGTAGTCTTCAAGTCTTTGACATCTTTCATTCCTTATTCTATTTCATGTTTTCCAATATATTTCTTACTACCTTTACTCTTTCCTATCTTCAACAAGTATCAAAGTTTATTATATTTAATTAGAAATTCTAATGTCATTCTTCACATAATTTCTCTACTTCTTCAAACTCTGCTACAGATATTAGGATATAAACTAAAATTATTTTACTAGTAGTCTTTTACTAATGCATATTATAAACACTGCAATAAAATTCACCTGGAATGATATTTCTTTTTTTTCCTTTTGGATCAAGGATAAAACAACACAACCATGTTTTTTTACTTGCTACACTGAGAAGAACCTATGAGCCATATTATTGTTTTACTAATCTTCCTCCTGACTTCTAGTTTAGTTTATAATAAGAATTTCAAGATTGTTATACCTCAAAAAGAAAATTTATGAAAATAAATTTTAAAGTTTAAAGTTTAAAAAATATGACTGTCATAATAGTCCTGTGAAATAAATACCACAAGCAGCAAATTTATCTGTGTGTGTGCACATGCATGTTGTTCAAGGAGACTAGCATGTTTGGTGTGAGGGTTTCCTGAACTCTTTTCAAGACTGCTCATCTATCTTTGGTGGCTACCTTTCACCCAGAGTGTCTCCAAGAAGCTATAACATGATCAGAGGTCACACACTGGTAAAACACACACTAGTCTTAGAATGGGCTAAACCAGATCAAGGGTAACCAACAGACCTTGAACCCATTGATGTGTTAGGGCTGTCTACCCCAAGCATAGGAAGACTTCTCTAGGTGGAGTGGGTGGATGATAACAATTTTTCCAAAGGCCATGAAGGCTGAAATAGATATTGTGGAGCGATTAAAATAATCCAGTATATTCCAGACCATCCCTGAGTAATCCTTAACCAGTTGTCCTGACTTTTGCTTTGCCATTAGACTTTGATGATAGTAAGGAAGAATGAAGTTGACAATTTTTCACAAGTCTGCCTCACTTAACTACAATCCATGCACGTCATGACATCACCCTAGAATGTCATCAGTACTCTTCTAAAAATGAAGAACAAACCAAAACTCCCTTCTTTGTTCTAGTTTATGTTATAACAAGAATTTCTCATATATCTGTTCTTTCAAAAATAAAATTTACAAGGGATTGTCTTCATAACAGCCTTGTGAAGCAAGTATTATAAGCAATAAATTTGTCCATATATGTGTATGTGTCGGATTTTGTGTCTCTGTATGGATGTATGTTGCTTTCAGATTCTTGTTCCTCTTCCATTTGAGTAGGAATGGTAATAGAGGACAGAAAATGAAATAAGATTTCAATGAATCATAAAGTTTTTATATGTAAATACAGATACATACATATTAGAGAGACATATATATATATATGTGCATCTATATCTACATATAATATTTATATGCAAAAAACTGTTAGCTCTAATATACAAGAGAAGGAAATAGCAAACCACTCCTAGATTTTTGCCAAGAAAATTCCATGAATAGTAATGGTGAAATATAGTCTATAGAATTATGGAGAGTTATACAGAATTGAACAACAATGTACACATGAGTATACACATACACACATATACATACATGTATTTGAATAGACAAATGTACATATAAATTTATGGCAAAAGCAGCAAGTATATCTAGAAATATATAAAAAATTTATGTGTGATACATATACATATATTTATGTAGAGACATGTGAATGTGTATGTTTGTACATATATATATATATAAACTTACATGCTTAAGGATAAACTTAATACATGTATGCATATGTATGCACATTTATGTTTATATATATATGTATGTATATTTAATATATTTAATATTGACTTTATAAAAACATGGTGATACATTCCAACTGCCCTCTGCCACCCTCACTGGAAAAAATGTAAGGGGAAGAAGGAACTGAAGTTCATTCTGCATTTATATTTGTGGATTGCCATAGGTTAAATGACAACAATAAAACAATATTGTGTCATAGGCAGCCTACTAGTGATGCTTCTCTTTCTACTTAAATTGACTATCCTTCAGAAAGTAGTTATAATCTGCAAGAATGGCCAAGCCTTTGAGATAGAGGTTCTGATCATGTAGTAATAACATACTTATACCAATAGTACAGATCTCAAGTTGAGATTTCAGCTCAGACCTTTTGGTTTCAAGCTAGTAGTATTGTTATTGCTCCCTGGAAATCATAGGCTCAATAATTTCACTAGGCACATGAATTTTCTAATTCTGAAAACTGTCTCCGGAGTTGAAAAATGTTCCTCAAGTTACTTTTTATCCTTTTGATTTGACAAGTAAAAAGAACACAATGGAGGGCATATATCTCAGGAAGAGTGACCAGATTCTGATAGGCTCAATAATTGAAGGTTGCAGAATGAAAAATGGCTCCATATTCTCATAAAACTAATTTCTTGTCGCAGTGGAATCCAGGGTAGATTCTGCCCTTGGGATTTAGAAGCATACTAGCTTCTTCTATCCATTTTCTCTCACTTATCCTCTCACTTTTATCCTTTCCTGGTCTCATGATGAAATGAGATAGTATATCTAAACCACTTAGCACAGTAAAGCCTGGCCCATAGTAGGTGATTAATAAATGCTTAGGACCCTTGCTTTTCCTCTTATTACAAATGGAAGAATCGCCATGATGGTGTACTTAATTACACATAACATTTTTTGTAATATAAGGTTGATAACTACCTGTGAGTGGTAGTGATGAGAACTCATCTACCCTCTCAATATCAAGATGTTCCAAAATTATTTTTCATACCACTGAGCTCACCCGAAGGTATATTTAATATTTTTAATTCCATTAAAATATGGGGATTGCATATGCTATGACTGAAAAGAAACTATTTTATTTGTTTGATTATTCCCCATTTCCTCATATTTATATAAGAATCAAATGGAAAAACTTTTAAATACAATATACTTTCACTAAGGGAGTATTCTGGTGTAAGCATCAAATTTTAGGCAACAATAAAAATTAACAACACACAAGATAACAAAAAATTAGTTTTAAGTCAAAAGCCAGAATAAAAAGAAATACTCAGACTTTCACTAAGTCTTGTTGCAAAAGGATAGTAAAGAAAATCTTATGAGTGTTTCCATAGTGCATACTCAGAAGCTTTATCAAATTACATAGCAAATAGAGTCCAAGTGTTATTGCTTTGTGGGTGAAATTACCATCCTCCTGTGGAGGATGAAATTAAAGTTGTATCTTGTTGACGATTGCTTTTTCACAGTCCCTGGAAAATCTTTTGAGAATTAAGCCCTAAGCGATTCAGTTAGGTAAGTACCCTTAGCTTCTATAAATCCTCACCTTACTTCTATTCAAGTTCTTGTTCAACACTGATTCATTTGAGATTTGAATGGTGCAGCAAGTCACGCATTCCAACTCACAATCTGTGGGCATTTGCTGTGTATTAAATTGCTTCATTAAATATTTCATATTTGTCTTCAGGAATTGCATAGAAGCCTCTTATTTTGCTTTTCATTTATATAATTTTTAAAAATTCGAGTTATTGATACAATAACATCGACAACAACAACCAGGGGGCATAAAGCAAAGCAGAGGAGGAAGACTGACACTAATTATCTTAGGCAATTTCTAAGAGACTCTTGTCTTAATTTTCACAATATAAAATGCATTTTGGAAGCTCATTCTTAATGTAGCTAGATCTGAACAGCAGATTTGCTTGAAACATCAACCAAGTAACATTTATCGCTAGTATGCAATTTCTGAGGGGGCCACAGAGAATACTTTGATCTAGTAATTATACACTGAACAATCAATGTTTATTTTTAAAATGAAAATCTTTGTAATATTTATTTATAAAAGTGAACTTAGAAATCAGAAATGCTTTATATATATATATGTACATACATATATATATTTTTAAATTTTTTAACATGTTTCTACTTATATAGGTAGAGGATTGAAGTTTCCTCTTGGAATCTTTTGATCCAGTACATATAATAATCCCTAGGGAAATTATAGTCTTGGTTTAATATCCCTCTTTACAGTATGCTAGAGGATGATTATTTTTGCTCCTATCCTATGCTGACACAAGTAACTGCCACAAAGTAAAAGATCTTTTAGGATAAGATTATAAAAGCTTCCAAGACAGTCTTTGCTTAGTCATTAATAACTCAAAGAGCATGAATCTTAGTTTTCCCAAGAGGAAATACAGATTTGTTAGATTTTTTATAATATTCTTCAAATACAGGTATTCCAAAATGTTGCTGTTCTTAGAGTTACTATGACCTCATTTATGCTATTCAATTACATAACATTTTTGTTCTAATATCAAAATGAGCTCCTTTTTTGATTAGAACTGTTTCTGAAAAAGAGGGTTTAATAAGCAATGTATCCTTGAAATGTAAAATTTAAACCGAGGTTTAAAGAAACAAATATCTAGGTGTGATAATCACTATTTTTATACGAAATGTCAACTGTCATAAATCACTGGTTAATTATTTTTTAAGTTTTATTTTAAGGAACGCCTTGGAATTTTTATTTCTGGTGGTCTTTTTATTTTTTAAAAAATACCCCTTTGTACTTTGCATAAATTCCTGGGAATTTGCAGTAGAGCTTTCTTAGAATGCTTTAGGTTACAGGATAGATTTGATATCCAACTATTTGCTTGAAATGTATTTGAATTGAAGTGCCAATTACACTACTCTCAGAATTTTTACTTAAATTTGCAACATTTTTTGAGGTTTTTTGGTTGTTGTTGTTATTTATTTGTCACTTTAATGAAGGATAATTAACTTTCTGCTACTGCCAACTTTACCCTGACTTCATAGTCCCTTTATCTCTTCCCTTTCAGATGTAAAATAGAAAAGAAGTGAAAGATCAGAATCTGAAGAAATTTTAACATTCTTTATAAAACCCCATCATGGTCTCTTGCCAATAATGAAAAGGTTTCCCTGGCAACTGTGCTTGTAATTCACTGAATTCCCATACTTTTTCATGATGGATACCTAATTTATGTTGAAAAGAACATAAATTGGGTCTTGCCATTTTACAGCCTGCTCCTTGCAAGAGATCTATTATTAATTTTTAAAAAGGATATTCTCACCCCCTCACCCTGACAGTTTCAAACATATATATATATATATGTATATATATATATAAAATAGTTGTTATTTATTAGACATCTATACAGGCTTAAGATATATGATCTTTAAAATTCTGGGTACATACAGAGTCAGACTTCTGGATTAAAGTAATATGGACTATCCCCAAAGAAAGGGACAAACTATTTTAAGCCTTTGGAACTATGCACTGGGCAGTTACTGTGGCCAATGGAAAGGATTGTATGTTTTCTAAAAGTTGCATTAGGTTATCATCTATATATGTAATCTGCATATATATGTGTGTATATGTATGTATGTATGTATACAAATGTTTGTCTCTGCTATTAGAATGTAAGTTCATTGTATTCAGTAATTACTTCTTTTTTATACAACCTGAATGCAATTAATGTGGATTTGAATAATACAAAATTTGATTTAGTTCAAATTAGAAAATACCAGGCCACATTTAATGCACGTTCAAAATTCAATTTATATGATATATGTGAATTAGTGGAGCATTTTAACATGAAGCCCTCTTGTCAGATTATAATCACCCATCATTGCATGTAGATGTGATATGTTTCTGTGTCTTCATTTTGCCAATAGTTGTTTTATTTTTTGAAGAGCCCTTAACATACAAAAGGAAGACTATTTCAGATGGAGGAAACAGTTCTAACCAAAAAAAGGAGCTTATTTTGATATTAGAACAAAAATGTTATGTAATTGAATAGCATGAATGAGGTCATAGTAATTCTAAGAAGAGCATAATTTTGGAATACCTGTATTTGAAGAATATTATAAAAAAGGAAGCAAAATAAATTAAAAGGACAAAGTTCTAGCAGGTTTTGTTTTGTTTTGTTGCACACAAACTACTACAAGAAATAGAAATGCTACAATGTTAGAAATGGAACTACTTTTAGCCGTATGGATTGAAGATGGCAATAAAAATGTATTCCTCTGAGAAGAGTCATTCAGATAAAAGTTTCAAGTATATTCAAGATTGAAAGAAAACAAACTAAGTAGATTATAAAGAACAGTTTATAGTTAAAATTGGTTTAATCACTTCAAAATTAAATTCATATATTTATAACTAAATATTCTCATGTTTTGAAAAAAGTAATCAAAGAAGGCTGATATATTAATCAACAAAATTTTAATATTGATAAGACAGGGTTATTCTGAAAAAGAAGGTTTTACAGAACTTACATTATTTCTAAGAATAAAAAAAAGCTTGAAAGTGTCAAAGGATCACCTGAAACTTTTATTGGGAAGTAATGCAAAAGAGAATTTAAAATTAAAAAAAAAAAACATTAGGGAAATTCTTGTGCTTTGAAAAACTATACATATCAGTCTCTGCCTGTTCTTTGACAGACAAATAGGAAAGCATAGGTGACAAGAGCTTTTTTTAAAGACTGCTTTTCTAGATATTTTAACCCAGCTGTAGAAAAATATTATAAGGATAACAATGCAATATCTTGTTTTAAGTGTTACTGATTTTAGATAAGGCCCCAGGGCATCAAACTACACTTGCTTCATAGTGTGAGAATGTGAACATGCAAATATGAAGTTACTTATAAATAATAAAAATCAGTCTAAAATCCTGCTTAATTATTTTTACCCACACAAAAGCACAAATTTATAAGCTATTGTGAATTTTTGATCATTTTTGATATCAAAAGGAATATTGATATTTAACTGACAATTCTTTTTGAGAACTGACTTTTTTCACAATTAAGGCACATTTACGTTTTGACTCTAAGCTTCTATCAATGCAAGTGGCCTTTAGTTTCAGTTTTAGTAATGTCACAAAAGAGAATAACTATGCATTACCAGATATATACCAACCATTTCCCCAGGGTTTTTGTACTTACACAGAAAATCTGGTACTATATTGGTTCATGTGTGCTGGCTAACTAAATTGCCTTACTAGAAATCTCACGTAGAACATATCTTCAAGTCAGATGATTGTCAGATGATCATCATTTGATCAAGTTAGAAGTCAGCATTTTAGAGGACTGAAAAATTTCTTGTTTGGTACATAATATATTTCCTAAATTTATTATAGAACCCATACTTGGTCATGAACAAATAATTGGCATATGGGGCAAACTAACTCTTCTAATACATATTAAATAAATTTCACACATTATAAATTAAAAATATTCATTTACCCCAGAAGTGATAAAAGTGGTCCTCCCAGTCAAAATTTTGTTCAAGATTCATTGTGACTAAAAAACAGAACTTTAGAATACCAGAGATTAAAGAGATATCAGAAATCATTTAGTGAAACATGTACCTGGATTTAGATCTCTTTTAAAACATACTAAACAAATGGTCATCCAGCCTATAATTAAAGACATCTAATGGGCTGGACCTCCCTCTTTCCTAAAATCACTCATTCTACTTTTGAATATTTCTGAATATTATGGAATTTTCCCTCAAATAAAATCTTTGTCTATCTCTCTAATTTTATTCTCTTCTTCTAAATTTACCCTCTAAGCTTAAATCAAATCACTTCTTTAAATATTTATTAAAACTTTTTTTAATTGCATAATTTTCACCCTATGTTTCTCCTCTTAGATAGATGTCCCATATAATAAAGAATATTTTAATTAAAAAAGAGGAGGAGGAAGAAGAGTAAAAATAATCAGTAAGACCTAGCAATAATCTGGAAAAATCTAAAAATATGTGCAGTGTTCCTCACTCAAGGCATTCCCATAACTGCAAAGTGTCATAATATCTGAGCATACTGAATAAGTGTGTTTAAGTATATATCTATGATTTAATGTGTTTTTGGAGATGAAATAAAGTCTTGGTATGGTTGAGATATTTAATTGTTTTTAATTAATGAAGGGCCAACAATTACATAGTGAACTTGACCACTGATTACGGAGTACCTTCCAGCACAGCATTCAGCCTTCTTTAAGAATGAATATTTTTGGTATCAGACTTCTGCAAAGAAGATTCTTCAATAAACAAATAAGAAATGGGGAAGGGAGGGAGGGAATAAGCTTTTATATAGGAACTACTACCTGTCAGACATTTTCGACAGTTCTTTATAAATATTATCTCATTTGAACTTTGCAAAATCTTTATGTTGGTGCTATTGTCATACATTTGAGGAAATTGAGAAATTGAGACCTGAAGAAATTAAGTGACTGGCTCATGGACACACAGACAGTTATTGTCTATGGCCAGAATCGAACTTTTTACTCTAGATCCAGCATTCTATCTTTTGTGGCAAAGAGATGGTATAACAGCTAGATGCCTCTAAGATGACTTCCCTATGAAGAAAAAGAGTGGGAGACATAATTGCTATAGTAAATAAACTGAACAGAAGAGAAAAATTTAATATATATAATATATATGAGTATATATGTGGGTATATATGTACATTAGCTGTCCTAGAATAGTGTTTCAGCATAAGACCCATGAAGGTACTATTGGATTCCAGAGTACCCTAGAGAAAATAAAAGGAATAAGTATGGGGATGAAGTAAATGAACCTTAGAAAAAAATATCACAAAGTTATAATTTTCCAATGAAAAAAGTGAATAGAGCTGGAAATGGAAGGTAGAGAGTATTCTGAAATATACTTCTAATACGAAGTAAAGACTGAAAAAAAGTAAAATGAGAGGTGGAGAGAGAGGAAGAGGATAACAACAACAACAATATTGAAATCAAGGAACTTGAGAGAAAAATAAGCTGTTAGATTGGGGGAAGCTTTGAAAAGGATCTGGGGAAAAAGTTGCACAAAGGAAATAAATTTCAAGGACTCTGTGCCATCTTAAGAAAAAACTAAACAAAATATATGTAAAGATTAAATTGAAGAAAATACAAACCTTACAATCATCTATCTCAAATGTGAATAGGTTAAGCTCCTCAATAAATTAGAGTAACAAAATAGCCATGAAACCATACTCAGCCATTTTTTATGCACAAGATTAATGATTAAATAGGAATACTTCCGCCTTACCTGAACCTTTTTAATGAAGGGAGTCAGTTGCTGGTTATGCCAAATTCTGGATTTTGTATATACATCTTGGTGCCAGAGATAAGAGTAGAAGTGGTGCCATTGAGTATTTTTTCCCTAGCCTTCCTGTCAATATCTCCTTTTGTTTTCTTTTAAATCAGTGATTCTCCAAGTGGGCACTACTGCTCCCTGGTGGGTGCTGCAGTGATTCAGAGGGGCAGTGATGGCCACAGTTGCATTTATCTTTCCTATTAATTGCTATTAAAATTTTTAAAAATTAATTTCCAGGGGGCTAAGTAATATTTTTCCTGGAAAGGGGGCGGTAGGCCAAAAAAGTTTGGGAAACACTGTTCTAAATGGATCCTAATTCCCTAAGCTCACGTCCTCTAGAGAGAAATCAGAGCCCTTGCTCCATTTTGTCCTTTGGGTCAACACCTCACCTCCCCTATGTTTCAGGAGGGACCCCTCCAACACTTCACTGAATAGACATGGGCTACTCCCACAGCTTGAATGAACAAGGAGTCATCCACTAAAATCATTACAGTGAGGTAGATGCTTCCTGTTACTATTCTCTCTAGCCCACTTGACCTTAGCATTTGTCTTGCTTTTCTGTCTCTCAGACTACCAGGCATTGTCACTGAACTATCAGGGCAGCCTAGTATACCTGAGCCTTGCTGTCTTCCCTAATGAAGCACACTGAGGAACACTAGGTCTAGACATTTCTCTTAGATGTGAAACCTACATTATACACTCTCTCCCTCCGCTGAGAATGTGATCTTTTTTAAAAATTGATTTTATATTTTTCCACATTATATGTAGATACAATTTTAACAATTGTTTTCTGACACTTTGCAATTCATATTTTCTCCCTTCCTGCTGGATTTATACCCCAAAGAGATAATAAGGAAAAAAGACTTGTACAAAAATATTTATAGCTGCACTCTTTGTGATGGCAAAAAAATTGGAAAATGAGGGGATGCTCTTCAATTGGGGAATGGCTGAACAAATTGTGGTATATGCTGGTGATGGAATACTACTGTGCTGAAAGAAATAATGAACTGGAGGAATTCCATGTGAACTGGAAAGACCTCCAGGAAATGATGCAGAGTGAAAGGAGCAGAACCAGGAAAACGTTGTGCATAGAGACATAGAGACTGATACACTTTGGCATAATTGAATATACTAGCAGCAATGCACTGATCCAGGACAATTATGAGGGTCTTATGAGAAAGAATGCTATCCATGCCCAGAGAAAGAATTACTGGAGCAGAAACACAGAAGAAAAACAACTGCTTGATCACATGGGTCGATGGGGATATTATTGGGGATGTAGACTCTAAGAGATCACACTAATGCAAATATCAATAATATGGAAATAGTTCTTGATCAATGACACATGTAAAACCCAGTGGAACTGTGCTTCAGCTACAGGAGGAGAGGTGGATGGAGGGGAGGGAAAGAACATGAATTCATGTAACCATGCAAAAATATTCTTAATTAATCAATAAAATTTAAATTTAAAAATATTCTCTCCCTTCCATCGCCTCCCCACAATGGCAAGTAATGCAATCGAGATTGTCCATGTGTTATCATATAATAATATTTCTATTTTCATAATATTATGAAAGAAGATATATATGCCTTAAACTATAGAAAAATTTGTGGAGGAATAAAGTGAAGACATATGCTTCAATCTGCATTTAGCCTCTGTTGGTCATCTTCTGTATTGCGGAGACTCTTTTTTACGGGGAGTTGTTTGGAGTTGTCCTGGATCCTTGCACTGATGATAATAATTAAGTCACTCACAGTTGGTCTTTGTACATTATTTCTGTTACTATGCACAGATTTTTCCTTTTGCATCTCTACATACAATTCATTCCAGTTTATTTTTTGTATGTATGTGTGATCATCTATCTTGATGGTCATATCTTATGGTGCAATATTATTCCATTACAATCTTTGTCACCACAAAAAAGAGTTCTAAAATATTGTTGTACAAGTAAGTCTTTTCCCCCTGTCTTCAATTTATTTGAGAAAGAAATCTACTAGTAGCATTGCTAGGTTAAAGGGTACATACAGTTTTATGGTCTTTTGGGCATGACCCCAAATTGCTATCCAGAATGCTCATATCAGTTCATAACTCTACCAACAGTGTTGTAGTGTCTCAATTTTTCAACATCTCTTCCAACATTTATCTTTTTTGCCATTTTTTGTCATATTAACCTGTCTGATGGATTTGAGGTGGTACCTCAAAGTTGTTTTATTTTAATTTTTTCTAATGAATAGTGTTTTGGAGCATCTTTTCATTACTGTAGTTTAAATTTCTCTTATCTGAGAATTGCCTTTGACCATTTGACAACTGGGGAATGCCTTGTATTTTTAAAAAATAATGGACTCAATTTTCTATATATTTGAGAAATGAGGCCTTTGTCATAAACATTTATCATTTAAAAATTTTTGTCCCTAGTTTTTAGTCTCTCTTCTAATCTTGTTTATATTGGTTTTGTTTGTGCAAGACTTTTTAAATTTAAAGTGGTCAAAATTATCTATTTTACATCTTTTAATGATATGTGTTTTATTTGGTCATAAATTCTTCCTTTATCTATAAGCTATACAGGTAACTATTTTGTTCTACCCTAAATTGTTTATACTATCCACCTTAGTTTCTAAAACATATATTCATTTTGACTTTATAATCTTGGTACATGTCATGAGATGCTGATCTTTGACTAATTTTTGTATTTAGTACTGTTTTGATGGTTGCTGCTTTATAATAAAGTTAGATCTGGTACAAGTAGGCCATCTTTCTTCATTTTTTTCCTCATTAATTTTTATTATTCTTTGCTATTCCTAGTTTTTTGTTCTTCTAGATGTATTTTATTATTTTTTCTAGCTCTATGTAATAGTTTTGGGTAGTTTTATTATTAGGACACTAAATAAGTATAATTAAGTAAAAATTCTCATTTTTAATATTCTGATTTGGCCTTCCCATGGGAAATTAATGTTTTTTTCCAGTTGTATATGACTTTTTGTGGAAAGTATATTGTAGTTGTGTTCATAAAGTCCTTAGTTTTTTCTTGGCAAGTAGACTCCTGTGAAGATAGGCTAGAAGCCATCCCAGTAAGATGAGGAATGAGGCAAGAATGTTCATTTTTCATGACTGCTATTCAATGTTTTACTAGAAATGCAAACTATAGTCATAAGAGAAGAAAAAAATTTAAAGAAATTCGGGTAGAGAATAAAGATATAAAGATATTTATTCTTTCTAGATGGTATATTGGTATATTTAGAGAATCAATCAAAAAACTAATGAGCAAATTAAACACTTTAGCAAAGATGCAGGATACAAAATAAGTCTACATCATCAGCATTTATTTATATTAATAATAGAGTCCAACAGCAAGAGATAGAAAAAGAAGTCCCATCTAAAATAACTCTAAACAATAGAAAATATAAGGCATAGATTGATATACATGAGAGAAAGATACCATTTATTACTTCTGATATCAAACTGAAGTTTTTTAGGTCTCCGAATATTTGTAACTGGTTTAGGATTACGGAAAGTCCTATCAATGATATCAGAGAGCTTGTTGCTTTTTAGCCCAGGTTGACAATTATCTAAGAAGGTGTCATTTTGAAGCTAAGCAGACTTGCCTTTTTTTAGTAATGAAAGCCAAAAATAAAGACAAACAAATAAAGGTATAATAGGATATTAAATCTTTAGGGCATGAAATTTCTTTTCCAATTTTTTCCACCATTTTCATATAGAGAATAATAGATTATTTTACCTAAGCCCTTTGATAAAGGCACTTGTAGCTTTTTTTCTTTGAATTCTACATATAAAATTTAACATATTCCACAAAAGAGAGAAACAGTTATTACAAAAAGACCTTAAATTGGAAAAAGCCTCAATTATTAATAGAGCTATGCATCAAAGTTATATATATATATATATATATGTATATTCATGCATTCATCTATTCATATTATAATCTGCCTATATATCCATATTATGTATATATACATATAACTATTATTTAGCATGCAATATTCATTCATTTATATATCTAGAGGAAAAGTGCAAATAGGAGTTACAAAGATTCTAAGAATCAAAATTATCCATATATATATGCATATATAAATATAATTGGAAGTGTCATAGTAACCATAAACCAGACTTTTGTCATTATCATGATTGTCATAGTTTAATGTCTTCAGTAAGCAATTTTATTTTCTGATTTCTTACATTTAATAGGTAGCAGTTACTTGCCTAGTAAATCTAGTGGGTAGATCAATAAAGATTTATTTAATTAGAGTCTAGGCATAAGTCCTCCATTAATAGAGAAACTGGGTCATCTCCACTACTCTTCAGAGCATCGATAAAGCCTAAATAAATGAAAATGGTATAAGCATGCTTATTTACTCATCAATCTCACTTACAACTTATAGTATTTCTTTGACTGATTCCTTCTGTGGCTCCTCATTGACTGGGCTGACTAGGACTTTAATTTCTTCTTCTTTCTTCATTATCACTAATGGAATTGAGAGTGTCAGGTAGTCCAATTTTCATACTGGCCTTTGTTTTGTCATTATAGACTCCAATCAGCTCCTTTGGTTGTTGATTTTTCTTTTCTTCTGGCTTGCCATTGTTAACTAATATATAGAAATGGCACTTGCTATGTAGGAAATATTCATAAAAATAAAGTTGCATAATAAGTGAAAATGATGGTCTGTAACAAAATATATTTGACTTCCACTAATTATTTTTAAATTAGTTGCTAAAATATTTTCAGTTAGGGTAACAATAAAAATTCAAAGATTTGAGATAAATAAATAAACTCAAATATGATTAAGGCATGATAGACAATGAAAACATTAGTATTAAAAGCCTGTGGAATAACAGGCATCTGTTTTGTTAAGAAAAAGCTAAAAAGTGGAAAAAAGTAAATATGGCAATATAATTGTAGGAGGCATCATATTCCTTTCTTAGAGATAACTAAATATAAGTAGAAGTTTTGTTTTGTTTCATTAAGAAGACATAATTCTGAACAGACTTCTGGAAAAAATGTACTGGAAAGAGTCTTCTTGACAAGAATACTGTAGAACAGGTATAATAGTATCAAATAGATTCTTTGTAATATGCATAACAAAATCATGAATAATATAGGACATATTTATCTAAGTATAAATAAATAAAATGATAAAACAGGGAGCATAAGTAAAATATGCTTAATTGGACAAGAGGTAACATAACTCTAAATAATTGGTGCACCAAAGATCAAATTATAGAAAAATAAATATATATTAAAATGGTAACAATGAGACACTGTACAAGCATTTGGAGGGCGAAGTATAGCACTTAGGGAATAATTCATATTTCTGAAAATATATTAACCAAATCCAAGAGATAATCAGTGATCTAAAAATATAATTTAGACAATGAACTGACCTCTTTCCTTCTATTTCTCTAAGATTAAAATCTAAAGCAACTGCTTACGACTGTCAGAAACACTACTTCAAAACACTGATTGTCCTCTACCCACCAGTTTCAAGATTACTTGAATAGTTAATAGATGTAATGGGAAGCATACTAGATTTGAAGTCAGAGCTTGTATTCAAATTCGAGTTTTGCTGGAAAGTATGATAGGGCCATAGTCCTAGAAATGTACAGCAACTCATAAGCTACTTTCAACCTGCCTTTTTTTACTGATGAGGAAACTGCAGCATAGAGAAATTATTTGTCCACCGTCATAATCATAAAGGTCATATGTTTCAGATGTGAGGTTTGAACAGAGTTCCTTTAGTGTCAGTAATCATTCTAATGTCAAAGTACATCTTTATAGATTTATCACCCTCAGCAAGCCATTTTAACACTCTAAGCCTCAGTTTCTTCATATGTAAAATGAACATTTTGTTCTAAATGATACCTAAGCCTTCTCTAAGCTCTAAGTCTTTTATCTTTAATACAATTCCTTCAGATTCTCCAAAATAAATATTTATTTATGTCAGTTGAATAAATTAATTAATAAGTATCTAATGTGTACAAGGTGATATGAATACAAAGAAGAAGGAAAAAACATAACAGTCCCTGGGGCATTTTATTCCATTAATAGAGGAAACATACAAATATAAATGTATATATAATAAACGTATGCAAAAATAAGGTAAGCTGCCTGGGAAGGAGAGGCAGTATCAGCTAGTTGGAAAGAAGGTCCCAGACAGAATGGGGGGGTTTGAATTGAGTCTTGAAGGAAATGAAGGATTCAGAGAAGTGGAGATGAGTGAAGAGTACATTCCAATTATGGAAGAGAGTCAATGCAAAAGCACAGAGATGAGAAATGGAATGCTACATTTAAGGAATAACAGAAATGTCAATTTCATTTGACCAAAGAATGTGTGGTGGGGAACGGTGTATAATAAGCTAGGAAATAAACAGGAAATATAAGGTGGGTCTAAGAAAGTTAGAATGAGCACTTTTTCTAAAGAGCTATAAATGAAGAACAAAGGCATTTATATTTGATCCTTGAGTTAATGGGATCCTCCTAACATTTACTGAGTAGTAGCTGGATATGGTCAAATCTATGATTTGGGAAAATCACTTAGGCACCTGTCTAGAATTTGGATTTGGAGGACAGGAGGGTTTTAAAGTAGGGACACCAATTCGGGAGCTAGACTAATAGTCTAGACAAAAAATAAAGAAGGCTAGTAAGTAGAGGGAAGGAGTAACATTCAAGGGATGTTGTTCAGTCAAGAATGAAGAGATTTAGCTATTAACTGAAAATGTAAGATAAAAGCAAGGAGTCAAGGACACAAAGAAATAAAAGTTCGATGATTGGAAAAAAGTAGTTCTCTCAAATGTAATATAGAATTTTGGAATATGGTAGACTTGAGGAAAGGTAAGTTTTGTTTTGAACATATTTAGTGTGTGGTATCTTTGAGACATCTAGCTTGAAAAATCCAGTAGGAAGTTGATGATGTACAAATCTTAAGCTTAGACTAGAGCATAGTACTGGAGAGGGGAATCATCTACAAAATATAATAAAACTTCTCAGTAGCTGATGATCAGATAAAAATATATAGTATTGGCTCTGAAAGTCTAACTAAAATTGTCCAAGGAAGGTTAATATGTCATTCTCACTTCTCTAGAAAGAAATGGAAAAGAACTGGAAGCAAGCTAAGTTCATTTGTTATTCAATAATTCAGATGCAGTATAGTGTAAACTCTCAACTCTCACAAGATTCAGTCTTTTACTAAAAGCATTATCACAAATGTCTATACATATTGATGGAAGATCTAGGTCAAAAATTTCATACATAGCAGTAATTGTCTTTTTGAAAATATGATTTCCTCTCCTGATACTCAAAACATATTAGAGATGGTAATAAATATCTGGTATATGGCTTATCATTGAAGCGGAGAAATGCATTATTTATTTTTCTTATATAAATATGTCTTTTATTCATCATCTTCCTGATTTTGATCATGCTATTCTTTTTTTTCCTTCCTGGAATGTTTTCCCCCACTTGCTCTGTTTTCTTTTTCCTGTTAAATTCTTCCTCTTTTTTAAAAAAAATCAAACGTTTATGGATAATTAAATTTTGATTATAACATTATTCCTTGCTAGTTCTCAAAGAGGTTTTTTTTTGTCTTATTTTTCTTTGAAAGTAATTATAACTAAGATTTTTATGTAGTTGCTAGGTGAGAAAGATTTGGCCTCTGATCTTTTCAGAATGAGATGGTCCACTATCTCAAACTTTAAGAATTGTAGATTTTTATTTATTATTCAAAATATTATGATTAAAGGAAGAGTAACAATGTGGGATAATGGATTGAGGACTGATCTAAGAATCAGAAAAGCCAGGATCAGGTAAATGCTATCTACCCTAGAAGTCTTTTTTAAACATTCCCAACTCACTTTCCAAGTTGGTAATGAATTATCTACTGTCAAAATTCAAACATGACCTTTCTTATATCATTTAATTCATATATATACATTTCCCCTCCCCCCAGTATGTTAGTTACTGTGCTTCTGTCATTACTGTCCCCTCTTCTTCCCACCTCCCCTAGGACTGTAGATTGTAAGTTCCATGAATATCTTGTTATTTTTCTCCTAAGTTTACCATAGAATTCTGTACAAATTAGACAATAAGTGTTTATTTAATTGAATTTATTAAGGACAAATTGAATTATTTTTTGAAAATCATCTGTTATTTTATATTTCCCATATTATTTCTTTTTCCCCATGTATTTATGAATAATCAAATCTTGACTATAACAATATTATATGAAAAAGCATTTTTTATTGTTTTTGTCTTCTTTTGCTTTAAAACTATTTAGAAAAAAGATTTTTATAAAGCCAGTAGGTGAGAAGGATTTAAACTACAATGACTTTACTATGAAATGGCCCACTTAGCTCAGACTTTAAGAATTTTAGAATTTTATGTATTATTCAAAATGCTAGGACAAAGGAAAGAGAGGCAATATAGCTTAGTGGACTGAGAGCTGGCCTAAAAAATGAAAAAGATCTTGTTTTAGGTGCCCATTTTTACACATACTGTGTCTGTGACTAATGGCAAATTCTTTACCAGTACCCCAAATAAATTATGCATGATATTATATAACAAACAGATGCTAATTGGTTGAGAGCATTTCTTCACCAGAAAGGAGTTCCCTTATCTATTGAAATCATATCATATGCCTTACTGTCCCTATAACACAAGAAAAAATAGAATGTATTACTTGTAACTATCCTTCATATAATTCCCAAGCAATTGTTTTTTAGACTAGGACAATTGAGAGACTGATAGAATTTCAGAATTAGAAAGACCTCAAGGTCATCATATCTATTCTATACCTGAATAGTAATCTCTACAAAAACATCCCTGGCAATTGATCATCTGGCTTCTAGTCATTCAGATTTTCACATTCCAGTGATGGAAAACCTATTACCTATCTAGATAGCCTATTCTGCTTTGGATGACTCTAATTGTTAGGAAGTTTTCTTTACATGAAACTAATATATATTGTTTAATAAATAAATCTTGTTGAAATTCAGGCAACATAACCTTCTTTATGCTATATTGATTTTTCTTAACTAAATGTATCACAGTTTCTTGGCAGCTAGTGAAAAATAACAAGAAATAGCCATATGTGATTGTCTTTGGAGTACTATTTTTTAATGTATTGAAGGATAATGCTGACAGCCATGTTTCTTTTTCTTCATTAGTTTAGGAGAAATGTACATTCACATAGACAGAGTTTATGAATTAACCCACAACATAATTAACTGCAATTATTGTTCATTGGTTTTAAAATAAATAATGGAGTTTTAATATATTGGAAGAAATAACAAATGCTGAGAAAAAAACTAGACTGTTCATGGGCAAAGCTCTCTTCTGCTTTTCATTCTAAATACCATGATTTTTCTCCTTTAATTTTTTAAGTTTAATTGATTTGACAAGTATTCTTTGAATGTTCTTCAATTGCTTGAATTGTTTACTTGGACTAATTATAGAAAGGTCATAGATTTCTCATACCAAAGAGGTTGTATTTAAAGAGAGATTATTCTAATAGGAATAAGTTTTAAGAAACATTGGTGTGTTATTTTAGTATTTATTATGACTTTCTAGGGATGACACATGTATGCATATAGAGATAACTAAAACTATTACATCTCTGTGTTCTACTTTTATTTTTAAAACTTTTTTTTGTTTAATACAATTATCAACTAAATTTTGTTTTCCTGAATGTACAGGTACCTCTGTTCTACAGGTGACAGCCACAGATGCAGATGACCCAACCTATGGAAATAGTGCTCGAGTAGTGTACAGTATTCTTCAAGGACAGCCATACTTCTCTGTGGATCCCAAAACAGGTTGGTTCGCTGTATTCATTATGATCTTTGATCTGAATTAGAAAGAAATGCATTTCCATTCTTTGAAACCATCTCCTCTACTAGGTATCATGAACTGGCCATCCTATTTTTAGGCATATATTTAAAAAAGGTTCCTATACGCATAATTGCAATTACTGAAGACTTTCAACTCTACAGTAAATTGATTGTTTTTATTTCTGATATGATTATGCCCACATAACTATATCTATCTTGATTCCAGGAAAAAAAATCAGAATTCTTTAAAAAGTTATTGGTATAATTTTAAATGACTTGCAGTGTTTCAATTTTGACTAATCTTTAATATGAATTTTTAAGTTGAATAGGAATATAGTCAACATTTAATGTCACACTATTACTTCTAAAGAAGGTGGAGAATTTGGTAGCTGCTTCATTCCTAATATCATTCCATTTGTATGGAAAGCCAACTTTTCCATTACCATAGAGTGTGTACATGTATCAGTGTGTGCATGTGTATGTGTGTATGTAAGTGTATGTGGGGGTGTGGGTGTAGAATCAGAGGTCATATCCCTTAAGTGAAAATTTAGTTGCAAGTAATAATTTAATATCTCCACCAAAGGAGTTCTTTACTCCTAATTCCTGCCCCTACCATGGGAAAGAAACTAAAACAATTACCTTAAACTGACTTAAATAGGGGGAAAATTTCTCAGAAAATTAGATAGTAGTTGGTGCAAGAAGTTATTCATTAATTAATTCAAGAGGAAAGGATTCTATTCTTCACCATCTCGCCCTAACCAACTAATTACTGTTACTAATAATGTAGCCTTATGTTTAAATAATACTTTCTGATTTTCAAAAATGCCTTTTGCCATTTTATGTAATTACAGAAATTTGTGGCTAGGTAGGTAGGACTGACCTTAAAGGTCTAGTACTCTCATTTGATAATTCAGGAAACTGAGGCCCAGAGAGGATAAATATATTTTCCAATATTAAACATGTTGTTTTTGTAGTACAGCTAGGACTAGAAGCCAAAGCCCCTAATTCTGAGTCCAGTACTTTTTCTTCTCAATAGTATCAAAACAACGTTGGGAAGTAAACGAGGAAAATATTATTACCATAATACTGTTTTTTTTGTTTGTTTTTGTTTTTTAAACCCTTAACTTCTGAGTATTGGCTCCTAGGTGGAAGAGTGGTAAGTGGTAAGGTGGAAGAGTGGGCAATGGTGGTCAAGTGACTTGCCCAGGGTCACATAGCTGGGAAGTGTCTGAGACTGGCTTTGAACCTAGGACCTCCCATCTCTAGGCCTGACTTTCAATCCACTGAGCTATCCAGCTGCCCCCCCCCCCCATTAATACTGTTTTAAGACAGTAAATTCTGGGAAACTGTGACTTCTCAACATTATATGGCCAGTAATTACAAATAGAGACTGTATTCTAAATGATTATTGGAGTGCAAATAGGACATGGTGGTCCACTCAATTTAGCTTCATAAGTAAAAATAGAAATAAGCTGCCAAATGCAATACAACTCTTGGTTGCCTAAATGTCCTTAAGAATCACAGGAGAAATATCTAGTTTCTAATCATCTATAAATCAGAAAAAAATTAATTTCAGGAAAACCAGTAAGATTTTATTTCTCATTTTTGTGGGGACCATACCTTATAAGCTCTTGTTGATTCCAGAGTGCCCAGCACATTTCTCTACCTAGTCTGTGCTTAATAAGTGCTTATAGTAATGTACTCTTACTAGCTTTATTTTTGCTATCAAGGGAGAGTCAAAGGGGAAAATGTTTCTTAAAACAGTATGAAACTATTCCACCTTGGAATCAATACCTAGTTAACATTTCTAAGACAGAAGGTTGATAAAATAAAAGGGGCACCTAGGTAGCCCAGTGGTTAGAGAGCTTGGTCTAGAGACAGAAGGTCATGGGTTCAAATTTGACCTCAGATACATCCTAGCTGTGTGATCCTGGGCAAGTCACTTAACCCCATTCTGCATTGGGACTGATGCTCAGTATCCATTTTAAGACAGAAGGTAAAGAGTTGTGAAAATAATAAACAAACAAATAAATAAATAAATAGAAAAATGAATTTAATGAAGCAAAATGTAAATTTTGATCTATAGTCAAATGTAGTTTGCAAAAAGAGGGGAAAATTAATGATAAATATGCTTGAACTTATTTGATGAGAAGGATCTGTGAATCTATGGAAATTTCTATATGGGAAGGAAACTCCATCATGCCAGTGTCTACTGTGTAGCCTGAGAAACTTAAAGCCCAACTTACATGTTCAAAGTCATTGAACTACTAAGTAGAGGAAGGCTGCTTAGGAAGGCTAGCTTTCCTTCCTCCAAGCTCCCTATGTTGTCACAACCTACTTTTAATTTGAACATTTTTAGTTACTGAAAAACCTTAAATGTTTTTAAGGAATTGGAATTTATCAATTATGACACTATATCATTTGGGATGAGGGCAAGTTTGTTAAACTGGAAGGAAGTGGAGGCACTTTGGGTGTCAGCATGGGAGGCTGTAGAGTGGTGCTAGAAAATTTGGGCCTCCGGATACCAAAATGCCAAGGATAACTGTATCATTTTCAACTTCTATTAGCAATAATGACCATTTTTATCTAGTCAGCTATAAATGTATCTAATCCTACATTTTTCTAAAGGTTAAAAAAATTAAAAAGACTGAAATAGGGTCCTTGGTTTAATTTGTGTAGTTATGTAAAGATGAGCTACCAGGTATGTTAAAATATAACCTAAATGGTTTATGGGTACACACTAGGTTGAAGGAGAGACATGACCAACCAGGATAGGGAGACCAGGGTTCACTCTTTTATCAGACACAAGAATGGCAGTTGGCCCAACAGACACCCAGTTCACCCTAGTCCAGGGTCTATGGAACCAGCAGGCAGGGTAAAAGATTATACAGTTTTAATTGGGGAAATAATAATGAAGGATTCTTATTAAAAATACGTTTTCAAAATGTTTTTGTAATATTTTAGAGTATCGTTAACTTGTCATCTTATTGAATCATACACACATACCCCAAACACCCCCTACCTTTTGGCTAAACCCCCCCTGAAAATATCTCTACTACTAATCATAAATTGTTCATAATGAAATAGGATTTTGTGTTTGTTTTTTGTCTCTTAATGCATTATGGCAATTGAGGAAAATGTTTGAGTAGTCTCAGTTCAGATTATTGTAGTATAGGAGCTCTACTAAATTTATATAAAGAAATTTTATACAATGCAATGAAATGTACTGGCACAAATATGCCTTTTAAAGCATTAAACATTTCTACTGTAGAGATGAAAACTATGTTTAAGGATAAATTAGTTCTTGTTCAAATCCTGTCCACTAGGTATATACATATGTCTTTCTCCTGAAAGAATAAGGTCTGCTTGAATGAAAGGCATGCTGACTTTGTTGATACACTGTTATTTTGAAGCTATAATGTTTTCAAGGTATCAAAATGAAAACAGCATGAAAACATATAAGTATTAGTGTATGTCCTATGCCATTAGTTTATACAGAAAGTTTTTTTCTTCTTTTTAATGGTATTGAAATGTGAACTCGTGTTATTATTTTGTTAACTGTATTTTTATATAATTCATTTCCCTTGTAATCCTATGTACTTCAATTTATAAATTTAAAAACATTATTCTGACAAGTAGTCCAAGGTCCAAAATTACTGTTCTGTCACTGAATCACGTGGCTGTTTATAGTGGTTGTGTCCCGTGTCAGTTTACTTGAACTTTCAACCAAGGGCAAGCTCAGAGGAGTGTTTCATAGAGCCAAAACTACAGTAATGAGTTGCAAAGTTCCAACCACGAGGGCAAAAATCAGATTTTATCCTCAATTAGGCAACTTTGAGACAACCGAAAGCTTGCAGATGCCCATATTATTCTGTCTTTGAGATCCTGAGGTCATAACAACATTCATTAATACAGAAAGAAAAGCAGTCAACCCACCTAGATGTTTCCTTCAGAAATGTGCAGAGCGGAGCCCTAGCATAAAGTATGAAAGTGAGGAAATAATCTGGAAATATGTGTGTATGGAATGATCATAAAATATATCCCACCATATAAAGAAATTATGGGGGAGTGGACAAGATTTTATAGTAGAAGGAAGCAAGGCAACTGAACTCCTATCCACAATATCTCCAGACAAATCTAAATGCACCATAAAAATACCAATTAAAAAAAATTTCAGCAAAAGTATTCCAGTCCAGGTAAACAGGGAGACAGAAAAAGATGGGTGCAGAAACTGGAAACAAAATTGAAGTAGCTCCATGTAGTTGGAGCATTCTAGGGCCCAAGGAAAGGCTACACATTATCACAGAAGGAGGTTCTAGATCTAACCTGGGACATCATCAGAACCACACTGTGGCACTGGGACAGGTATAGCGTCAACTGGAAGCATCATTACCCATTCTTTGGTCTCAAATCCAGTGAGGAATGAGAAGAAGATCTGCTTACAGCAAAGGGAGATTCTGGGCAATGTGGCAAGAAAGGAAGTTTCAAAAGCCAAAATCAGCTTATAATGGTATTGTTCAGACCTTAGGCTGAAAACATAACCTTCTTTTGAGCTTTTAGTCCAGCTTGCAGAGGAATACTTGATTGACAGTGAGTGAATCATTGAGCTTCACTTTCCCACAATTTCTTTCTTTCCTTTCTTCCTTTATTTCTTCCTTTTTTCTTTCTTTCTTTCTTTCCTTCCTTCTTGCTTCCTTCCTTCCTTCTTTCCTTCCTTCTATCCTTCCTTCCTTCCTTCCTTCCTCCCTCCCTCCCTGCCTTCTTCCCAC